>NW_026592118.1:12478335-12578528 GCF_907164565.1 Psammomys obesus
GAAAGAAAGAAAGAAAGAAAGAAAGAAAGAAAGAAAGAAAGAAAGAAAGAAAGAGAGAGAGAGAAAGAAGGGAGGGAGGGAGGGAGGAAGGAAGGGAGGGAAAGGAAAATTAAAAACAATAAAAACAATTTAATTTGCCACATTTTAGCACCTAAGAAACTGAGGCAGAGGGATCATGAAATTAAGGCTGTGTTAGCTTGTATAAGGAATTGAAGGCCTGTACAAACTGAGACCCTGTTTTAGAAAACAAAACAACAAAACATTTAACTCTTTGCAGAGTTCATAGTAAACGGCAGCCAGAGGAAATGGGGTCAAGAGCCTAAACATGCCAGAGACACATGGTGTCATTGGCACCCGAATTGGCATTGGGGATGGGAAGAGTTACTAGGATCTCTACCCTTGTCCTCCCGGCACTCAGAGGCGCTTCTGCAGCCACGGGCCAGACATGACAGAGCTGTCAGAGCTCCTTTTCCCCCTGGGAGATTCATGACATGCGTGGTGGTTTTTAAGCTTTTCCATGACTGTTCCCACAATTTAGTAATTCATTTCTACACAGCTATGAGGATTTCTTTTTTTAATGGTGGGGATTTATAAGTTGAGAACAGTCTATGCAATGATTTCTTCAAACAAGAAGGAATCACACTGCTGAGTGATGACTCAGCAGTGCTTCATCTCTGAGGTCCAGTCTACTTTGTCCGCAGCAATCATGCGGCCAGTGGCAAATACTGTGCTTGCCTCATCATTGGCACCAATAATGTTTGTTAAATTAATGACCAGAGTCCACTTGGGATGACTGGATAAGCAAACTATGGTGAATCCACTCAGCGATAGAGGAGATCCTCACCCATGCTACAGCCAGGGTGAGCCCTAAGAACATTATGTGAAATGTTCAGCTTCAAAAGCACAAATCCTGTGTATTTCCACTTCTACAGGGCCCCCACGATTGTCAAATTCATAGCAGCAGAAAGTGGGGTGGTGAGGCTAGGGATATGGCCCAATGGGTAAAGTACTTGATGCACAAGCACGAGGACTTGAGCTCAGATTTCCAGTGCCTTCATGAAAAAGTCAGCTATGGTAGCATGTGTGGCAACCCAGCGCTCCTACAGCAAGATCAGGGAGCAGAGACATGAGGACCCCTGGAAGCTCTCTGGCCAGCTAGCTACTTAGGGTTAGGGGTTGGGGATTAGAGTTAGAGGGTTAGGGTTAGGCAAATGACAAAGAGACCCTATCCAAACAAGATAGAAGCTAAGGCCGACTTGTCCTCTGACCTTCAACCATGTGACATGGCACCAGCCAGCCACCTCATATCCCACACTATACACATAAAGATTAAAAATTTAAAAAGTAAAATGGTACTTGCCAGGGGCAGGGGAGGATAAGCCAGGGATCAGTGTGGAATGGTAGTAGAGTTTGGGTTGTCGATTTACAATAAAAGACTCAGGTGCCAGATGCCAAGGTGAAAGCCTAGTAGCTCAGAAAGGCAGAGAAAGCACCCAGCTAACCTTTCTATTCAGCCGACGTCCCTAAAGAAAAAGCCCTTCCCACAATGTCTTAAATACCCTTCAACTTCATGTCCCTCCTTTCTACTTCCTGTGTCTCTCTGTTCATCCTCTGGACTTCCTCTCATTCTCTATTGATTTTTCCATGTTCACTTCCTGTCAGTCTGGTTGCTTGCTCTGCCTCTTGTTAACTTTATTTAATCCTGTTTACAGAAAGCTCTTGGATTAAAGGTGTGTGCTAAGGCTGAGCCACACCACAAGTATTTGTTTACAGTAAACAGAAAGCTCTAGGATCAAAGACTGAGCCTTAGCACATTGAAACAGGTATTAACAGTTCACAATCTTGGGATTCACAATAGGATCAAATATCCTGCAACAATGTACTGTGACTATACTAAATGTCTCTGATCTATTGAAGGTTAGCTAAAATGGCAAATTTTAGGTTTGGTGTAACATTTTTAACCATAACTTTTAAAATGAAAAGTAACTCTATAAGAAAAGTTTGAAAGACAAAATTCTTTTTTGTGGAAAGATTCCGGATGTGTATGACCCACAGAATAGGTTCTCTGTTCCACAGTGTGTTTGTGGTATGAGCTGCTTCCTCTGGGAGACACTGCTGGAGTAAAGGGAAACAGGCTTAACCCTAAACCCCTCATCAGGAGTCCTCAAGACTGGCCAAAAAGGAGTCACATCATAACCACCTTCCTCAGGTGTGGCCCCTCAAGCATGATCTATTGGGTGAGTGCCAGAAGTAGAGACAGCAACAGAAAGTAGGAAGAACTGGGTCTGGAAAGGCCACTAAGAGGTTAAGGGGGCATACTGCTCTTGCAAAAGACCTGACTTCTATTCCCAGAGCCCTTGTTGGGGAGCTCATAATTACCTGCAACTTCAGTTCCAGGGATCTAGTACCCTCTTCTGACCACCGGAGGCATCTGCACTCATGTACACATACCCCTGTAAACACAGACACACAAACACACACACAAACACACAGAGACACATACACAGACAAAACACACACACACACACACACTTACTTTGAAAAAAAGTGAGGTCTTTGATTCACTTGAACTTTAGTTTTGTGCAGGGTGATAAGTATGAATCTATTTGCATTTTTCTACAAGTAGATATCCAGTTAGACCAGCAAAACCAGACACACTAAACCTGTTAGAAGAAAAAGTGGGGAAGAGCCTGGAACTCATTGGCACAGGAGACAACTTCCTGAACAGAACACCAACAGCACAGGCTCTAAGATCAACAATAAGTGGTACCTCATGAAACTGAAAAGCTTTTGTAAAGCAAAAATCATTGTCATCAGAACAAAAAGACTGGGGAAAAAAAATCTTCATCAACTCTACATCTGACAGAGGGCAAATATCCAGAATATATAAAGAACTCAAGAAGTTAAACAGCAACAAACCAAGTAATCTAGTTAAAAAATGGGGTACAGAGCTAAACAGAATTCTCAATAAAGGAATATCAAATGGAAGAGAAATGCTTAACACTTAAAGAAATGCTCAACATCCTTAGCTACCAGGGAAATGCAAATCAAAACGACCCTGAGGTTTCACCTTACAACCATAAGAATGGCAAAGATAAAAAACTCAAGTGACAACACATTCTGGAGAGGATGTGGAGAAAGGGGAACCCGCCTCCATTGCTGGTAGGAATGTAAACTTGTACAACTACTTTGGAAATCAATCTGGCGCTTTCTCGGACAATTAGGAATAGTGTTACCTCAAGATCCAGGTATACCATTCCTAGGCATATATCCAAAAGAGGCTCAAGTATATATACAACAAGGACATTTGCTCAACCATGTTCATAGCAGCTTTATTCATAATAGTCAGAATCTGGAAACAATTCTAGGGGTCCCTCAACTGAGGAATGGATACAGAAATTGTGGTACATTTACACAATGGAATACTACACAGCAATTAAAAACAAGGAAATAATGAAATTTGCAGGCAAATGGTGGGAACTAGAAAAGACCATCTTGAATGAGGTATCCAGGAAAGACACACATGGTATATACTCACTTATAAGTGAATATTAAACATATAATATAGGATAATCATACTAAAATCTGTACACCTAAAGAAGCTAAGCAAGGAGGACACTGGGTAAGGTGCTCAATCCTCATTCAGAAAGATGAAGTGATAGACATAAGAAGAGGGAGAAAACAGGGAACAGGAACCTACCACAGAGGGCCTCTGAAAGGCTCTACTTAGCAGGATATCAAAGCCGATGGATGCTGAGACTCATAGCCAAACTTTGGGCAGAATGCAGGGAATCTTAGGAAAGAAGAGGAAGATAGAAAGACTTGGAGGGGAAAGGAGCTCTACAAGGAGAGCAACAGAACCAAAATATCTGGGTGCAGGGATCATTTCCGAGACTGATACTCCAACCAAGGACCATGCATGGAGATAACCTAGAACCCCAGCATAGATGTAGCCCGTGGCAGCTCAGTGTCCAAGTGGGTTCCATAGTAATGGAAACAGGGGCTGTCTCTGACATGAAGTCAGTGTCTGGCTCTTTGATCACCTCCCCCTGAGGTGGGGGGCAGCCTTACTAGGCCACAGAGGAAGACAGTGCATTCAGTCCTAATGAGACCTGATAGGCTAGGGTTAGATGGAAGGGATGGAGGATCTCTGTTATCAGTGGACTGGGGGAGAGGCATGGTAGGAGAAGAGGAATTAGCAGGGGCTGAGGGAGGGGGTACAACTGGGATACAAAGTGAATAAATTGTAATAAATAAAAAATTAATTTAAAAAAAAGAATAAATTAAAAATGCAAAAAAAGAAAAAAAGTACTGCTTTAAACGTAAAAAAATTGTTTTTAAAGAACACCTGCACTAAGAAACAGATATGTGAATATTGTTTCTCTTTTTTTCAACAATATTATGTAAAAGACTCATAGGGAAAACAACACAAATTTTGGTTGCAGGATGCAGAAATGAAGCTGAAATTGTGCTAGCCAGCCTTCCTGCTAACAGAAGCTGCTGTGCAGGGTGCTGGGGGGAAGATGCCATCAACAGTCTTACTCAGCTTTGGGCACTAAATGCAGCACTACCCACCCACCTGCCAGGCAAAATGAGCCACTGCTGTGATAGTGGCTGTTAGGGGAATAACAAGCCCCTTTTCCGCTTAGATCTGAAAGCCCCTCCTCAGGCTAGAATTCAGAGCCTGTGACAGGAGGTCATGAGCCCTAGTGGGGACATAACGTATGTCCAGCCTGTAGACCCACCTCCTAAAAGTTCTACCACCTCCCAAGAGTGCTAAGCTGAGGACTAAACCTCAAATACAGGAGCCTTTGGGGAACGTTCTAAATCCAAATGATAGCAAGCAAGCTGATGACATCCAAGAAAAAAATGGGTGCAAGGAGGAAGAAGAGAAGGAAAGGAGAGTGGAACAGGGATAAGAGGGGGCAAGGGTGGGCTGAAAAGGCAGGGAATCAGGGAGGGTCTATCACAGTTTATTTCTCATACCAGGCGATTTTAGAAGCCACAATGCCAGTATCTTAAGTGTCAGTTCCAAGCAAGGTCCTATACATTTCAGGTCCTGAACTGCAGAACAGAAGCTGTCTCAGTGAGAACCCTGTCCTAAGAGACCTGGCTCTCTAGGAATAAGGTGCCAGCTGCCCGGTTTTCTGTGAAGTGTCAGGCCGGTGTCCAGAGGAAGAGCAGGTCAGTGCACTGATAGCTGTGGGAGCGCTGCTTTTGAGGGTTCCAGGAACCAGGGAGGAGTCTCTGGAAACAACAGGCTCCCCTTCTACCTCAGTTCAGTGATCTGACCATTCAAGATCTGAGCATTCATTTCTTCCTTGCCTTTCTCTCTCATCTCTGTCTTTCTCTTCCCTTCTTCTACCCCCTCTCTTCCTCTTTCCCTCTCAGACCCCCTCCCCCATGCCCCTCTTTCTCACCCTCTTTCCCTATCTTTCTGTACCTCCCTGTAAAATAGTTCACAGGAAGGAAATCAGAGATTTTCAGATAAGACAGGAATGGGTGTGAATTCTGGTTCTGCCACTTATTGATGGCATGGCCATGGGTAAGGTAATTAACATCATTAAGTATGTTTTCTTCCTTGGTGAAACTGGCTCATGTTATTTAATATCCTGGGTAGTTGTTCTAAGAATGAAATCAGTGCTGGGAGAGTGTCTCACTCATTGACTTTTTTTTTCCCAAATGCATATGGACTTTATTTATAATAAACTATGTACAATAAGAACACTTAAGAAACAATCAGGAAAGCCATATGTAAAAGTTCCAGTCAAAATGTTTAGCTCATTTGTATTTGGTAACCTTGAAGAAAATCCTATCTAGGTAAGTCTAAAATTTTGTGCTTAAATTATTCTCTGTCATATCTTATATTTATCAACTTAAAACATCTTTCTAGACCTTAAAACATTTTCTTAAATCCTAAACAACTTAAGCCTAGCTGTGAAACTATAACTATCTAGTCTTCAAACCCATCAGAGACTTGAGAAGGAATAAAATTATTACTTAAGTAGGAAGTGCAGGCAAGCAGCTTCCCAAACTAAGAGATGACAGAGACAGCCTACTGCCTGGTCAGTCACCCATTTTCTCTTTAAAGCATTGGAGCATCATCTTTAGCTTTCTGGCTCAGTATATCTGGCAGACATAATTGTGAAGCAGGAAATATGAAGGACTTGCTGACCCTGTCATGGCAGAGCTCGGCAGTCAACTCAGCCTGCGTCCAAGTCTTGTTTATTTTGAACAATATATTGTCTGTAGAGAGAGCTGGGGCATTTTTGCCCAGTGGCTAGCTTGCCACTAATGAAGCTGTCTCCAAAATTTTATGATGCTCATCATCTTTATTGAGGTAGGTTGGGGTGTTGCCAGGATCTGACATGTGTCAAGTCGAAAAAGAACCTTAAATTAAAAAATACCCTTAAATGCCTTATTCTGTAGGTCTTGGAAAATTTTGAGGACCATCTATTTACATTTATATTTACATAGTGTGTAATCAGATCTATCCATCTATCTATCTATTGTAAATATCAATAGGCAAACACTACTTGTTTCTAGATATTTACTATCTGTTCAACCTAGGACACATATTTCTGTGATAAACTAGTTTAGTATCTGACATTACCATGAGTGTGATTGATTAACCATTAACTTGTACAAGTTAATTATCCTAAACAGTTTGTAGTAGCGGCTTTTAACAGGACTGGAAGTAAACCTTACATTTGTAAATGAATTGTATAGGTTCAATACCTCGTACCAGAGTAGGAACATATACATATGTGTATTGAAAATAACATTATATTTGAATCAATATGTAAAATTATATACCCATGTATCAAAAATAACCCTATTTCTGTAACAATATACAGAATTCTGTGCCAATGAATTAAAAATATTTGAGAATGACAAGTTTTATAGTTGAAGAGCATATTTAATAATCTATCCTTTTCTTCTGCTGTATATTTTTTATATATTATCTATACAGTATTCCTATATCCCCCCTTTTTAAACTATTGAAATTTTTATTTTTTCACTTTACATCCTGATTCCAGGCCCTCTCTCCTCTCCTCCCTGTCCTGCTTTCCCACTCTCTTCCTTTGTCTCCTCCCACCCCTCCCCAGATCAGCCCCCTAACCCTGGCACATCAAGTCACATCAAGACCATGTGAATCCTCCTCCATTGAGGCCAGACAAGACAGCCCAGCCGGGGGAAAGTGATCCAAAATCAGGCAATAGAGTCCATGTCAGAAACAGCCTCCACTCCACTTGCTAGGGGACCCACATGAAGACCAAGTTGCCCATCACTTACATTCATGTTGGGGGCCTAGATCCAGTTCATGCATGCTCTTTGGTTGGTGCTTCATTCTATGTAAGCCCCCTTGGGCCTATGTTAGTTGCATCTGTTGGTCTTCTTGTAGAGTTCTTGTCCCCTCCAGGTCCTCTGTCCTTCTCCCCCACCCCCAACTCTTCCACAAGACACTTTTGAGTTCCACCTAATGTTTGGCTGTGAATCTCAGCATCTGTTTTGATCTACTTCTGGGTGGAGCCTCTCAGAGGACAGCTATGCTAGGCTCCTGTCTGCAAGCACAGCATAGCATCATTAATAGTGTCAAGGGTTGGCTCTCTCCCAGTGCATGGTTCTCAGGCTGGGCCAGTTGTTGGATGGCCACTTCCTCAATCACTGCTCCATCTTTATCCCTGTACATCTTGTAGGCAGAGTAAATTTTTGGTTGAAGGTTTTGTGGGTTGGTGTTCTCCTTCCTCCACTGGAAGTCCCACCTGGCTAGAAGGTGGACATTTCAGTCTCCATGTCCCCTGCTGTGAGGAGTCTCAGCTGGAGTCACCCCATATGCTCTCAGTAGCCTGCGTTGCAGGTCTCCAGCTTGTCCCAGCGATGCCCCACTCTTGGTTTCCTTTTCCCTCCCAGCTCTCTCACCTTCCACCCCTGCTTCATTACCTTGTTTTTAAATATTGTAAGTGTTGGTTTCCTCTGATGAAGGCATCAGCTTTACCATCATGATCGTGTGGAAGGGGTTATAAAAACTGCTGCCTTTATGAAGAGTAATCTTTGTGTATGTTTTGCTTTGAGATGAGTTTATATGTCACCCAGGCTGATTCCAATTCTTTGTGTAGCTGAAGATGACTCTGACTTTGTTCTCCTGCCTCCACCTGTGGAGCCATGGGATCACAGATGTCACCACCCCATGCTGGCTGTTTGCACTCATATTGGTGTCCAGATCATTATGGTTATTTGGATAAACATAATAATCTATATGCGTGTGTGTACATAAATATATACAAATGTATGCACGGTGTGTGTGTGTGTGTGTGTGTATATATACGCTGATAAACATTTATTAGATCAATGTGTTTATATAAAAAGTATGGGGGAAAAGATCTGTGTGGGCCTAGGGAGGAAAACAGCATACTTAAAAACCGTGAAGTCACATAAATACTTCTAGTGGGAGTGCCAATTAGCATAATGTTTCTGAAATGAGTTTTATTATATCAGGAGTCTTAAACTGCTTAAGTATTTTGATCATTTCTAGAAATCAATCCTAAGTAAACATCCAAATTTAAATGGAAATTATGTATTAAAACTGCTTCTTGTAGTCGTTATTTTAATAACAAATTTAGAAGCTGCCCATATGATCAGCTGTGAAGAAAGGTAGGCCCCAGAAATGATGTGCTAATTGAAAAGTCAACATGCAGAGGGTGCATCTGGCACAGTTGCCGCGATGCGATGGCACGTATCTATAGAAAAAAGCAGCAAATATTACCAGTGAGAGTAAAGTATAGGGGCTTACTGTTATTCAGCACTTCCAATTTGGCATGCTTATGTTTATAAAAGAAAATATAGATGGAGTGTTAAAACAAATAGTTAAAAATATTTAAAAAATAAAAAAAATAGGGCAAGGCCTGGTAGCATACACCCTTAATCCTGGCACTCAGAAGGCAGAGGGAGGCAGATCTCTGAGTTTGAGGCCATCCTGGTCTACTTAAAAATATAACAACAATATATAAAAAATAGTTTCTAGGGCCTAGAGAGATGGCTTAGTTGGTAATGGTTTTGCTGAGCAAGCATAGGGACCTAAGCTCTTCCCCCAGCACTCTTGTAAAAGCCAGACATGGTGATATGTGCCTTAATCACAGAGCTGGGAAGAGAGACAGGGGGATCACTGCGTTTGCTGGCCAGCCAGTTTACCAAATCAGTGGCTTTTAAGTTTAGTGAGAGAGCTTGTCTCAAAAAACAAAGTTACTAAGGAACACAGCTGACAGCCTGGTCCTCCACGTGCATCTGCACCCCTCCCCAGTTTCTGTAAGAGAAGGTGAAAAATGATCAGTGACTCCCCAGATGTCAGCCTGCAGGAGCCTACTTCAGACTTCACCCTGTAGGACCTCACTGCAATGTTTGCCACTGTTACCAGGCTTCCCTTCCTCACATCCTTTGCCTTTGCCTTGTACATCACTGGGTTCTGAAAGAAAGAACGCTGGGATTTATTAGCAGCGTCTACTGTGAGCACAGAGAGGAGGTTGAGGATACGTGTATCATATATTTGCCATCTTTTTTTTTTTTTTTTTTTTTTGGCATTTTTTCCTTGATAGTCTTTTTCACTTGTGGCACCACGTGCCTTTGTGCTTATGATTCTGCCTCTGGTTCCAGTATGTTTCACCCTCTACATTCCATGCCAGTCTGCTCATGTCTATGTATTCCTGCTCTCCAGCATAATGAGCCTGTCAGGTACAAGCCAAACTTGTTTCCTTCTTCCTTCAGGTCTCTCCTATATTCTCCCATGATGCCAAAGTTAACCTGGCTTTTAAGATCTTGGCATCATGCTTGCTGTTTGCCACCCTTCCTCAACTGTAGGATTCATGAACCTCCATGGTATCCTCAAACACAGCCCACTCTCAGGCCTGCTGTACCTCCCTCATCTGTGATATTGGAAGGATTGGCATTCCCTCTCCCTGCCTTCTTTCACATCATCCTATAGGCAACTCAAGACATTGTTGGCCTTTTTTGGGGGATGGAGGGAGGCGGGGTTAAAGGACTGAATGCTATTATACCAATGGTATAAAAAGCTGCCTGGTCTAGTCTAACCTCCATGACCCCCACTCTATATGTGCTCCCCCACAGGCTTCCTTTATCTGTCCTTGCTGAGAGCATTCCCCAGTCCCCATACCAGATGCCACACAACTCGGCTAGCCTGCTACACTAGCCAGCCAGGCCCCATTCTTCTTCCAGGGTTTAGCTCAGCTCTTCTAGCATTGTTCATTGTTCTCTGCATTTCTTGTGTGCTCCATGATGGCACATGCTTCTCAAAGAAATTAGCTTGTTGGTGGCTCATAGCCTGAGGTCTTGCTCCTAAGAACAGTTTACAGGATGAGTGAATGGGTATATATGGATTCCCACTTTCACTGAGCTGCACTTGGCATTACCTCTGTATGGTGTTCTGGTGACCATGACAAACCATGATTGGAAGAGGCCACAGGATTCCACAAACCATCCCCCACAGTCATTCTTCAAGAGACGCTTTGGCTTTGACTCCAGTGCCATCAGCCCATTTTAGTCTTCTTGCCGAATGTCAGCCTTCAGCTCATGCCAGTCTGAGGACTATCCAGTGACTGTGTTTGTGTCTTAACACATCCAGAAGAGTCCCTAGAAACCTGGTATCCAATGCCTCCCTTCACCCGACAGGCCCCATGGTTGCACCCACATTCCCCTTGACAGCCCCTGAGTAGCCTGGAGTAGCTTAGAGAAGTGGCTGACAATAACACTAAAACAGCTCCTACCATCTTCCTCCATGCCACCTCCGAGGAGACGATGTGGTCTCCATAGATAAGCTCATTTCCTGGAGTATAAGCACTTTCCTCCTGTAGACTCCCATTGTATGAATCAAAGAAGCTCTCTGAAGTCACAAATACAAAGTAATTATGTGAAAGTTTGAAATTCTTGCACTGACTCAACGACAGATACAAACTCACAAACTAAATTTTATAGTATTATAATGATTTATAATTGTAAGGGATGATGCTCTGTGGCCAGAGTGAAATCTCTAATAGATACACCTTGGGCAATGTTTCCAGGTGATTCTAAATTCAATCAGTTTGATGACATCTTTTTAGACCTTAGAGCCACAAGATAGATGCTCCTTACATAGCTCCCAGGCCACGTGAGCCCAACACTGGCTTAGCAGAGGTAACAGAACGGCCAGTGGAGTATGGTGCTATGGTAGTGGGTCAGTCCCTGCTCTGCCCTGCACTTCTCTGATTTAATAGCTGCTAGGGACAAGGAACAGAGACAGCCTCCATTCTGGTGGGCACCGAGGGAAGAAAGATGATTCAGATTGCTCAAGACCCATATGCAAAAACACATTCAAGAGATTAGCCTCAAAGGAGCTCTCAGTACATCAGTCGTTTTGATAAAGTCATAGCACCTTCTGGGTCCTGTACAGGGCGCCTTGTAAAGCACTATACATTGCTTCTTCCCACACCCCCTCCCAGTGGCTTAAGACGGCAGCCATTCAGCTGCTGCTTATTTCAAAAAAAATTAAAAAAAAATTTTTTTACATGTCACAATTTTGCATTTGCCTGCATAAATGCCTGCATTCCTGGTGCCTATGGAGCCAAAAGAGGATATCAGAGGGTATTGGATTTCCTGGGACTGGAGTTACATATTGTTGTGAGTCTCTGTGTGGATGCTGGCACTCAAACCTGGGTCCAGTTCCAGAGCATCCTGCGTTAGTAACTACTCAGCAATCTCTCCAGCTATCTCTCCTAGCCACTGAGACTCCTGATTGTGGACTGACTAGACTCAAGGGGTATTTATGTGTCTCACATGGTCCTTTAGCTGTGGCCTTTATGGGATGGCGCTGCTCTGGAGTATTATGAGATGATTGGGTTCTCGCCAACCTTTTCCTGTCTCCCCATGCAGCTTCCTTGCCTGGGTTTGCCAGTAGGGCAGCTGACCTTCTTCTGAGATGTGCGGGACTTCCCCAAACAGGGAAGGGGAGGCTTGCAGGTGGCCTTATGACTGACACTAGGGATGGCTGGGCATCATGTCCCTTGCTTTCTGCTGGCAACTGAGTCCCCTCTAGTCCAGACGCAGCGTGAGGAGTTCACAGAGGTATGGGCACTGAAGGGTTTTGTGTGCCTTGGGAACAGGCACACAAATGGAAAATAATTGATACTAGGTCACCTGTACTTCAAACTCACATTCTCGACTGGTCACACTTAAAGCAGGTGGGGAGCAGAACGCTGAGGACCCATCAAGGACTGGAGTTCACAGATCACAGTGTGCTCAGAGAAACAAGAAGAAGAGGCTCCCTGCTTGCTGAACCACAGCAGATAAGACCACTGGCACAGCAGGGGCCAAGGGAAGGCTGTGATAGGCAATGGGCAGTGGTGGAGAACCTGGGGTTTCAGTCCTACCATGACCTTCTGCCTCACACAATAAATCACACTCACCCTGAGGAGGTGCCGATAGTGCCTTGTGTACAAGTGGTTCTGAAGGTTAGGGTGACAGTGTGACAGTTGAGATGTGACATGGATGTAGCCCAGGGCCAGGCTCAGCCAGTGTTGATGAGTTGTAAGACTCTGATTTGAACAGATTACATGCCAATGGTGAGGGAAGCATCCAGAAAACATTGGTAATTGTGTGATATGCTCCAGAGGATGCTAGAACACAACATATGTGCAGAATGCCTGACCAGGGGATTATGGCTCTAAATGCCAAGAGAGTGTTTTCACGTATATACAGAACAAAACATTAAAATTTTTTCTTTTACATTTATTTTATACATATGCATGTTTTACCTGAATGTATGTATGTGCACCACAAATATTCCTGGTACTTGTGGAGGTCAGAAGAATGTGCCAGGTCCCCTAGAACTGGAAACTCAAAAACATACAGATGTTTTTGAGCCTGCCATATTAGTACTTGGAATCAAAGCCAAGTCTTCTGTAATTGCAAAAAGTGCTTTTAGCTGCTAAGTCATCTCTCCAGTCTGGATCAAGACATTTGATGTTGGTCCCAGATAAAGTCCTAAGAGAAACTGAAAGGTTTTTTTTTACATTTATTTATTTATTTGTGTGTGTGCCTATCTGTACATGTCATGGCTCTCTTTCCACGTTTGAAACCCTGTAGCCAGAGAAGCAAAACAGGAGAGTGGAGAATGACCTCTCAGGGCTGATCAGTGGAAGGCAAATGGTCGAAGCTGGTGGCCAGTGTGAAGATGATGCTGAAGGAGAGATTGTTGTCTTGTAAAGTGTAGTCTGAGCGTACACAGTTCACCTGTAATACCAACACTGTGGAGGCGGAGGCAGGCAGATCCCTATGAGTTTGAGGCCACATTAGTCTACATAGTGAGCTCCAGGCAAGCCAGTGCTACGCAGTGAGACCTGTCTCAAAATAAAAACAAAAACCGAGATGTAAGCTTGCCGAATGATCCAGAGAGCACTTAGAGGCATCCATCCCCGTAATATTAAAGTATAAAAAAACCACCCTTGGTATAGCAGTTTAATATGTCAGAAAAAGATACTGGAAATAACATGTGTCTGTTTACAGCAAACTCTGGCACATCTGCACAATGATATAGTAATCAGAAATAAGGGCTGCCTCTCAAACAGCAGCACAAACAGCAGCCTCGAAGACTTCCATGGCACTGAGCTTCATAAAAAGAAATCAGCCCAAAAGGCTACAGTCAAGTGGTTACTTAACAGTTGGGAAAAATTATGGAAAATTATTGTCAGATGACTTTAGCATTTATGTATACAAACCTCTATATTGTGGCCCTACTATACATCCAGGTTGCACACCTGCCCAGCATTTTGCTGTAAGAAACTGTAGCACAGTGGTGTGTGTGTGTGTGTGTGTGTGCGTGTGTGTGTGTGTGTGTGTGTGTGTGTGTGTGTGTGTGTGTGTGCATTTAAAGAAAGAAAGGGTACAATAAACACTTCCATGATAAGAATTCCTCAGGTCTGTTATCATACTATAGATATCATAGATACTATCATATGGTACATGCAGTTCATCACTGATCCACAGGTTACGGTGGCGTGCATATGACAGTGCATGACTCCAGTTACCAGTGAAAGTGCAGGCATAGGAAGGGGCTAGTGAGATGCAGAGTGGCATGGTGACAGGGTGGGCATAGCCAGGGAATGGAAGCTCTTTTCTCACACTGGAACTCGATTGATTAGAATTACAGACATCGCTAACCTCATTTATGTACAAATAAATGTTTAAGATGTCATGAGAACTGAATGTTTAATTCAGAACATGACTACCCTGGCAAGAGATCACATCCAAAGACATTCTAGGTCTGTGTGATCTGCTGGAATACAGACACAACTTTAATTCTAGGAGACAGAGACAAGCATATCTCTGAGTTCAAGGCCAACCTTAAACTCAAGTTTCAGGTAAAGAAAAACTTTGGGGCAGGCAAAGTGATACACGCCTTTAATCCCAGCACACAGGAGTCAGAGACATGCAGATCTCTGAGTTTAGTCAGTGCTGTTCAGTGAGTTGAGAGGCAGTGTAGTGGAGTTGAGTTCATGGTGGTTCAGTGCATGGAATTCACCAGGAGAGTTTTAGAGACAGGTTGTAGAGAGAACAAGCTAGACATAGGTAAAGACAGAACAAGCCAGAAAATGAGAAGCCAGAAGAGTAAAGCTTATTGCCAAAGTTTGTAGAGCAATTCAGTCAGAAACCGAGAGAGAAGCCAGTTTTGAGTCAGTCAGCTTGGAGAGGAATTTGAGCCAGAACAAATTGAGTTGAGCCATCCAGCCAGAGTTCAGAAAGAGTTTGAAGGGTAAGTCTCGGAGGATGAAAACATTCTAGGCCTAGATTAGATTGTATTGAAGCTTCTGGGACTAGGCCTGGGCTATCAGACAGAGGCAGATGACAATTAAATCAGGAGAATAAAATTTACATATGCAACTGAGTAACCCTGGTCTACTTAACAATGACACAATAACATCAGTCTCCTGTGCTCTATTTACCTGTGCATGTGTGTGTGCATGTACCAGAAGTCAACCTCAGGTATCCTTCCTCTGAGCTGTCCATCTTGGTTTTTGAGACAAGTATTCCTCAGGAGTCATGCATATTGTTCTTACTATTTACTTGTTTTTTAATATAGGGCTCAGTTGGGTTCTGGGGATAGACAATCATGCTAGGCTGGATGACCAGGACCACCTGGTCATTCCCCTGGGATCATGCCTGTCTCAGCTTTCCCAGTGCTAGAATTACAAATGTGCACCATCACACCTAGCTTTTTATATCGGTGCTGGGGAAAGAACTCAAGTCTTCATGCCTATACAGCCAGCACTTTACTGACTGAACTATCTCAACAGCCCTGTTTTCTTGTGTTGGGACTGTACTGTAGGTACAGGATAGGATTTCAGTACTGGGAAGGGTACCAAGACTCGCTGTACTATTTTTGGTACTTATGGTGAGTCTGTAATCACAGTCCAGGTAGTGGATGCCTCATGATGGAAAGGCCTAGAATCCTGTAACTGTTCAAACCAGAAGGCTGATGTCCCAGCAGCCTGACATTGGAGTCCTGGAGGAACCTGGAGAACTGCTCATCTTCATTCTATGTTGGAATCCCCATAAGTAGGTTCTAATGCAGGTGAAGTAATGCCTCAGCAACAGGATGGATGCACTTGCCAGGGCACACAGGCACAAAGCAGTTTCCTTCTTCCATGTCTTTGTATCTGGCCTGCCACCAAAAGGTGCTGCCAAGGTTAGGATGGGTCTTCCTGCTTCAGGGAATGTGGTCAAGAACATGCCTCACAGGTGTACCTGGCAGCTTGGGTTTTAATTGGTTGTAGATGCAGTCAAATTGACAACCAAGACTGACCATCACAGTGGGCTGTGCTCAGAGACTATGGTCTCTGAGTTAAGAGTCTCCTCTATTTCCTCGGCCAACTTGCCTTTGTTTATTTGTAAGATTGACTTGCCAAAGCTGACAGAAATCTGGTCATGTTGAGGCTCTAGGATATGATATCTTTGGTTAGCCTAATTGACCTTTGGCCTTTAGTCCAGTCACTTATGGGCACTTGAAAAAAATGTGGATCCTGGGCTAACACCGAGACTTGGAGGTGGTTCTCAGAGAAGATAATGAGTTGTGTGTTGGCCACACACTGGCAAAGCAGCTATTACAGAGAGGTATCAAAACAGAAGACAACACAATAAGCACAGACCCCAGACCAGATGTGTATTCATCAGGGTCCCAGCACCACAATTCAGGTCATTTAAGTAATTTGAGAAAAGATCAATACTGAACTGTTTACAAGGGTGAAGGAGGGTGACCTAGGACCCGGGGTTAGTGACTTCAAAATACCTTTTCACTCTTGCAAGGCTAAGAGATGGTGGCAAGGGTTGGAGTGGGAGCCACCAGGCTTTGTGGGCATGAAAAACCCAGACAGGTCAAAGCCACCCACCAGGAAGGCATGGGAGGTTCCCAACTTCAGTGTCTTTCCAGACCAACTTCTGGTTTGGTTTCCATGGGTCCACACAACCAGAGACTAGAAGTCAGGTGATTATAGGTGTAGCCCACAAGGGCAGCACCACAGACGCAGCACAAGGGGGGAGGAGGCAGAAGGCAGCCTGTAGGGTCTCAGATTAGTCTGAGTTTCGTGCTTACTTTCCCACTAGTCTAGGAAGCACCCATCTCCAGCAATGGCCGTTTCTACCATGGGCCATGGTGCTAAGCGAGTCTATTGTTAAGCAGCGAGGCTGTGGCTAGTATTTCTTCAGTTGCCTTAGCTGAACTGGGTTTCCCTAGACTGGTACACACTCTTCATAGCACTCAGCACCTTGTAGTTGTTGGCTCTCTGAGACTCCCTGGTAGGCCTGGTCAACTACATTCCTTGTTCTATGGCTCCAGCTCTTAGAAGTGTCTGCAACAGAGAAGGAACTCAATTAGCATTTTCCAGACTAAGAGAATGAATAAATGAGAGAAGAAAGGCTGGGTATTGGCACAATCATGAATAACTTCCTAGAACA
Organism: Psammomys obesus; assembly: GCF_907164565.1. NCBI lineage: Eukaryota > Metazoa > Chordata > Mammalia > Rodentia > Muridae > Psammomys > Psammomys obesus. The sequence goes on from NW_026592118.1 coordinate 12,495,331, forward strand.
CATCACCCTACCTGAAGCTACATGGGAAAGGGTCAGGCTTTACAGTGACAGACTTGGCTTTTGCTCTTAGCCCCAGTACTTCCCAGGTCTCAAGACTTAACAGTTCTGAAGGTCAGCTGGCTTTGTGCAAAATGGGGACATGGGACCTGACAGGTTTTACTCAGCACTGATCATCATGGCTCTGAGGTTGTTATTCGCTGTCCTCCTTCAGCAGCTGTTACCATCTGAGACACTGTTAGGCAGATGCACAGAGGTGAATCCATATTCTGGCCTCCATCAAGACACAGCAATCCACAATGGAAGGAAACCCAATCCACAATGGAAGGAGCTGGGCCTTCCTTTGGCAAGGCAAACATGTTTGTCAGCTCCGCTGAATTCTCCAGGTACTTTGTTCAATATTTAACAAAATATTGGAAAAACCTTGATTCACCTGAAAGAATTGTATCCTGTAAAATATTTTTCCTTTAAAAAAAAAGATTTTATTTTTACTTAAGTGTATGGACGTATGTGCCTCTGTGTGAGTATGGACACCTTTGTGGGGGTAACTCAGGCTGGAAGATATTGTCTGATCCCCCTGACATGGGTCCTGGGACCGAAACTGTGGTCTTCTGGAAGAGTAGCAAGTGTTCTGAACTGTTAAGTCATCTCTCCAGCATCCCTTCCCTGCTTTGAAGATGGGGACTCATGTAGCAAAGGCTAGACTTAACTCTAAAGTGCTTAGGTGACAGTGCTCAGTTTATACCATGATGCGGAATTGACCCAAGGATATTGTGTATCCTGGACAGTCACTCTACTGACTGATACACCCCCAGCCAGTATTTTTATATTTAAAGCTTAATGATCATGTTAGCAAAGTAAAAATATGCTCCTAGTCTAAAGGGGAGAAATAGGAGTACATTTTTGTTTGTTTTATGATGACAGTTGATGAGTTCTGAAGACTCCCTTCATTAATGTTCCTTTGTTCCTTCTCGCATTCCCATCTCAGATTGAATTTCCCAGTCTCTAAGGGAGTTGTTTTTCCTGTTGATGCTCTCCACAGGTGTGCATGGCAGATGCTAGGGTCCCACCTCCTAGACAGGTGTAGAACTTTGGCTTTCTTTCTCCTGGCTCCATATCCTCTTGGAAGATACTTTGACTGTGCCCTATGCTGCTCTCACCTTAGTTTTTGTGTCCCCCCCTCTGTACATCAGGCCCCCTTCGGACTTTTGTCCGAAGTCAAAAGGGTGATCAGGCAGGCTTCCCAGCTGTTCCTTGGCCTCTGCAATCTTGTGTCCTCAAGTAGTGGTGGCAAATGCTGTCTTTCCTTTGCCTTCTATGTCCTGCCTCATGGGAAAAATAAAGTAATGAGAAGTTTTCAGCCCAAGCAAAGCTCTCATGGGATTTGATGGTGCCTGGGCCTCACATTTCCTTTGCCTTCTCAGTTCTTCCCATCTGGTCACTGGCTCACATGGCAGAATTCTAGACTGTGATAACCAAACATTGTCCCCATCTAAAATTTCCATCTCACACTCTTACCTGCTGCTGCCTCTTAACTCATGTGTTCTGTATACAGCCCCTGCCAACAAGGGTCCTATGTATGAGACTGATGAGCCCTTTAACGTATGTGTCCATTTTCCTGCTACCCCTGCTGTCAATTCTGGCCCCACTCACCTAGCTGTCATTCTAACTGCCCCTTGTGACTCCCTGAGGCCCCTGTCTCCTTTGTCTCTCTGGAAAAACAACAGCAATGTTCAATCCTAAGCATGCCCCCAGGAGGCAGGGTGCTGGCTGGAGCTAAAGACTCTCCCTCCATGTTGATCTCCTGTGGCATCTGTGCCTTCCCTGATCACCCCTGAGTACCTCTGTCTCTTTCTAAATCTCCTCCTCCATAGCTGCTGTCCTACCTCCCCCATCTCCACATCTCAGCTGTGACAGACCCTCTGACAAAGAGAACCTGTTGTCTTTCCCATAACTCCACCACAGGCATGGCTGTGCTCACACCCTGCTTTCTGTTAGTGCTAGCTTGTACCTGCCCAACATGAAGCCTGGCATGCAAAGTCCCTGCCTGCATCCACTCAGGCCTCACTCCTCTGGCCTGGCCTACCTTTTCTCCAACAGTGTGAACCTCTGCCCTTCTGTACATGCTCTCTTCTCAGCTGTCTTTCTCAGACCCACATCAGCATCTCAAAACTTTTTTGTTTGGTTTTGGTTTTTTTGAGACAGAGTTTTTCTGTGTAGCTTTTGCTGTCCTGGCCTCGCTTTGTAGACCAGGCTGGCCTCGAACTCACAGTGATCTACCTACCTCTGCCTCCCAGAATGCTGGGATTATAGGCATGCACCACTGTGCCTGGCAGCACCTCAAAACTTTTAATCCTTACCTCGACCCCATGCCCAACTCTACTTTCAAGATTCAGGGGAAGATGTATCCATATCTGTTGGTTTAACTTTTCCTCTGTCCTCATGCTATCTTCAACCTGAGTCAGTCCGTCTTTGCCCCACCATTTCACTGAAGTGACAACACCTACTGGGAACAGCTGAGAGAACAGCATCCACTTGTATCCACGGCATACACCAGCACCACCTGCATGTGTTTCATCCACGGAATCCACTATATCTACGACATCCACCCGCATCCACCCCCATCCACGGCATCCACCCGCATTCACGACATCCACAGCATCCACCCGCATCCATGACATCCACAGCATCCACCCACATTCACAGCATCCACCCGCGTCCACAGCATCCACCTACATCTGGGGTTGTGTTACAGAGGAAAGCAGATTGGGTCTCTCCTAATATACTTTGGTTATTGGTGGACTCTGTGCTTCTGTGTCCTGTCCTCACTGCCACCAGGCTGACATTTCCCCTCTGGCCTTTGCCTGGACCTCCCTGGCTTTGGGGCTGGTGTCTTTGTTCCTTGTTTTGCTTCCAGTGTGTCTCTCAGTCGCTGCAGGCTCCTTCCTCATCACTCTGATCTTTGTAGATGGGCGTTCCCTGTCTGCAGAGCTCAGCAGCCCTTTGTGCCAGGCAGCTGTGCATCTTCTTCAGAGTCCCATCTGCGTCAAAATAATCTTTACTCGTTTATTGCCATATCTCTATTCCTCTTCTAGAATCTTCTTCTCCATGGCATCTCTATCCTGTGCAATAGGGCCTAGCATCAACATCTACAAAATGTTCAATAATTCATCTCCTCACTAATGGACATAGCTAAGAGCCCATTAGAAGCACATAGAGTGCAGCCAGACTTATCCCTTAAGTGTGGGCAAGTCTACTCGAGTGGGAAAAAAACAAAATGACCCACACCCCTGGCTTCCCTGGACATTGGCTTTAAAAAAATAATGCACCCTTTCGGAGTCCTATGGATGCGGAAGGCCTCAGGGGCCATGGACAGGCAAGGCTTGACCCCTGAGTGATAAGTAGGCCAGCCATGCTCTTCCAGCAGCATCTCAAGGCTGAACACAGAGCTCAAGAACAAGAGTTCTTCCCCTGCAAGCACAGCATCTCTCAGGTGGAGCAGAGCGCAGGACCATTATCTAGAATTCATAAGGTGCCTGAGAATTCTCACAGCCCATTGATCTCTTCAAAGGTGGTAAGGTCTAGAGTACACAAACACGGGGTACATCAGTGGAGACTGGAACCTTGGACCTGCTGTTGATTTCCTTGGTTTTTTATAAAGGTCGTTTGGTATGCTTTTGCTTTTTCTGCATTGCAATGTTACACTAGCAAATAAGGCTATGTAGGAGATTCCTGCTGTACTTATAACCACAGGATGTGGGTTTCTTCCCTTGCACAGCATCTTTAAAGATATACACATTATAAGAAGCATGTTAGAGAAGGAGAAACTGAGGAAGACGGTTTCATGGGTGCACAGGGACCTGAGTTCAAATCTCTGCCACCCATGTAAAAAGCTTGGAGGTACTTCATGCCTATGACCTTAACATAAGGGGTGGGGTAGAGACAGGAGGATGGGTTGGGCTTCCTGGCTGCCAGCCCAGATCTAGTTTCAGTGAAGACCCTGTCTCAGAGGAATACAGCTAAGAGCAATGGAGCAGGACACCTGACGTCCTCCTCTTGATGCCTAGCCTCAGTCTCCTTATGGGCACTCATACATGCATGCACACACATGTGCACACACCGCACATTCACATACTCACACAATAGGGAGGGGGAACTATAGCAAACAGCAGGATCTGCCAGCTGGAATGTCTGGTGGGTTGCATCACCTTGGGGTGCAGGGGTCATTTCTGTCATTCTCAAGAACGCTTGGGATGGGAAATCAGCCCTCAGGACTGTCACAAAGCTTTCTTGGTTCCTGACTTCTGGCATCCCACACGTTTGTTATCAGCTTTGCTGTTGGCTTTTTTCTGTTTCCTGCCATCCCTTCCACACTCCTGCTCTGCTCCTTGCTGCCTGGGGTTCTGGTGCTGCCTCTTGGACAGGTGTCCAGCTCCACGGTCTCTTCTTCCCATAGGTTCTCAGGTTACCACCAGATCAGTATTCCTAGCTGACTTTGAGCCATGCTCACTTCTTTAGACCTCTTTAGACCTTTGACTACAGTCCACACACCCTAGAGGTGACCATAATCTGATCAGATGACCTTTCCTGCCTTATTATTGCCTGTCCGTCCTTCTTGCCACCCGTCTTCCTTTGCCACACTGCTTTTCCTGAGCTTGTCCGTCACGCTTCTCAGTGACCCTCCTTAATTCTGTGTGAGTGACATTGGTCCAGACTGCGCTTCACAATGCAATATTAACTCTTAACATACTGGAGAGCCACTGTTCCTTCCATGGTCCAGCAGAGGCTGGTCTGACCCAGCAGCTATTGTGTGTGCACATGGGTTTCTCCCCAGTGATGTCACACCACAATTCCTCAAAAGGTGACACAGCAACTTGTAGGCCACCAATTCTAAGACAGACTTCCTTCAGTATTTAACAACTTTGACATCTTAAAACCCATGGTGTTTCCTGGGATCACCAGCTCTTTGTCTGGTGTCTGATGAGAAGCCACGCCTCTCTAGCACAGCTCTTGCCACAGGCACTGGTTCTTCCATCTTGAGAAGGTTTATTCTTTTGTGTTAGTGTGAAATGTTCTGTAACTATCTGTTAGGTCCATTTGGTTCATAATGTCTGTTAGCTCTAGCATTTATCTGTTTAGTTTTTATCTGGAAGACCTTTCTATTGATGAATTGGGTATTAAAAATCTCCTACTATCGGGCTGGAGAGATGGCTCAGCAGTTAAAGGCTAGGCTCCCAACCAAAATCTACTATCAGTGTATGCAGGACAAAGTGTGATTTTAGCTGTAGTATTTCTCCTATGAACTTGAGTACCCTTGTGTTTGGTGCATAGATGTTAAGAACAGCAATGTCTTCTAGCTGGATTTTTCCTTTGATGAGAATGTGATGTCCTTTCCTATCTCTTCTGACTAGTTTTGGTTTGAAGTCTATTTTGTCAGATATTAAAATGGCTATACTAGCTTTCTTCTTAGGTCCATTTGCTTGGAATATCCTTTCTCATTCTTTTACCCTGAAGTTATTTTTATCCATGATATTGAGGTATATTTATTGGATGCAGCAGAAAGATGGATCTTGTTTTTTGCATCCATTCTGTTAGTATGTTGTTTGTTTGTTTGTTTAATTGGGGAATTGAGACCATTGATGGTTAAAGAAAAAAATGAGCAGTGTTTGGTGTTTGTTGATTCCTGTTATTTTGTTGTTGTTCTGGTGGTAGTGATAGTGGTGTGTGTGCTTGTTTTCATTCTTTTGATTTGCTGCTCTGGGATTATTTATTTCTTGTGTTTTCTTGATTATGGCTAACTTCTTTTGGTTGGAATTTTCCTTCTAGCACCTACTGTAGGGCTGGATTTATAGATAAATATTGCTTAAATTTGTTTTAATAGATGGAGAAATAAGATTAGACGTTTTGTTGGATATGGTAGCTTAGACTGCCATTTGTGGTCTTTTGGAGTCTGTAGAACATTTGTCCTGACCCTTCTGGCTTTTAGTGTCTCCATTGAAAGCTCAGATGTTATTCTAATAGGCCTGCCTTTGTATGTTACTTGGTCTTTTCCCTTGCAGCTTTTAATATTCTGTCTTTGTTGTGTATGTTTAGGGTTATTATTATTATGTGCAGAGGGGACTTTCTTTTCTGGTTCAGTCTGTACCTTAATAGGCATCTCCTTATTTTGGCTAGGGAAAATTTCTTCTATGATTTTGTTGAAAACATTTCTATGCCTTTGACATGGGTTTCTTCTTCTATTTGTGATGACTTTAGAATTAGTATTTTCATAGTGTTCCGTATTTCATGGATTTTAATGCCAGGCTTCTTTTCTTTTTCTTTCTTTCTTTCTTTCTTTCTTTCTTTCTTTCTTTCTTTCTTTCTTTTTTCTTTTCTTTTTTAATTTAACATTTTCTTTGCTGAAGTTTCTATTTCCTCTATAGTGTCTTCAATGCCTGAGATTCTCTCTTTCACTTCTTCTATTTTGTTGGTGAGGCTTGCCTCTGAGGTTCTTACTCAAGCTCCTAAATTTTTTGTTTTCAGATTTCCCTCAGTTTAGGTTTTATTTATCTATTTATTTATTTATTTATTTATTTATTTATTTATTTATTTTACTCTATTTACTCTTTCAAATTTTGAACTGTTTTATTCATTTTCTTTCACTATTTGTGTTTTCATTTGTTTCTTTAAAGAATTTACTCATTTCCTCTTTAGGTATTAGATTCATAAAGCTATTTTAAAGTCTTTTCCTTGTGCTTCAGCTATGTTGCAATACTCAAGGCCTACTGTGGTAGGGTTGCTGGGCTCTACTGGAGATATATTGTCCTGCCTGTTATTGACTTGTATTTTTATGCTGGCATTTAGGCATTTCAATTTAGGAAGATTATAATTCTAGGTGCCAATATCTGGCCTGGTCTTTGTTGGGTGGATGTTCCATTCCTTGGTTTCTGTTGCCATCTCTGGTTCTTAAGAGAGCATGGTAGCTGAATTTTCCTGGTAGGAAATTCTTCTGGGACCTGATAGTTGTGGCCGCAGGAGTTTCTGGGTAAATGTTTTTCTAGGTATTGGGAGACCACACTTAGGAATGGGGAAGGGTGGTAGCAGGGGACTGAGACAGTCCACAGGAGGAATGAAATCAGTGTGTCCAGAAGGATCTGCTTAGTTCCTTGGGATTGGGGGATGAGAGTGAGAAGAGGCCACAGCAGGTTGTCTGCTGCAGAGCTGGGGATAAGACTTGGGGGTTGGACTTGAAGGAGCTAAGGGAAAAGTAAGGAACTGCAGTTAGCCTACTTGCTTCCCTGGCAGGAGTGGCCTGAGGGTTTCTAGGGTGTGTCCTAGCAAATCTTATCAGGCTATTGTAGCCTAGAACAGCTATTTTATAGCTGTTTTGCAGATTATTTCCACATGCATTAAAACAAAACAAAAAAAAAAAAAAAAAAACCCTCAGTCTCATGTAGTTCAGGATAGCCTCAGTTCACTGCATAGCCAAAGATGATCTTGAACTTCTGATTTTCCTGAAGGCTGGTGTTAATGGGGCACCACTACTGTGCCTGATTTTATGTGGTGCTGGACACCAAAGGCAGGGCCTTGTGCATGATAGGCAAGCACTCTGCCAGCTGAGCTGCAGACCTACATTTCTCAGTCTTAAGCAACACCATATGTAACGCTGTCACCTCCACTCAACAGGTCAGGAAGCCGAGGCTGTCCTGGCTGATTACCCTCACAGTGTTGGGCTAGCACCTCCTTTTGTCTAGTCATTTCTGTGGCCTAGGGGAGGATCCTGAGGCCCCCTGAGAGATTCTTCCACTGACTTGCATAAAAAGAACCATGGCCATCTGCTGGTGCGCAGACTCCTCCAGGGTCCTTGCTTTCCTCTTAACTTCTAAACCACATGACTGTTTAGGAGGACCGAAATAATAGGACACAAGTCACGAGATAGACTCTTGTAGATCAGTGTCCCAGCAAACTCAGTGGCTCTCATGGCTTCCTAGCTGTCCAGGAACCAGGGATCAGAGGACACAGAGAACAGACATGAACAGGATCAAGCAGAGCAGCCGCTTGCTCTGAAACCCACCCACCTCCATCTGCAAGGAAGCTTCCTCTTGCTCCTGTTTTTGACTACAGCATAGTGTCCACAACCAGTTGTCTTAAGGCTTCTAGAAGACACAGAAGTGAGAAGGGCTGTCAGGGTTTCTCCTCCCTCCTATAAAGCAAAAAGGCAAAAAGATTGCCCAGTCATTGATGTGGGAGGAAGGAAAGTATCATGGGATCAGCTGTGTCCCCTAAAAGACACATTGAAAGTCCCATGCCCACTGCTCAAGAATGTGACTCTGTAAGGAAGTAGGGCAGCTGTGATCAGTTCAGAAGAGGCCACTTTGGAACTTTATGGCCCAGTATGACCAATGTCCCTAGAAGTAGATGGCTGGGTTAAAACAGAGGCATATAGGGAGAGCGCCTGTGATGATGAGGGGCTGAAGTGATGTAGCTGCTGCCAAGGGCACCAAGGACTCCCGGAAGCTTCCAGAATGTAAGAGAGATGAGGAGAGCCAACTGCAGGTTACAAAGGAGCACGGCCCTGCCTACTTCTCAGAGTGGGTGTTCCAGCCTTCACCACTATGGCACAGTGGCTGTCTCTTGATCACTCTCCAGTTTGGGGTTGTAACATGTTCAGGAACGTGTTCCAGAAGATTTAATGCTCAAACCCTGAATTAGAAGTGTCACCAAGGTTCTAGCAGTTGGTTTGCTCAGGGAGTATGAGTCCATACTCAAGTCGATAGCCCCTCACAACCATGTTCAGACGTGTTAGCTTAGATCAGAGAAACAGACTTTACTCTAAAGGCTGGAAATTGCCAGAGCAAGAGTAGTTATTTAAAGTATGGGGGCATGGAGGGGATGAGGGTATCAGGAGAGGTTCAGATGTTGCTTTCCCTCTCCCCTGACTGTGTGACTTAAAGTTCATTGGCCTTTCTGGGGATAAGTGTTCTCAAGCCATGAAGAAGAGATTCTAGGGGAGTTATGGGCAGATTCAGGATGGTAGTAGCAACACACCCTTTGACATTTCTATTTTGAGGGGGCGTCTTCTGGGACACACTCCTGTGCTTTTTTCTGTATCTGCTATTATAGTTTCCAACACATGCTACAACAAAATAACCTAATCTTTAAGTAAGAGTAGACAGAGCTGAGAGAGAAAGAAAACAAAACCATATACAAAATTTATAAGATTATCGGGTATCAAGGCATCCCCATAGATTTCAGAATAGCATCAGGTGAGCTGACTGTGCAGTGCCAGCACCTGTGAAAGAGTTGAGGGAAAGGACAGGCTCTGAGTGAGACCCAGAGGAACCTGCCTGGGTGCTCAGTTCTTCACATCAGCTCTGCCTGCTGAGCTCCTGAAGCCCATAGAGCCACACTCAGGAGAAGACTAAAGAAATCAGGGTAACAGCAGCAGAGGAGACAGCTCTTCCAAATGAAGGCAGGAAGCAGGCCAGCACGTCTCAGCTGGCAAGCTGTCACATGAGCACAGAACAAGACTGAAAGGAAAAAGTCAGGAACTGCTCCCACTCCCACCCCATGAAAAGCAGAAGGAAAGTAAGAGGCCCTAACTCATTCAAGGCAATGTGACCAGCCACTTCAAGCTCCTGCCATCACACCTTCTCCATCGTAATGGACTGGACTTAAGACTGAGCCACAATAGCCCCTCTGTCCTTTAGTTGCTTTAGTCAGGTATTGATTGATGGCAATTAAAACTAACACATTTTCATCCTTTATTTATTCATTGCAATGCTGGGGATTGAACCTGTGGCGTCGTGTGTATTAGACAAGTGCTCTGCTGTTGAGATGCATCCCAGTCTAGAATGTATTGTCTAAAAAAGAAAAATGACACAAGATGCATAAGTTGAAGCCAGGAAAATCTCAGAAACAAATTGACAGAAATAAAAATAGAAATAACTCATAGAAGTTTAATTAGAATAAACACAAGGCCAGGTAAGTGCAGAAATAATCCCAAGGCGGGGGGAAAGGGGGAAGAAAGGGTAACTTACAAAAATTGAGCAGTAGGCTGGAGAGAAGCGTAGTGGTTAGCAGTGGGTGCTGCTCTTAACGAGGACTGCAGTCTGGTACCCAGCACCCACAGCACGTTTGCAACCACTGTAACTCCAGCCCCAGGGGATCTGGTGACCTCTCAACTCCACAGCAAGTGCACTCACACGGACATGTCCCCATGTAGACATACATACATACTTATAATAAAAAACAAAAATTAAATCTTAAAGTGAAACTAAAGGGACAGAGAGGAAGGAAAAGGATCCAGGAGCAGGAGCACAAGAGGTAGAGAAGAGGAAGACCCACACATCCAGGTGCCCCGGGGGAAGAAGCGCTGAAGCAGGGGGGAAGACAAAGGCCCTAAAGCTGTGAAGCAAGAAATATCCTAAAAACATTTCTTCCCTTGGAGGAGATGAAATCAATTTTATTGTTCATCACTGTGTTATATAACATTTACAAGTAATAAATCTGTACGGAAAAAAAATAGAAATGAATAGTAAGTGGAAGCATCACAGCAATGATTTAAACTTACCTTTTTCCTCCTGTGATATTAGGATGACAGCCATTTCAAAGCATAATTCTGATGTCAAAGTAGCTTTTGTTCATGAGCCAAAGCTTGCTCCTGTTCTTCAGACTTTTGCCCTTGTGAGGGCTCATCCTCACCACCAAATGTCAAAGGGTTGCTGTTGCTAATACTGAAACTGACAGTGAGCTTTTCTCCAGCAACTTTGCACAATAATTTTACCTCTGTTCTGTTCACTTCTAGCTCCCAGTCTCCAAGCATCTTGAGAAAGGGTTCATGCTAGATTTTCTTTCTTAATTTCATGAGTCAAGAATTCAGCAAAGGCTTTGTCTCCTTCAGTGTACAGAGCACCCCAGCTGCACTTGCAGGGGCCCATGGACTGCAGGGGTCGGGAGCAGAGAATCAGCTCTAGGTAGCCAGCACTTACACTGAGCACAGAAAGAGCTGGCTTGGAGGCGCGGCTGGGCTGGGGGCAACACTGGACAGCCAGTGGCAGTGGCGCCCAGGGTGCAGGTACACCCTGAAATACTTTTGAATGAACATGTTGCAAGAGAGCACACGGGAATACCAAGCCATGAAGATCAACACCAGAAATTGATTATACAAACTGAAAAGAAAAAGTCCATTATCAGATTTTCAGCAGCAACATGTTACACATAGGATAACATGGTTAAGGCACTTGGGAAATAGAAACCAAGAATCAATACCTCTTCCTTTCCTTCCTCCTCCTTAACTGAGAAAGAGTTGTCTTCTGTAGCCTTGTATGACCTAGAACTTGCTACATAGCCCAGGCGTCAACTCACACCTCAGCCTCCAAAGGCCTGAGATTACAGGCCTGCACTATTACACATAGCTCCAAGGATTTCATGCAGAGTTAAAACGAGTCCCTCATGGTGGCAAGGCATGGCCAAGTGTCAGGCATGGCAGAAAGAGCAGGAAGCTGAAAGCTCATCTTCAACCACAGCAGCAAACTGGAAGAGGATCTTAGACTCTCAAAGCCTGTCCCAGTGACATACTTCGTCCAGCAAGGCTGCACCTCCTAAACCTCTCCAAACAGTGCCACCAGCCTGGGACCAAGTGTTCAAATACAGGGATCTATGGGAAACCTTTCTCACTCAAACCACCGAAGTTGGTTTGTTTGTTTGCTTGTGGTCTGGGATGGAAGCCAGGCCTAATGCATGCTGAGGTACTTTATCCAAAACGAGATCATATATCCTACCAGTATGAGCAAGCTTGAGAACTAGTGTTTCCTTCCTCTCTGTAAGGAATTTACTAGAAGATAAGCTTCAGACACATGAGTTCGAACATGTGGACTAAAGTTGAGAAATACATGATCAGTTGTAAAACCAGGAGAGTGTTTGAGAGACTCCAATTCCATGATACAGTCTGAGCATAATGAAGAAAGAGTGCAAATGGGTGTACCAGTAAGCCTGGGAAATGACACAGCCAGGCAAGTACTCGACCACTGAGCTACAGCCACAGCTCTTTTTTTTAATTTTTTTTTTTATTAATTACACTTTATTCATTTTGTATCCCCCCATAAGCCCCTCCCTCCTCCCCTCCCGATCCCACCCTCCCTCCCCTTTCTGCATGCATGCCACTCCCCAAGTCCATTGATAGGGGAGGTTCTCCTCTCCTTTCTGATCTTAGTCTATCAGTTCTCATCAAAATTGGCTGCACTGTCTTCTTCCGTGGCCTGGTAAGGCTGCTCCCCCCTCAGGGGGAGGTGATCAACGAGCAGGCCAATCTTATTGAGTGTTTTAGTTTTCACATTTAGCCTATGTGTTTGTAAATTAATCCTCAGATACTCAGGGTAAAATGAATGAGTCCTTATGGGATGTTTTATTTTCCCCCTCCTTCTACCCCTTATCTTAGGGTAGAAGAAAGAAGATGCAGGTGGAATACAGAAACATGAAATAAAAACCCAACTGTTCTCTGTAAACTCAAGATAGACAAATGGATGATTGTGCTGGTGTTTTCTGTGGCTAAGAAGGCAACACTACAGCCTGGGGACCTTTAAAGAAAAGAAATTTATGTTGGCTCACAGTTCTGGACCAAGGCTGCAGGGTCGCATCTGGTGGTTACTGCCTTGCTGGCAGTGTCCTGAGGCCTTGAGCATCATGTGGCAAGATGAGGAATGAGTGTGTGTGTCTTTGAAAGCTACTCACAGGACTGAATTTGAGATGAGAAAATGAGGGAGTGGAGATTTCTAATAATGTTTTCCTCTAGTGTGGTTTTTTGGTAGGAAATAGGGCCTTGACTTGTCATGTAATGAACTTTTAGGCGCTCGGAGGGCTAGCTTAAAACCTAAATCAAGGAAAGCAGATCAAAGTACAGCAGAGCACAGCGATACGCTCACCTAACCAGCTGCATGACCCTGACTCTGCAAAGGTTTAGTTGCTAATTCTGTCTGTCCCTGTGGTGAAAAAAAATCTTGGCCTTCTGAGCCCAGTTGATACTGAATTATCACAGTAAAAGCCTCCATCCTGGGTGACCACCCAGTGCTCATCCCTCAACTTGTAGCCCCCATGCTACTGCAGTCAGTTGATGGTCCAGAATAGAGGAGCCAAGGGCCTGCTGTTGCGGGTGCCAGGGCCATGAACCCACTGAAGCCTGCCAGGTGAAAGGCAAGAGATGGGAAAAGAAAGTACCAAAGGATGTTCAGTTGCATAGTTTCTGATTTTGGGGGTCATGATTGTCTTAATGAGGTAAATAAATAATCAACAGGATAAAGAGTTAAGAATTGAGCTGGACACCATGGTAGAAGCTTGTAATCTCCCCTCAAGAAGTGGAAGAGGAGTTCCAGGTCCTCATTCACTATATAATGCTTGAGGCCAGTCTGAGCTGTTTAAAACAGTGTTTTAAGACTAAACATGAAATACAATAACAACAAAACAAAAAAAAAAAATAAACAGGGTGGTGGCGCATGCCTTTAATCTCAGAAGCAGAGGCAGGTGGATCTCTGAGTTCTGCAGAGGGAGTTCCAGGAAAGCCAGAGCAACAACAGAGACCCTATCTCAAAACACCCAAACCCAAAACAAACAAACAAATAAATAAAAATAATAACAATGGACAAATGTTCTTATTACAACAAACCTGTAGCCAACATTATACTAAGTGGAAAAAAACTCCAAGCACTCATAGTTAAGATCAGGAACAAGACAAAGGCATTCACTCTCTCTACTTCTACTCAATACAGTTCGTGAAGTCTCAGCCGGAGCAGTAAGACAAGAAAGGGAAACAAGATGGACACAGATTAAGCCAAAGTTCCCCTATTTGCATTTGATGTGATTTTTTTTATATAAGAGACCCTACAGCAGCGAGTTGAGGTGACACACACCTGAAATCCCAGCACCTAGGGAAGCAGAGGCAGGCAGATCTCTGTAAGTTTGAGGATAGCCTGGTCTACAGAGTCCAGGACGGCCAGGGCTACACAGAGAAACCCTGTCTTGGAAAACCAAAGGACAGAGGGGAGAAAGAAAAGACAGGGGAAGGGAGGAGAGGGGAGGGGAGGGGAGACCTTACAGCAATGGTTCTCCACCTTCTAACACTGTGACCCTTTAAGAAAACAGTTCCTCATGTTGTGGCAACCTCCAACCATAAAATTAATCCTTGCCACTACTTCAGAATGGTAACTTTGGTATTGTTATAAATTGTAATATAAATATCTAATATGCCAGATGGTCTTAGGCAACCCCGTAAAAAAGTTATTCAACCCCAAAGGGTTATTCTACCTGCCATGACCCACAGTTTGAGAACCAATGCCCTAAAGACCCCAAACCTCTTAGAACTGATAAATACTTTCAGGAAAGAGACAAAATGCAAAGTGAACACACAAAAATATTAGCAGGCTTCCTACATATTGATGAACAATGCTATGAAAGAAGTCAGGGAAACAGTCCCATTCACAATAGCACTACCCCTCTATAGTACCTTGGTTTAAACCTAACCAAGGAAATAAAAGACTTCTACAATGAAGACTTTAATATGCCACTTGTAAATGGAAAGACATCTGCCTTAGTTTCTGTTGTGATAAAACACCATGGCCAAAACACCTTGAGAGGAAAAGGATTTATTTCATTGTGTAGCTCACGCCATACTCTATCACTGAAGGAAGGCAAGGCAGGAACCTGAAGGAACACTGCTCAGTGGCTGGCTGCCCATGGCTTGCTCAGCCCGCGTTCTTACATAACCCAGGACCACGTGCTCGACGAAGCACCGCTCATAGTAGGCTGGCCTTTCCACATGATTAGTCAACAAAATGCCCTATAGATTTGCAAAGGCTTACTTTTTTTTTAATAAGATTCCCTCTTCCTTGATAAGTCTAGGTTTGTGTCAAGTTGACAAGAACCAACTGGCACAAACTCCATGCTCATGGAATGGCAGAATCAATATTGTGAAAATAACCATCCCACCAAAAGTAATCTACAGATTCAGTGAACTCCCAATCAAGATTCCAGGGACATTCCTACGGTGGAAGCTTGAGATTAAATAAAATTAGAGTTCAAATCTAGACTTGTCACCTGGTAACACCTTGAGCAAGTTACCTAGTATCCTGTGCCCAAGACTTCTTCTGTAAAATAAGCTCATAGTAGCCTCCATTGTTCCTCAGCTTTACCGGCCTCTCCATAGCCCACCAGAAAAAGCCCGAATTCCTTCTTTCAAAAATTTAAGAGCTTTATTTTACTACGTTTAATTGTGTTTGTGTGTGTGCTAGCACATGTGACCACGTGAGTGCAATACCCACAGAAGTCAGGGGCATGTGAGTCTCCAGAGCAGAATTACAGGCAGTTCTTAGCTGCCTCATATGGGTGCTAGAAACAGAATTCAAGTCCTCTGTGAAAGCAGCTAGTGCTCACAGCTGCTGAGCTCCTCTCCAGCGCCTTGATACCCCGACCCCATGTGCGGGGTCACAGGGACCTCCAGCCCTCATCACACACAGCAGCTCTGTCTGGGGCATCTCTGCCTGTTTCCACACTTAAACACTCAATTGCCCTTGACTTTAAACCTCTTTCCAGAGGTTTGCAAGGCTGTGCCACATCCTTTGTTTATTTTGTTTTGGCTTTTTTTTTTTTTTTGAGATAGGATTTATTTTATGTAGCAGGCTGGACTTGAACTCAATATGTAGCCAAAGCTGGCCTCCACCACCAAGTGCTGAGATCACAGGCATCTAGCATCACTCTGTTTGACAGATAACAGGAGTGAGGAACTTGC
The DNA here is from genome assembly GCF_907164565.1 of Psammomys obesus. Classification (NCBI taxonomy): domain Eukaryota; kingdom Metazoa; phylum Chordata; class Mammalia; order Rodentia; family Muridae; genus Psammomys; species Psammomys obesus. The sequence goes on from NW_026592118.1 coordinate 12,511,085, forward strand.
CCAGTGCCTCATGCTATGTGGTGGATGAGAGCCAGCCTCACATCTTTTACCTTACCCTGACCTGTAAATACAGCCATGCCAAATCAGAGTGGCTTCAGTTTCCACAAAATTCCATGCGAGTTCACCCTCCAGTTTCATGGTTTATATACCAGTATTCCTAGGGCAGTTATAAAATTCTGGGTGAGAGGATTTGGCTAAAGCAAGGCAGAAGCTGGTTTGTGGAAGCTGAAAGGGGTGTATGGGGAAGGAGCTGTGTTTCAGAGAGGGTTTGAGCAAAGCTGAGCATGATCCCGAGCTGTCCCCTCCCCCTTTACTGTGGGTGAGTCTATGGCTTTTACCTTGGGATCCCTAGGGCAAAGGTTGTGGTTTCCACAATTCAAACTGAGGTTGAAAAGTGCTAACAGCAGGTCTGCATCTCATGGGCTCAAATCCTCTCTGTCTGGAATGGCACTGTCGTCATGGTGACGCATGATCACCAGGGCTGCTTGGACTAGGAACAACACATCCTCAGGGACTGTTGATCAGTAAGGCTTTTTCCACCCACCCACCCCCAGTTCACCCCCACCTCCACTACTGAAAGATTTCCCTTAGTATGCAAAGAGCCATGTCAGGTGACATGACTATCACACTTACTGTAAGCCACATACCTCCTTAATGGGGACCAACAGAGGAAGGGGGCATTCTATTGAATGAAGCTTCTTTTTTCTATGTTAGTTTTAGTTTTTAAATTTTATTTTATTTTATTAATTACACTTTATTCACTTTGTATCCCCCCATAAGCCCCTCCCTCCTCCCCTCCCAGTCCCACCCTCCTTCCCCCTTCTTCACGAATGCCCCTCCCCAAGTCCACTGATAAGGGAGGTCCTCCTCTCCTTCCTTCTGATCTTAGTCTATCAAATCACATCAGGAGTGGCTGCATTGTCATCTTCTGTGGCCTGAATTTCATACATGCATATAATATTTTTATCACATTTACCCCCTTCATGTCACTCCCTTCCCATTCCTTCCCTATCCCCCTTTTTTCCTACCTGCTTCGTGTGTTATTCTTGTTTGAATGAATATGCTGGTTCCTTAGCAGTGCCTGTGTGTGCACAGCATGGAATGTCCACTGGAGCATGGAGATCTGCCAGGGGCTCCCTCCCCTATCAGCCATTAATTGCCAGTAACTTCTCAGCTAGGGGTGGGGCTTTATGAGCTCCTCCCATCCACAATAGAGCTTTGGCTGCCTGCGTAGGTCTTATGCATGCAGTTCCAGCTGGCCTGAGTGCATGTATGCAGCTCTGCTGGCATGTGCAGCAAGTACTGTTTAGCTGTAGATGGCCCTTACCTCTGGCTCTTATGACAGGGCTAATAGTTTGCTATAGCACCCACCGAGATGCTAGAAGCCAGAATCTGCAGCCCTTGCCCTGCCGAATGCCATCACCAACCCAGTTACACTAACACAGTTGTCTGTTTGCTATCATGACTCCCTGCCCTGACCTTGAGTTTGATTTCTTCAGAGCTTGCCCCTCCTATTACCTGAGAGTAGCTCTGATGAGATGCCCCCGGGATTTTATTTGCAGTGAAATTATTGCAGTAATTTGCAATAATTACATTATTCCAAGTACTATTATAATTACAAAGCTTAATCCTTTCAGACTTTGTTCAGGCTCCCTGACGTAGTCTCAATGCTAAGCAGTAGGAATTCTGACTGCCGACCTTCACAGTAAAGGGCACTACCCTTCATGAACTCCTTACTTTGGGATTTGCATCAACAAACATATCCCAACCACCTGCAGGAGGTTGGACACTGATCTTGATTCTGGAGCATTAGACAAAACAGACAATTCTGTCCTCAGAAAGCTTAAGACCTATTATGGAGCAGGCAACCAGCACAATGTGTATGAAAGTTATATGGTATATTAAGAGATGGCAGATGCTATGGGAAAAATAAGCAAAAAAGATGGATAGAGATACCAAGAAAGGGGATTTCTATTTTTTTAATTAATTTTTTTTATTTATTACAGTTTACTAACTTTGTATCCCAGCTGTAGCTCCCTCTCTCAGCCCCTCCCAACCCTTCCCAATCCCCCCCCTCTTCGTTTTTTGCACCCATACCCCTTCCCCAGTCCACTGATAGGGAAGGTCATCCTCCCATTCCATTTGACCCTAGCCTATCAGGTCTCATCAGGAATGATTACATTATCTTCCTTTGTGGCCTGGTAAGGCTGCTCTCCGCCCCTCCACCCCCACACACACACTCAGTGGGAGGTGATCAAGGAGCCATCTACTCAGTTCATATCAGAGACAGCCCCTGTTCCCCTTACTAGGGTACCCGCTTGGACACTGAGCTGCCATGGGCTACATCTGTGCAGGGGGTCTATGTCCTCTCCATGCATGGTCCTTGGTTGGAGTATCAGTCTCAGAAAAGACCCCTGGGCCCAGAAATTTTGGTTCTGTTGCTCTCCTTGTGGAGCTCCTTTCCCCTCCAGATCTTTCTATCTTCCTCTTCTTTCCTATGATTCCCTGCACTCTGCCCAAAGTTTGGCTATGATTCTCAGCATCTGCTTTGATATCCTGTGGGGTAGAGTCTTTCAGAGGCCCTCTGTGGTAGGCTCCTGTCCTGTTCCCTGTTTTCTCTCTCTTCCCATATCTATCCCGTTTGCCTTTCTGAATGAGGATTGAGCTTCTTGCTTAGCTTCTTTAGGTGTACAGATTTTAATATGATTATTCTATATTATATGTCTATGGATATTATATTATCCACTTATAAGTGAGTATATACCATGTGTGGCTTTCTGCTTCTGGAATACCTCATTCAGGATGGCCTTTCTAGTTCCCACCATTTGCCTGCAGATTTCATGATTTCCTTGTTTGTATCCCATTGTATAAATGTACCAGAATTTTTTTTATCCATTCCTTAATTGAGGGACATCTGAGTTGTTTCCAGATTCTGGCTGTTACAAATAAAGCTGCTATGAACATGGTTGAGTAAATGTCCATGTTGTATTTTTGAGCATACTTTGGATAACCTGTTAGAAGAGGGGAAGAGCCTTGAACTCATTGGCACAGGAAACAACTTCCTGAACAGAATAGCAACAGCACAGGCTCTAAGATCAATAATCAATAAATGGGACCTCATGAAACTGAAAAGCTTCTGTAAAGCAAAGGACACCGTCATCAGAAAAACAAACAAACACAAAACAAACACACAAACAAACAAAAAAAAAAACGACACACAACACACAACAGACTGGGAAAGGATCTTCACCAATCCTATATCTGACAGAGGGCTAATATCCAGAATATATAAAGAACTCAAGAACTTAAACAGCAACAAACCAAGTAATACAATTAAAAAATGGGGTACAGAGCTAAACAGAGAATTCTCAATAGAGGACTATCAAATGGCAGAGAAAAACACTTAAAGAAATGTTCAGTGTCCTTAGTCAAAGAGAAATGCAAATCAAAATGACCCTTAGATTTCACTTTACACCCATCAGAATGGCTAAGATCAAAAACTCAAGTGACAACACATTCTGGAGAGGATATGGAGAAAAGGGAATCCTCCTCCATTGCTGGTGGGAATGTAAACTTGTAGAACCACTCTGGAAATCAATCTGGCACTTTCTCAGACAATTAGGAATAGTGCTACCTCAAGATCCAGCTATACTACTCCTAGGATTTCTATTTTTAAGTTAACAGTCTGGGAGGAGTTACCAGAGGAGACCTTTGAGAAGAGCTGAGGGAAGAGGAAGGTAAGTCTAGACAGCTACAAAAAGAATAGTACAGGCAGAGACCATGAGCAAAAGTTCTGAGAGGGGCCAGGAGTGTGTTGGTGCGGGAGTGGAGACAAGGAAGGGGTTAACAGTGAAAGAAGATGTCAGAGTAGTGGGGAGAATCACAAAGGCCACTGTGGAGAGAGCTGGGGTGATGGCTCAGTTTAAAAAGTGCTATGGCACCAGCACTAGGACCCAGTTCACAACTCAAAATCTAAAGAAAACAAAATAAACAAACAAAAATGGGGCACAGTGCTGAGGAGGCAAAGACAGGCAAACCTATCGCTGGACTAACTGCCACCAGCCTAGGGAAAGGAGCCTTTTAGTAGGAATTGGCAAAGGGTCACTCTAACAGTATGGCTTGGTCATGAAGGAATAGCATGAGCATGGGAACAGATGATCCAGTTTGGACTCAACAGGCACAGCGGAGGGTGGGTGTGTAGACCTGGAGCCCTTTGGTTGGTAGGACATCCGAATCTGCTGGTGGGTGGGCATGAGCATGAAGAAGGAAAAGTTAGGGCAACTTGGATTGGACTTGAGTGACAAAGATTGGCCAGCCTTGGTAACAAGAGAGCCCAAGCAGAATGTCTGATCAGAATTTCAAGAAGCCCAAGGGAGCTGGCAAGATGTTTAGACTCAGGAGCTGCAGCTTGGGAAAGAGGGAAAGAGGCCCGGGTTGAGCCATGACTGTGGGTGGCAGGGGTGGCAGGAGTCCATGCAAAGAATAGGACTGTGGGTGAGACCAGCTGTCAGTGCGGCTGGGGCCCAGCCAACCAGGGATGGAGTGCTGGCATGTTGGCATAGCCACAGAGCAGCCGTAGCATTTGGTTGAATGGGCAGCAAGTCCTATTGGAGCAGGAGCTCGCAAGGAAAAGCAGGAAGGAAGTGAGAGGCGGGCAGGCTAGACAGGCTTTGCAGAGCTTTGCTGTGAAGGAGAGCAGAGTAGGGAATGGGAGCCAAGGGGATGTGGAGTCAAGAGGGGGAAGAAGGAAGAGCAGTGTTGGAGCCAGTGGCTACAATCAGAAGACCAACCTGTCAGCACTCTAGGTTTCTCATCTGTACTTCTTAAAGCCCTCAAGGGGGCTTGTACTGTACAGGAAGGTAGAAAGCCATCACATCGGAGAAAGGGACACAGATGTGTGTTCTGCTGAAAGAGCAGGATGATGGCTTGTGTGGTAGAACAAGGAAGCATGTCCCACACACCACCTGGATGCTTTGCTAAGCCAGAAGACAAGGTTTTTCTTTGCACAGGGGCTGTGTGAGGTGGGGCCAGAAAAAAAAAAAAAAAGAGTCACTTCTGATTAGCTCAGTTGTTGGAGAAATAGGAAGGTTGTAAGTTAGGATCAAGGGAGGGAGGCAGGGGTTTGTAAAAGTTCCTATGGGAGTAGGGACTGGGGAATCTGCTGTGGTCACAGGAACATAGGGGCCAATTGGCTTTGGAGTCAGTGTTCTGGAGCAGGATCCCTGAGCTGGTGGTGCTGCCCCTACACTCTGGTCTTAGGACTCTGTTTCCAGCCAGCAGAGCTGCTTAAAGTCTTGACTCTGCCTCATTCCTGAGTAAGGGCAGCCATGACATTTAATCTCTAGAGTGTAGGTTCCTTCATTTGCAATGTCATGACAATAACTACCAGTGACAAATACACCGGAGATGAGACAGTGCTAGCACAGCAGCTGCCAGTCTAGGAAGGTAAGAATCAGTGGGGTTACAGTTGATGCCCATTGCCAACCTGGCAGGCCCTAGACTTACTGTGGAGACAGGGATTTGCTAGATGAGGTTAACTGAGGTGGGGGGACCCAACCTTAACTGTGGGCAGCGGCATTCTGTGAGCTAGGGTCGCAGCCTGAATAAAAAGGAGTCAGTGAACTGAGCACCAGTGTTCACTGCCCTCTGCTTCCTGACCGCACACAACATGTGAGCCACTACCTCGTGCCCACGCCTTCCCCATCCCTGTCCCTCTAAACTGTGACCCTCAATAAACCTTTCCTTCCTCAAGCTGCTTTTCCCAGGTATTCTGTCACAGCAGTGAGAACAGTAATTAACACAATGATATTGGCTCCATTGTGATGACGACCTAGGGAAGACTGTATCCTAGCAAAAGTCCCATCTTCCCACTGTGAGATGCGGTTACAATTGAGTTTCAGAAACTGTGAGCCAAGGTACTCCCTTTCTGATTTGATTACCTCAGATGTTTGCACAGTGACAGAAAACTAACCCCAGTATCCCAGAGAATGTGGTACACATCAGGTAGAAATAGGCCACAGAATGAGGTGCATCCTGGTGACGGGTCCTTATCTTGGGGTAAGCTGCCTCTTGAGGTATTTCTCATGACCTTCTTACTTTAGACACAGATCCTGGCCATAATTTCAGAGTTGGAAAGAAAGTGTGATCTGTAGAAGAAAGAAGTAAGATTGTGTATAAAGCAGATATAAGAGAATCACTAAAGCAAAAATGCAATGAGCTGAAAGATTCCTGTTACCAGCGACTCTGTGGCCTCCTGGCAGTGTGCTGCCTGTGACTGTGGCACAAAGATTGCACTAGAGAAAACAGTGTATGTACAGCTTCCAGGTATGGAGGCGACTTAGATGTCAGTGGTGTCAGCATAATAATGAGCCCTTCATGCTTGCAGAAGGCTTTACCTCTATAACCATGGGCTCCTGCACTTCCCTTCTTCAATATTAAACAGACAGAAACACATAGTGAATGTTCACTGGGGAAGGAGGAAGCTGAACTTATAGCCTAGCCTTGTTCTGGGAGGGGATGTGACCAGAGCCATCTGGCCTGGGAGCAAGAGATACAGTGCTTTCCACAGCAGCTGGTGGCAGTCCCGAGTGGTGGGCCAGAGTACTCACCTGTGGCTCCATGACCTTTAACAAACGCTCTTTGATCTCTTGACCTACTGTCTTCCTCACTGGAGGGAGGAGGATCATGAGTTCTAGCTTAGCCTGGGCTACATGAGACATTGTTTCAAAAATATTTTTTTTTCCTGAGGCAGGAGGATTGCCAAGTTCTAGATTAGCCTGGGTTATGTAAGGCATTCCATATCAGCCCAGGCTATAACAGGAGACTCTGTAAGGAAAGGGAAAAAAAAAAAAAGGAGGAATAAAGAGAAAAAAGAAAAAAGAAATGGAGGGTAGAGGGCTTTGAGGTTCCTGTGATCCTATTCCAGGACATTATTTTTGCCCTCCTGGCTGCTGCATCCCTGGTCAGAATGAACCCTTCAGAGGCTTCCCCAGGGACAGTGCAGTGGGACAGTGCAGTGGAACAGTGCAGAGCACAGCTGGCCTTAGGCAGCCGCATAACTCCAGCAGTTCCCTGGAAAACCACTCTGCCAAATTACACGATGTGTTGTGAGAACCTGGTAATTCCCAGGCCTAGCTTGGAGATGAGCTACTCTGCCCTAATTAAAACTAAACGTTGGCGCTCACAGCACCAAAGGTGCTGTTAAAACATTGGCTGCAAATTGCCTGTGATTGATGGTTGCCATGGGTCCTTGTGGTTCCCTTCTGTGTGTAGCTGTCACATGGCAAGACCTTCTACTCCATTTGTAATGTTACTGAGAACAAGGGACTTGGGGCATTTGGGGCTTAGATGTGTTTAAACTTGGAGACCTTCCCACTTCTAACCCTACCACCATCCTACTCCCAGGTACTCTCAGAAGTTTGAAACTGCCTGATTGGGTGCTAAGGGCTTGTCCTTGAAGACCCAAGGACTTCTGGGATCTCCTGGAGTCAGGAGATGTTTGGAAGTTGGTCATGGATAGCTGGGTTTTAGTAGACTTGCACCCATGAAGCCAAAGTGCCTCTCGCTGCAGGCCCTAGACATCTCATGTTGGGGCCTGTTGTATACCACACTCTGAGGTCTGAGGCCCAGGCCAACTTGGCTTCTTGACATGAGCAATCAAGTCAGTCCCAAAACAGTGTAACAGAAACAAACCTCCTGGCAGATGGTGGAAGCAGCCATTGCCTGGGGTCCTATTGTGGAGCAAGATGAGATATAGCTATAAATCAAACATGGCTGTGAAGAAAGAGGGCTGAGACCACAGATGGTACCTCCATTCTCACATGCAAGTGGATCCACACCCATGTGCAACACACATACACACATACCTGTATTGAAGGACATGTGGGTGTGGCTTATTTGGTGGTAGGATTTGGTTTTCTGGTGGGTGGGTTAGTTCTGGCATCAAACCCAGAACCTTGAGCTTGCTAAGCATGCTCTCCATCACTGAGCTGTACTCCTAGCCCCACTTATTTGGAAAGACCATCTTTGTAAATGCCATGAGTTCATGCTTGTTGGGGGAGAGCTGAAGGACGGATGGGCCCAGTCTTTTGCAGGTCTTATGCAGACACTCACTGTTGTGAGCAGAAGAATGCAATAGCCAGGCTAGAGAGATGGCCCAATGAGTAAGAGCCCATATGGCTCTAGCAGAGAACCTAAGTTTGATTCTCAACACCCATATCAGCTCGTTCATAACTGCCTTAGAAGTACAACTCAGGGGATCTGAAAACTCTTGTCTCTGTTCCTGCACTTAAACACACAGATACACATATTCACATGACTAAAAATAAAACTATTTTCTAAAAGAGTGCAATGATCATTCCATTGCAGAAAGCAGCCACAATATTCCATCCCATTTACTAGCTCTTTGTCTATTCTGCCTTCTCTTCTATGATGTTCCATGAGCTTTGGGAGGATAATATAGATGTCTTATTTTTGGTTGAGCATTCAATAGGCATTTATTCTTGGCATTTTGACCAATTATGAGAGTCTGTGCAGTAACTATTGTCTGCTGCTAAAGGAAGCTTCTTTGATGAAATCTAAAAGCAGTACTCATCTATGGGGATGAACATGTTTCTTAAGAAGGTGATTTGATGAGCACATAATGTCTATTTAGCAAAGCAACAGCTGTAACTAATCCACTAGAACCTATGATTTTCCTAGCATGGCTTTGGACCAGGTTTACAGTAACAGACGTGCATTGCTTTCTGTGCAATGAGCCTCCATTCCAATCAGAAAGCAGTTGGTTACCCTTATAAACAAGCTTCCTACTATTGAATCAGTGGGTAAATCTTGTTGCAGGCTAGTAATATAGTACTTTATGCCTTTCCAAGGGGCATAGTTTAGCTACCAACAGTGTGTACACTGGCCAGAGATCAGGCTTCTGCTCCTGAAGAGACAGTGCTGGGAAGAGTTATGTATGAGGCCAGAGAAGAGCTGGGTCGAGAAGCTCTGAGCATTCATAGAGGAGGGTAATGTTACAACCTAGAGATGGTCATTAGTTGACCTCCCAGAGAACCTGCCATGGTACTGGTAGTGTCAACTGTGAGAGTAGGCATGACAGAAGGTCATGCCTGGGACTGGACAGAAGGCCACAGCCTCAGCAGCTAATGTAGAAATAGAGGCAACACCTGACCTTGGGACTCACTGTGACCCAGGTCCTGGGAGACTCACAATCAATTTGAATGGCCCCAGCATCAGTGCCCATAAAAGATGAGTCTGATGATATAGGAGGCTACCTGAGAAGACATCCCAGAACAGGCCACCCACAAGTCGTCACTGTCCTTGTCCAGCTAGCCTACAGCCCAAGCTTAATGGGTAGGTGGTCTAACTGGGAGGGTCATTGCAAATGTCCAGTAGCATTTCTGTCCCAGGCCTGAATGAAGCCATGGTCCCATAAGGGATACTCTCAAAGGAATCCAGTAAAGATCCCACTGAACCACAGGCCACAGCGGTCACCATGACACTTTGACCCCATTATGTAGAGATCAGCTGTGTAGAGTCACTCTTGGTATAGGGCTGCCTCTGCCCAGTGACCCAGGAGGAGTCTGTGTAGAAGCTCTTCCCTTACATGCAGTGATCTGTTTGAGGAGGGTGGCATCACCATGGCTTAGGTTCCCAGGAGCAAGACCTGGGTACAATCCTGAATTAACCACCACATTGTGCATAAGTGCTATGAGGAACAGTAGGGGACACTGAACAGCTGCTGTGGTCTCAGCCCCAGAAACAGCAGTGGAGTTTGTGTCACTCTCATCCTTCCTCTTCTAACTTTCTTCTGGAATGAAAAGCTGAGAGAGCCTTGGGAACATGGCTGTGTGGGGCACAGGGACCGGAGGCATGAACATGATGCTAAGCTCCCCTTCCAAAGAACCCAGCACAGGCATGCTTGGCACGTAATCCAGACCTCACCTTAGCAGTCTCCGCCCTCTCCCTAACTTCAAGCAACCTCACTCTGCAGAAGGGACCTAACCCCCTCTTTCCTGGGTGCCTTATATCTGAAGGTTATCTCTGCCATTTTCTGTCTATCCCTCTCATCACTGTCCTTCAGATATCAAAACAGATCTCTAAAACTATTCTATTCAGCATCTCTTGTGACATTTCTTAAATGTATCATCTCTTGGCATCCACCTCTCCAGGGATCCCAGCTGACGTATACACCAGGTAGAGGTGAGTGTATGTGTCAGCTGGGATAGGAGATAAAATGGAAAGGAGATAAAATGAGAGGCTAGCAAGTATTCAGCCTGAAGCAGGCCTGAGTTTTCACTGGTGAGGATGAGAGCAGGACTCACAGGCTGGAGGGTGGATGGAGACTGTGACTACAGGATTTCACACTGGCCTCCAGAAAAAATCTTAAGTGGCCCATTTATGAGCTTGGGTAACTTGGCTAGCTTCCATCAGGCACATGTGGACTTTGATGTTTTTGCCTCTTACATGTCAAAACCTGTAATTGTCTAGGATGGTGTTCCAATATATCTTCAGCAATGGGACTATCATTACAGTCAGTGTAGTTGGGGATGGGGATGTAACTCAGTAAGGTTCTTGCCATGCAACCATGAAGGCCTGAGTTCAATCCCCAGAACCCATCTACCAAAAAAAAAAAAAAAAAAAAAAAAAAAAAAGATGTGGTGTCTGGAGCCTGTAATCTCAGTCCTGGGGAGGTGGCAAAAGAGGGACCCTAGGGCCTGCTGGCCAGCCAAATCTGTGCTAGCTCCAGGCCAAGTGAGAGAGATACCCTGATTAAAAAACAAGATAGATGGCACCTGAGGAGTGACACTTGGGGGTTGATCTCTGATTATCACACACACACACACACATACACACACACACACACACACACACACACACACACACACACACACACACTGAAAGTAAAGAAGTGAACACAAACCAGGGTGCTTGCTGTTTCTTTAACTCTAAAACCAACCATTTGTGAATCTGGAAAGAGACATGAGGGTGAGAAAAATAAGGAAGAGGGTAAAAAAAGAAAGTGAGTCTTCCCTCCTCACTGTTGAACCCATCCTCCCACTCCATGGTTATCTGGTTACAGTGCAGGGGGATTACCTGTCACAGTGGTGACAGCATACTCTAGATGTCTCTGAGGCTTGGCTTCTGTAATTACTTCTGTCTTGTTCAGGTAATGTGAAAAGCAACGAAGGGCATGGCTAAGCCCAGTCATTAGTGAGTGTGAGCCAGGCTTTCTTCAGCTCAAAGGAAGTTGTTCTTTCCTGGAGGGGATCTGAGCGCTTGGGTTTCACAGTTCCTCACCTAATCCCCTCAGTCACAAGGCCATCTGCCTGTGAAGCAGCCCTGCTGTGCACACAGGGAGTCTGCTGCCTCTGCCCTGCCACACAGGCCCTTCTCACAAGGTGTCCTCCATGGCCACAAGTCTTCTGGGGATGGTCAAGGAGCCACTTGGCATGGAACTTGTAGGTTTCCAAGCAGCAGAAAGAAAGAAGATGAGGTGTGGTCCAGGGAGAGGCTGATTTTAAATAATTGGCTTGCTGTGGGGACCAGCGAGTCTGAAATCTACACGAAAGGACAGCTGGGAGTTAGTTAAAGATTACAGGTTCAACTTTGAGGATTTCTGGAGGCAGAATCCCTCCTTTCTTGGGAGAATCCTAGCCTTTGCTCTTAAGATTTTCAACTAATGAGACGGGACCCACCATATTATGGACAGTGGTCTGCTTTATAATCCCTACATTGGGATATAACTTCATCTTCAAAAATACCCTTCCCACAACAACATGGCACCTGAGCAGTCTGTGGGCACCAGAGGCTGGCCAGGCTGGCATACTACTGCTACCAGGCTAAAGATCCCATGAGTGCATCAAGGATTGGTGACATGGGGATGACAGACAGATCTTCTGTGTAATTCGGCCTCCTGAACTTGGAGAGAGAGGGAAAAGGAGAGAGAGAGGAGCAGTTTCTGTAAGTATTACATGGCCTCCATTTCTGAACACTCTAAAACAGAAAGTACCATGTGTTTGTCCTTTACTTTGTGATAAGAATGAATTCATTGTGTTTTCCTACTTGTATGTTTAGCATGCACTCATTTCAAGTTCCTCTGAGGGCAGTGCTATTGATTTGCCATCAGTAGGATGTGCCTTTGACATTCTCCACTTGAGACAGGTTTCTGTCGATTTGTTGTTGATGCACTCAGTAAGGAGTTATTGTCTGGATGTAGGAAGAAGTAGCAATGGTTCTTTGGACCAATCACACACACTTTCAGTGTCTGTCTCTGTTCCACGACAATGTAGAGAGAGGGACAGAACATCCTTTGCAGAGTCAGTGACTGTCTGGTGGAAATACCTTGGCTGTCTTCCTACCCAGCTGTCTGCCTTCCCATCAGATACCAAGGCTCAGAGAACACAGGCTGGACTAGCTGGCAAGCAAGTGCCAGTCCACGCAGGACTAGGACCAGGCTCACTCCTGGCAGGCATAACTCACATTTTTTTCTCTTTTTTTATGTTTTAGAGTAGTTTTACTTGTGGTTAAGTGACAAAGACAGGCAAGCCATTAATCTCAGCAGCTGCCTGATAAAGGAGATGGAGAAGAGGAAGAGAAAAAGCCATGTTAATAGAGGTCTGCAGAAGAGGTAGGTGGGGAAGCTTCAGAGAAGAGTGAAAAGGCCCATGATGCCAGGGAAAGAAAACATGCTTAGAACTTTGGCTGGAACATGAAGGAAAGGTATGCTTTTTTGGGGGGGGGGACTCAGAAAAGCTGGCAGACTGCAGTGAAAGCTATTCAGGTGTCTGCACTGGGGAAGGGCTTCCGGGAAGGAAGTACATTATCACATTAAGGGGATAATTATTCCTCCCATCTCCTTTGCAGGGCTTTGCTGAATCATCTTTCTTGAGGGATGATCTGGCCAGGGGATTGACAGGCCCAACTGGATTAACACTTTTTTAATTGAAAGTATTTTTCTTACAATATATTCTGACCATGATTTCTCCTCCCAGAACTTTCCTACCTCCTCACCCATCCAACTCCATGTCTTCTCTCTTTCTCTCTCTCTCTCCTCTCTCCCTCTCTCTCTAGAAAATAAACAGGCCAAAAAGAGTAAATTAAAAAAGAAAAAAAAGCATAAGAAACATATACATGTAGATTCACATACACAAAATCCATAAAAATACAAAATTGGGAACCATAATATATAATCAAAAGATCAGTAAGGTAAAAAATATGCAAACAAAGCAGTATGAGAAAAAAAGTCTCCAAAAATAACATTGACGACTTATTTTTTAATAAATAAGGCATCCCCTTCTCCCACTCTTCACAGCTTCAAAATAAATACCAGAGGAATTAAGATTTGAATGTAAAATGGTGCAATTGGAAGGAAGGGAAGGAAGGATGAAGGGAGAGAGGAAGAGAAACCGGGCTACAGAGATAGATGGCTCAGTGATTAGGAGCTCTTGCTGCTTCCCAGGGGACCTGGGTTTGATTCCTAATGCCCACACCAGGCAGTTTCAGAGGACCTGATGCCATCTTCTGGCTTCGGTGGGCACCCACATACGTGTGACATAAACTCCCCCCCTTCTTTCTCTCTTTCTCTTCCTCCTTTCCTTCTTCCCCTCCTCCCTTCCTCTCTTCCTCCCTCATTTCCTCCCCCACACAAATAAAATAAAAATCTAAAATAAATTCAATCTGAGCATGGTTTTATTAATCCCAGCACTTGAGAAGTGGAGGCAGGTTAATCTTTGTAAGTTCAAGGCCAGCCTGGTCTACATAGGAGTTCCAGGATATCCAGGACTGTACAGTGAAAATTTTCTTGAGAGAGAGAGAGAGAGAATAAAGGAAATGAAACCATAAAAGTATTCAAAAGTAATTAGAAGGGTAGTTTTAGAAATAATTTTGAAGTAGGAAGAATGCTTATAAATCTGGCGGAAAACCTCCATACCCATAAAAGTAAAATGAAACCTATAAGGAGAAAAAATTCTGCACAGAAAATAGTGTTCCTGACAAGGCAAACAATATTAGACAGTCCCTGACACTGAGGGGGAGCTACAGCCTCAGAACTTTTTAAACATTTATTTGGAGGGCGTGGGGCAGTGCATGCCATGCATGTAAAGATGGAAGGACTCTTGGGCTCTCTGCTTCCCCCGTGTAAATCCCAGGGCATGGCTGTGACAAGCGCCTCTACCTGCTGAGATAGTTCAGCAGCCCAAGACCCTTTAACATAAAGAGCTTGTACAGGGAGGCAAGAGAAAGACCAGCCACCCAGCAGGAGGCTAAACAGGGACCACAGACCTCTCACAGGAAGCTTGTGGCAAGGGAAACGCAACATTTGGCCTCCTTCACAGAAAATGCACACTGGAAGCACGAGATTGATTTCCACCTAGCAGGTGGGGATCAAGCCAGAAGTGGCCTGTGCTGGCAAAGGGGCTGCTCTGGGGGTGACTGTGATCCGTGCCTGAGCTGAGCTCCTGCCCTGCATGCTGGTAAGCTTTGTTACCCCCTGTGGTGTGGCATGGAGTGCACACTGCTCTCCAGTAGGCACCCCCACCCCCGTCAGTAGGGCATCTCTTCCACAAGTATGTAATCAATGAACACAGGGTAAACTCTGCTTTTCACATGGTGAGCTGTCCCTGAATGAGTGCTTCATGTTCCTCTCCGCCACATTTTTTTTGTCACCTCTCTCCCCCTCACCTTCCTTGTGGCAACACGTGAGATGACTTCTTCTCTGGAGGAAGAAAGGCACTCAGGAACGAGCCTGGTTCCCCCGCTGCCTGTGAAGGGCACTTCTGGACATGGACCGAATGGCTTCCATGCGGGGCCTGCTACACTGGCTGTAGCTCTGTCCACTCCCTTGGGCAGTTATCATTGTTACCCTGCCCCCCTTGGAATCATGGCATCAGCATGATGCTGCCAGAGTCCTCTAACTTGAAGACAAAAGCCCTCTTCTTAGCTCTTCTCTCTGCCCACCACCCCATTGCCTGCTGTCTTGTTCAACAAAACTTGCAGAAGCAGGTGTCCTCTCTTCTCCATGGCCTGTGAGTTTCCTGCAGCCAGGCTTCTGCTCAGACACTGTTCTGCTCTCCAGGATGGCCTTCCCAACAGGCGCTCACCGCACCCAGCACACAGCCAATGTCCTAATGTCCATGTGCCAAATCATTTGATTTCCTCTACACGCCCTCTCATCAAAAATCCAACTCGAAGATCCTAGAGATGAAACCCCTCTGGCCTGCCCCTCCCATACTCCTATCTGCTGACCTGCGTACAGTCTCCCTCTGGCCAAGTCCAGAGACCCTGGTATAGAGCTGAGCAAGACGGGAAGTGGACCTAGAAAAAGAGGCTACAGGAAAGTCCACTGGGTGGGTAGACGCCATCTGCGTCTCCACACTGTTGACAAGCACATCAGTCCCCATAGGAGTGGTCCTGAGACACAGTGCTCTGGAAATGTTAAGTGACCATTTAAAATTTCCAAGGATAAGGGTCCCACAGAGTCTTTGGGAAGCACCTCTTTCTTTAACTTTCCAGGGCCGACTGATGTGTTGAGAACACTGCTAAGAACATTGCTTCGTGTACATAAATATTTAGTGTAAAATACCAGGGGTATGTTTAGAGCTGTTTCAGAAATTGTTGGAAATTCTGTCCTCATCCCAAGCCAAAACTCACTTAGTGGATTTTTAGAAAACCTCAAAGTCTGCAACTCAAACAGCAGTTGTAAAGATCAAACACTAACACAGTGCTGTCCAAACATACACTAAGGTGATGCATACTGAAGAAGAGCAGTAGGGAAATACTCAAAGACCTTGTTTCCGGCAATTAAATCGGTTTCTGTAAGTACGGCGACGTCTGTATACACAGTAAAGACCCTGCCATCCATAGAGCCACAGAATCCTGGATCTAAACTGAGGTGTCCCCCAGAGCTTAGGTGGCGCTGCAGGGCATGATGGCTCCCACAGTGCTGGTGCTGTGGGGTCAGAAGCAGAGATGCAGGGGGGCGGTGGTGCGACACAGGCGAGGGCCGCCGGGAACAGCCCAGATTCATTCTGCATTTGAGTTTTGAATTCAGTTTTCCTAATTACAATTTCAAAACATGTTACCATTGCTAGAATTCTTATTTATCTATTTAATTTTACGGCTCCTCGAATCATATTCAGTTATGTGATTTGCCAAGCACACAAGTCACCGTGAAGCTTGCTGGGCTCAGGATTGCCCACAAGTGAGACCAGCATCCCTTTGCACATGCTGTGTGTTGGCAGTGAACCTTGTAGTCACCCGCTGTCCACCAGCTGCAGCATCTTTACCCATCTGTCTAAAATTCTAGGAAGCCCTTGAGTCATGGGTAAACACGTCTACAGTGAAAAGAAAGTGTCCTTGCATACAAGTGGCCAGACCAGAGCTTTGTTGTTATGCTTTTTTTTTTTTTTTTTTTAATTTGGAAGGTAAAAGGTTGTGAAAAGTAGGGCTAGAAAACAACAGGGCCTTTGGGAGAAAGGTCTGTAGCTTTGTGGGTGTGACTGATTCTTAAAGAAACCTCATCCAAGCCCATATGGAAGGCCCTGCTTAGAAAGTTCCTCTCCTCCGAAGTCTCTCCCAAGACCTCACGAGACTTTACAGAGTTCTGTTTGGAAACATTTCATACATTACCTTTTGACTCACACGGCATAAGGAGAGTTGTCAAAGCCCACCATGTCCTTGAGATGCCCTGTATGCCAAGAGTCCTTGGACTGAGTGTCCCTGTGGGAGCTGCTGCCTGGCAAATGGATACTGATTGACAAGGGCAGGCATGGACTCTGGCAAGGTTGTGTGTGGGTTTGGCTCAGGGATTGGCCTAGCCTTTCTTGGAGGAACATTCTTCCTCCGAGGGCCCAGGTGGTACGTGTCCCTTCCTGTGAGGCTTGGAGGTCAAGGGTTCTAAGCCCGTGTGCGCTGTCACTCCATTTACCTCATGCTGCCTACCCCAAGGGCATGGACAGCGTACAAATTCATTTCTTCCTGGAGTCTCATTAAAAAGACATTGCTGGTATTCTAGAGCCCATGTCTGCATGCCAGCCACAGGTCAGCTAGTGTTGTAAGTCAGAGCTGCTGACATCTAAGACAGATCAGATTTGTATTGCAGGATTGGAACTACAGACTGGGTTAATTACCAAGGTAACTTTATTTGTTGAGGAAATCAGTGATTAATATGTATTATTTCACCATGTGCCACTAGGCAGGTGAATAAGAGGTCAGAAATCAGTCATGGACCATATTCTGGGAACAGTGAGAATCACAACTTCTCAGACTCATCTCTCTACCTATTGCATGCAGAAAGCTCACAACTAAGTGGAGGATGAACACACATTCTAGCACCTGAGTCTAAGTCTTTCTGCCCAATGGGAGGTGAGGCTGGATAACTAGATCAGGGGCTGGCAAGATGGCTCAGTGAGTAAAGGCACGTTGGTGCCATGTAGGCTGGCAAGCCAAGTCCAGTCCAGAGAACCCATACAAAGGTGGAAGGAGGGAACTGATTCTATGAAGTTATCCTCCGATCTTCACACTAGTGCTATGGCATGCATCCACCCTAAATAAATAAAATATATTAAAAAAATACTAGAACAAAACATCTTATTTTTTGATACGGAAGGCAGGCGCTGGCAGAATTGGGTTCTTATTCCCAGCTAGTGCTGTTAGCATGATGAACGCCCTTCGTTGGGGTATAATTGCTGGGATTATGTCTGCTTCTGTTTAGCAGACAGACACATTTCAGGCCATACAAGCCCTGCTTGCTGATTCTGTCACTGGAGAACTGCTGAGCGTGGGCTTAGACACTGAGTTGTCAGCATCCTGGCTGTTCTCTGAAGAGATGACATTGCTACAGAGGTCACCTTTACCTTGATACAAGTCTCATGGTTTTCATTGATCACCTGTGTCTAATTGGCTTTATGGGTGAAGGGAAGCCTGGTGTGCAGAGTAGAGGTGGCTGGTACAGGTTCCCTGTAAATAAAAGCAGGCCCAGAGGGGCATTCCAGAGATAGGTCTTTCTAGGGTAGAGTTTCTACTCCTCCTGGGTCCTTCCTTCAGGTCCCTAGAGATTCACTATCAATAACGTCCTTTATTCTGAGAGCAGAAGCCATCTTGAGATTATACCATCAGTTCCCAAGCTTAAAGGAAAGTAAACACAGGAATGTGGTTCTGTCTTGGTTGTCATGATTAGATAATGACCGCTTAGTCGGGCGTGCAGTGAGTTGCCACAGCATTTAAAGAAGCCCTGAAGTTAGTTCATTCTCCAAGGGCTGCCTTTTGCACAGAATCAAGTCACTGTGTTCTAAACAACTCACCAACTGTGCCACAGGCCAGGAGACCATGGCAGCTGAGACGTTAAGCCGTTTGCTCAAGGTCACCCTAGAGACATTTTCTAGAGTTTTGTAAATCTGGTGTAAAGGTTTTTAAATAGAAGAGGCACCTTTTTTTTTTTTTTTTTTTTCTGTTGTCTCAAAGAACACAGCAATGACAACCAACAGCCAGAAGTTAAATGAACACAAAACATGAGCCAGCAGCTGGGCTTTGGCCATCTTGGTCTGCAAAGTGCTCAAGATAGTTCTTTCAAAAGACTTTGATAGGCACTGGATCATTAACATAAAGTATCCTCTGCAGTGCTACATGTCAGAGGTCATCAAAATGCTGATTCCTGAGGCTGGGGGATGACATAGATGGTACGCTGACACACAGCTATCCTAGTACTGGGAATGCAGAGACAAGAGGTTCCTTGGGGGCTTGCTGGACAAACAATCCAGCCCAATTGGTGAGTTCCCCACCAATGAGAGACTATCTCAAAAGGAGGTGGATGTGTTCCTAAGAATGGCATAGAAGTTGTCCACCAGGCAACACATACACGTACACACACACACACACACACACACACACACACACACACACACTACTGTCCCCTTTCCAACATGGTATCCAGTGGCAGAAAGTAAGGGACTTCACAAAACACATTCATCTATAGATCCGAAAGAGGCCTTCTAATTTATACTCTCCAGAGCACAACGGTAGGTGTAAACTTCAAATCCATAAGGGTGCTAAGTTCTCAGTGACTCACAAAGGTAACCCATGATGTTTAAAGTCACCTTCATTTAAAGGGAATATTAACAGGCAACATAGAAAAATAATGCAGAGTGTTGAAAAGCTAGATTAAGAGAAATTAAACTATTAATGTTCCTAATATAATGTCTGGCGAGAAAAATCTCTCCCCTTCCCTCATTTTTTCCTCTCCTCTCTTCTCCTCTCCCTTACCTCCTTCCCTACCTCTCCTCACTGTTTCCTAGCTGGTCTTGAACTAGTGAGCTTAACCCAATTTCCCCAGTAGCTGAAGGTTAGGCATGTACCATCATACCAACTTTATATTAACTTACAGTTTTGGCATTTTGCTTCTTAACTGGGATGTGGTGCTGAGAACAGAAGCTTTATCTTCTGTAAGAATAGTAAGTGCTTTTAAAAGTTTCTCTCTCTGTGTCTCTGTCTGTTTCTCTGTGTGTGTGTGTGTGTGTGTGTGTGTGTGTGTGTGTGTGTGCGTGTGTGTATATGGGTAGGCATGTACCATGGCTCTCATGTGGAGGAGAGAAAACAACTTTTCAGGAATCAGTTCTCCCCTTCTTTTTGAAGCAGGGTCTCTCTTGTTGCTGCTGTGGCACTGTGTATCAGCTGATGGGAGCACTGGGGTTACAGGTGCGCCTCACTGCACACAGCTTTTCACGTGTGTTCTGGGGATTTAACTCAGTCAGGCTTGCTTGCAAATACTTTTATACACTGAGCCATCTCTTTATACACCAAATAGCCATCCCGGTATTTGGATTTAGGATTCCAAGGCCTCAAAGTCTGCACTCCAAAAAGGAAAATCCCAGCACTTGAAAGTCAGATCTCTGTGATTTCAAGGGCTGCCCTGTCTACTGCGTGAGTTCCAGGACAGCCAGGGCTACACAGAGAAACCCTATTTCTGAAAAACCAAAAACAAACAAACCACAAAAAGGTTGAGAGAAGATTAAAGAGTACACACACACACACACACACACACACACACACACACACACGGAGACGGTGCACAAAGGCAGGTGATCTAAGAAGCATTTCCCTCAGAGCCTTTCCCTCTCTTCAGCTTGGTCTCCTCTGGCGGCTACTTCTTTCAAAGCCTATTTTTCTCATCATGTGGTGCCATTTATACACCTGGCAAATCATCATGACAGAGATGAACATTTCAAGCTACACTTACTTGACAGTCCTGGCGTGACTTTTTAGTGGCTGAGGGTGGCTTCCTTGGACACTACACACACACACACACACACACACACACACACACACACACACACACACACACACGTAGGATTTTACCTAATTTGTAGGAACTAGGTTGGAAACGTGGAAACCCAGGAGATAGTTGAACCCAGGTTATCTCTCATGCAACAGACAGATCCTTTCCTAAATCTTGGTCTCTTGAGCATGCTAACCACATCCCCTAATGTGAGAGAGCAGGAAGAGAGGCAAAGGCCACCTCCTCAGCCGCCCCATCGTGTCTTCATCCAGCGACCCCTATCACATTTATTCTCTGGGTAATGCCTGTGCATTACTGATTACAGGGAGCAGATGAGCTAATGTCAGCCTCGAGTGACCTTTGGTGTCACCAGGTCTTTAACTCCGAACAGGAGCGGAAGGTGCCCCTCACTCACACCAGAAGCCCACGGTTGAGCAGCCTGGAAGGAATACCAGGGCCCTGGGTTTCCCCGCAGTGCCAGATCTGCAGCCAGTAGCACATGTGTCCCAGAGCACATGGTGTGTTCGCCCTGGTTTTCAGGTCCGAGGTACTCATTTCCTCCCATGGTTTTAGGACTTTGGCACTCACTGAGGATCAAGGTTTGCTGTGCAACCTTTGATGAATCTGAAAAGAACCGGGTCGTGGAGGAAAGCCTGCACTCGCTACGTCATTCTGGACGAGGATGGGGGTTCCCAAGCCGCAGGGAAACGGAGATGCGCGAAGCAAGTGCGGTCACCCGAACCACTCACACTCTGGGGCTTCAGTCGCGGCGTGGTTGGGGTGTAGATGTGTGTTTCCGGGGGTCAGACCTAAGCAGAGACACTACAAAACCCGATGGATCAGAAATGAGCTCCGGGCCAGTCCGGAGTCGGCTTAGCTTGAGTCAGATAATGCTCAGCGACCACCCCTGGGCGGCGTGGGCGGCGTGGAGTGGGACAGTGGCGCCGCACGCCGCGCACTTCCTGTTCAACGCGCGCGCCGCCTTCCACCGCCCAGCGCTCCCGGAGCCTGCGTCGGTGCCAGGCCCGGCCCCTACAGTTCCCCGGGTCTCCGGGGACGCCGCTCAGAGGACGCCCCGGAGCGGGCGCCCTGCCCTATTCTCCCCTAGGGACTGGGGCGCGCCCTTCGGCCCGCAGAACCCAGCCAGCGGCTGCCACAGTTCATTCCTGCGGCCACGCGCCAGCCCAATTGCGAGGAGCTTTCGCCTTTGCACCTCCTCTTCCCCCTCTGCCCTCCCTCTCGGCAGAGAGGAGGCCCTCCGGGTCCCAGGCTCCCTGCCGCTTTATTGTGCGGCCCAGGGTTATGCCTTTCTCTCCCAAGTGTCTTTCTCTGACCACCGTTTCCAACAAGGCACAATCACGGGAAGGCTGTTTTCCAAATTGCTGTTGCTAATTGCACCTGCCTGGCCGATTACCTCTGGGAATCTGTGGGAGGAGCCGAGAGGTGGAAAATGTTGCTTTGCTCTGCAGAAAGAGGAAAACTTTGTCACCCAACACGAGACTTCTGCCACGCGTAACCAAAAGCAGCACGGGCCGCGACTCTGCAACCGATGGTTCCGTAGGAGAAAGAGGTCGCTCCAATCCGGCATTCCGCTGACCGCCAGCCCCTCGGGTGGAGCCCCGCGTGTTACCTGCGCCACCCGCCCTCCCCGCGGAAGTCCCCACGAGGTGTTTTCAGGGTAGAAGGACAGTCATAAAAAGCGCGCGGCTCCAGTGTAACGGCAGCAGCCCTGGGAGGCAGTGAGGGGACCGAACCCCGGGGACGAGGCACCGGAATTAACTTCTGGCTAAAGTTATGGGAAGCGCAGCCATGGACACCAAGAAGAAGAAAGAGGTTTCCAGCCCTGGCGGGAGCAGTGGCAAGAAGAACCCTGGCCTGAAGAGAAGATCTCTGCGAGTGCACATTCCGGTGAGTCCTGTTCCTGGAGCTCCAGACTCCGGCGGCGCCTAGGCGGTTAACACGGGACACCCTGCGCGCGCCGTCCTGTCCCTCCTGTCCCTTCGGGAGGCTGGAGAGGGGGAGGGGCAGAGCCCAAGCTGGGCCGTGGAGCCCGAGGTTGGATCTTGGTCCGCACTCTCACGGAGCTATGGGACTGTCTGGAACAGGGGCAAGGGGTGTCTGCAGGGAAGCGGGGACGCGGAGCGCGCACCCGGGTGCGCATTGCCTAGTGAAGGACTGGGCGTAGCCCCGGATCCGGCCGGTGCGGGTGCTGGGGAGGGGTGGTGGTGAGTCGTTTTGTTTTGTTGAAAAAGGATGGTGTAGACTGCGGTTCTGTGTGTTGGGGGGGAGGGAGGAGAGAACGGGACGAGCTGTGCGCCACCGCCAGGGACCGAGGAAAAGGGCGGTGGGTGGGGACACTGCGGGGGCCACGGTGTGGCTGCACCCACAAATGGCTATCCATCGCCACCCCAATTTCCTCAGGGTGAATGTGAGTCACCGCTGAGGCCCCTTTGCAGTGCTTCCCTTGGTTTGGTTCCAGGAATATTTTGAGTCTCTGTGGATTTTGGGGGTTTGAGGTACCCTCGTTTTATACAGGGCTGCTGCTAACTTTAGCCGAGATCACGCTGCCACCTTGGTTGGACTTTGGTGACATTGATTTAGCCAGAGGGAGAAGCATGCAGAGTAGCTTGCTCACAATGCTGAGCATCTGTCTCATCCAAGGGTGCTTGTTCTCCCCTCCCTAGAAGGGGGATCAGGTCGAAGGAGGTGTGCCCCAGCCCTTAGCTTTACCCAAAGGGAACCCCTACTTGCCTACATCCTGGTGGTGACCAAGCAAAGGTCACAAATGCACATGCCAGGCAGCTCAGTGAGCCCCAACCCCTGCCAGTGCTGCCTGATGGCATCGACACATCCCTGTCACAGCATAGGGCTTGCCAGCACTCATTTTCGCCCTGAAGAGTAAGTAGTAAGCCTTTCCTTTTGGGTTTGCCCCAAGCTCTTTCTGTTAGATGCCCCCTATCTTCTTTTCATTCCAGTCCAGGAGGGCAGTGCTGAGTAGAGACTTGGGGTTTGGAGCCCCACACGGCTAATGGGGGTGCTTCGGGGAGCAGTGGCCATCTGAGGCCCAGGGTGACCTGAACATACAGGAAAATGGGTTTTATTTGAGAAAACACTCCTTATTATTTGCCCATGAAAGACATTTTAAAACTATTTTAAAAAGTTAATTGCTGCTGAGATCTATTTAACACTGACCTTTTGAGCTGGCCCTTTAACCATTCAGCTTGTCCTGTTTGTCTCTGAAAATGGTGCCAAGTTTTGTCTACTTTGTAGAGAGGTTGAAATAAAATAATAAATAGGGAAAGTCTTTACAGTGTAAAGTGCTGTGAATTCATATGGTTATCATAAGCATACCAGAGTGCAAGAAAGAGATCTCAGCACTTAGGAGGCCAGGGCATGGTGACTAGTCCAGGCTAGATAGCAGATGGATCTCAATATAAATAAATAAATAAATAGATAGATAGATAGATAGATAGATAATAAACAAACAAATAAATAGTGACATAACAAGGAGAGAAGATGGAATGGGGGAGAGAAATTACTGCCCATTGATAAGCCATTTTGAATTGAGGCCAAATGGAGCAGCTGATTCCCCCACCCATGTGTATTTGTCATGAGAGTGGGGTGATGTGTGTGGCAGAATAGGGCAAAATCCAGCACTAGCTAAGGGACTGATAGGTGAATACTGAAAACCAGAGTTAAAGTTGGGACATTCTAACATGTTCTTGGCATGACCCAAGCCTAAACTGAGAAGCCATTAAAATGTGAGGGACGAAAGCTCACAAGAAGTAGCCAGACAGGCCAGCAAGATGATGTACTTTGGTAGGCTTCCAGGGGTCAGAGTCTGAGGCCCCTCTGGTGAGGGAAAGTGGTTGGGGTATGCTCTGAGGAAGACAAGAAGGACCTGAGCCAGGCAGGATCTCGTGTGACACTGAAGCTCTCAGAGACGTTGGCTTCTTCACCTACTAGGCATTAGTGACAGAATGCACATGTTCCTGGCCCTCTTGGGAGAGGAGCTCTTGAAGTCCTTCAGCGTCACTGGAGGCTAAAAATGGAGCCAAGAGCAGCAGGCCAGTCGGAAGGTTTTGGTGGCACAACTGGGCTTGAGTTAGCCCATTGCTCAAGACATGCCTGCCACATACTGTGTAGCTAGTAGGGCAGTCTCGCCCAGCTTGAGGCCACAAGGCCCTGTGCCGTGCTGGTGATGGGCCTGTGACCACGCTTCCTTGCAAAGCATGAAAATAGGAATTGTTTTCTGACACTGGGCTGGGGGACCAAATGGCAGTATGCTTTCTGTCCCTCTCGCCACAGAAACACCCTGAATGGCAGCCTGGGAAAGACATTCAGTTTTGACCTTGACCGAGACTGGTTTGTGCATGCCCTTTGATGGCTGGAGTTTAGGGCAGGGGGTTTCAAAGTGTGGCTCTTGAACCAGCTTAAGTGTAATAGCATTGTTTAATATGCTTTTAAAATATCAAATCCTAGGTGTCAGTTTAAACCTACTGAATTGAAATTGTTGAGACAAGACCCACAATTCTGTTACTAAGTTCTTCAAGGGATTCTTATGCCTCCTGGGGTTAAAAAGAATTGGTTTCTAAGTTCCATTTTTTATGTTCTCATGTCATTGGTTCTTTGTGTCATTTGTTTTTCTATCCCTCTAGCCTTCCTTCCATCTATTGACCATCCATCACTGTACTGGCTAGTTTTGTGTCATCTTGACATGAGCTAGAATCATAGAGGAAGGAGTCTCAAATGAGAAAAATGCCTCCATAATGTCCGTCTGTAAGGCATTTTCTTAATTAGTGATCAATGGGGGAAGGTCCCAGGCCCACTGTGGCCCAGGGCTCTATAAGAAAGCAGGCTGGACAAGCTGTGTGAGCAGGCCAGTAAGTAGCACCTTCCGTGGCCTCTGCATCAGCTCCTGCCTCCATGTTCTATCGCTGTCTGAGTTCCTGTCCTGATTTACTTCTGTGATTAACAGTGATCTAGAAGTTAAGCCAAATAAACCCTTTTCTCCCCAACATGCTTTTAGTCATTGGGTTTCATCATAGCAATAAAAACTCTAAGACAATCTCCTGTTATCTTCCTAATTTTCCAAATTACCCATGTATAAATTGTCCATCTATGTATCCAACCACCCACCCATCATCTATCTACCCATACATCCAAACATCTATCTATATGTCATCTGTCTAATCTGTACAAATATTCAGGTATCTTCTTCATTCATCTATTTATCAATGCATTAATAGTCATGTATGCATGTCACATACCTGTGTGTATTCCTTATCTGTTATCTCCATCCATTAAGCATCTGCCCATCGATTTCTTTCTATCCATTCATCATCTATCGTTCATAAATCAGCACACTGTTCCATCCATTTTTTAGAAGAACTGCCCTTTTACCACTGATTGTTTGACAATGACAGAATATTTTTGGCTTCCAAGTAAAGACTAGCCAGCAGCTGGAGGAGCCCAGTGTGAGTCAGCCTCTTCATGCTTCAGTGCCTTCCCATCTTGGGGTGTCTGTGGACATAAACTTCTAGAGGACCCAGCTGTCAGAAGCTTCAGCTGTTCGGTGCAGGTCCCCAGAAGTCTTGTGGCTCCAGGTTTGTTCACAAAGCCTAAATACTGTGTCTCAGCATCTTCATGTGAGAGGTCTGGCCAGTGAATGTGGGCACAGCATTCCAGCTGAATGTCAGCTGGACACACCGCCCGTACAGTTGAGCATTGGAATCCAATGGCGACCTTACTCCCACCTTGCTTGTAATGTGTGTGGATATCTGTGTGTTTATCTACTATCTGACAGTGTGTGGATATACTAAAATTCACATGTTGAAACAGTACATAATAGAATCATGTATGTATCAGTTATTTAATGACATTACTTAGATCTAGAGGTTTAGTTATTGGTTTATTAACTGTACTCAAGGTCTTCCCACTGCGACCTGTGGCCCTCCTGTCTGGAGGCACTCTGTGGCTCCATGTCCTGAGTCCTGTTGTGACCAGGAGACTGGAGAAACCATTTGAATTGAGGTTGCCTGAACTGTCTGCTAGACACACAGCCACATTGTCCTCCATTGCCTGCTGTTGTGAAGTCACCTGGGCACATGAACAGGGCTGTTGTGGCCTCCACCCCAGCTAAGTTACCAGCTGACCCCAGAAATCAACCAGACCTTGAGAACTTTCAGAAGATGTAGAGGAGAGAGAGAGAGAGAGACAGACAGACAGACAGACAGAGAGCTTTAAGGCTCCACAATCTGCCATATTTGAAAGCAGAAAGCAGCGGCAGGTGCCGATGGTTACCCTTACCCTTGTATAGGGAGGTAGGGGCCATGGACGTCTTGGTGCCAGTGAAGTCCCCAGGCCTTGCACTGTGCCTGCTACATAATAGGCTTGGCATAAATGAAGCAAGATGCAGCTCTGCAGGTACCAGACACAAGAGCAAGCCAGGATCTTCCTAGTCTAGCATGTGCTAATGTTCAGTGATCTTAAGTACAGAATGACTAGAACGTATACCCAGAGCAGGACTGATGAAAGCATGGTAGAGTAAAAACTTGGAGGAGGCAGAGATGCTCCTCATTCTCCTGATGGCTGTCTGCCCCCAGCCCCAGGATGTGAGTCTCAGAGGCTACACTACAGGGCCAAGAAGTGGTGCTTTAGACAGAGAAGGGTGGCTCCCAGAGCTGCCCCACAGTCTTCATCACACACTCAGGTTTCTCCCAGTCCCATGGTGGAGGGAACAGTGTGGGGGAGCAGCAGAAAACAGGCCACAAGGGCCCCTTACGGCGAGGCTAAGATACACTTCACTTGCTCCCCGATGCCTGCATGCATGTCCCTAGAACAGAGCCATTGGAAGAGAGGAGGTAACATTGTTTATCATGCCTCGCAGGAAGGGACCACATTGGGTTGGGTTTTTGGGTCTGTTGTAACTTAGCCACACTCCAGGTGATGCGCAACCACAAGAACCTACCTCTCTTGGGTCTAGAGGCCAAAGTCCAGTGTCAAGGTGTTAGCAGGGCTCTATCTTCTCTAATTCTCAGAAGAGGATTCCCCTTGCTTGTACTGCCTAGAAGCCCCACGTCTCTTGGCTTGTGGCATTATCACCCCAACATTGCCTCCACCTTAGGTGGCCTCTTCCCCTGCGGTTAGTGGCTCTGCTCACCTGTCTTCCTCTTTAAAGAATGTCAGTTATAGAGGATTAGGGTCTACCCTAATGACATCACCCTGGTTTAGCTCCTATTTTAAACAAGGTCACATACACAGGTGCTGAGGGCTAGAACTTCGACAGATCTTTTTGGCCTTAGGACTCTGCTTCTCAGGCTGGGGATAGTGTGGCTTATTGAGCTGCCATTTCTGTGCCTTCCACCTGGCACAGGACCCAGAACACAGGCTTGAAAGGATTTGTAATCACCCTACCTGGCAGCAGATGTGTAGTTCTTTATCTCATATCCAGCAGGTCATTTCCCTCTCTCTCAAAGGTCAGCCCTCACCCTGTGGCATCCTTCCTCTTTGCTTTTCTGACACAGAGGAGGTCACTATAAGACTGCCCTCTCAAAGGACTTCCATGCCTAAGGGCTGCTGCGCAACAAGCTTCCTTCAGTGAGGACGGGGTTTTGCCTCACAGAAAAACAGCTAGGGATCCAGGGCTACTGAGAGCAAATTGGTCTCTGTTGAACACTCATCAGCAACTTCACTGCCCAGCTAGAAAACACCAAAACACCAGGGCGCTGGCAGGAGCCTTGTGGTCCAGATACTATCCCATTGGTCTGTGGCAAGCCATGAGTTGGCAGAGAAGGCTTCCTGTCAACAGGAAGTAAAGGATGGAGATTTAGTTATTTTCAAAGTAGGTAGAGGAGAGAGTACAATTTGAATGAATAAGCAGGCCAGCGGGAGGTGCTTCCCTGCTTGTGGGCCATGAGTGGTGAGCTAATGTTTAACCATTTCCTTGGCTCTGGCTACACAAGCGCACCATGGGTGGCAGTGGAGTCCTCTGAGAGTTCCCTGTGGTTAAGCCCAAGGGACATGACTCCCCTCTCACGTGGCTCCCCTACTGATCTCTGAGTGAGGTCACAGCTGATCAACCAAGCAAGTGAAGGCCTGCTCTAACCTCAGTGCTCAGCGCTTCGTTATCAGTCAGTGCCATATTCCAACAGATGCTGACAAGTTTGGGACTGCTGAGGCCGGTGGGACAACTAAGAAAGAAATGGGCAGACTGGCTGTTTCCTGGGAGGTTGAGTTTGTTCTTCCTATTTTAAGTTAAAGGAGGTGGACACAGAAATGGAGGAAGCCAAGAATCCTAGAGCTGGGAGGGTGAGACTCTTTGCTAGGCTCTTCCAAGTGTCTGGAGTGCCCACAAAAGCAAAAGGGGCCAAGAAACTGAACATCTCTGGCAGAGAGCTGAGTGGATCAAAGGGGAGGATATGGGAAATGGGAGGGAAAACAACTGCCAAGAAACAGCACCTCAGAGCCCATTTATTTTTCAGAAAGTTTTCCAGGCCATAGTAACTGGTTGTAAAGTTTCCTGAATGAAGTATGGGCCAAGAAACAGATAATGACAAACAAGAAGTGTTTTCACGTCTTCCCAGTCAGTCTAGGGTTAGTTGATTGTCTTGTGTTCCATCAATGGGTATAACAGTACCCAGCCCTCAGTGGAGACTAGGAATTGCAATACCTTTTTCTAGATTTTATTTGAGGAGGGCCATTGAAAGAAAATAGAGAGAGGCATCTACACAGCACAGGGAACCCTAGCAAGAGCACCAAGTGTGGAAAATAAGAGGTCAGCTGCATCAGACTGCCCACTTGCCAGTAATATGTCCTTGGGTAGAGGAATACTCCAGGACTCAAGCATCTGCCTCCATCACCAAGCCACTCTCTGGTAGTTAGAGCCCATTTCCACCAACAGGAACCAGGTCTGAGCAGGAACAGAAAGTAGGTGCTCAGTGAGAGTAACAATTTACTTCTACTGCAACTGTTCACAGCATTCGTCAGGCAGGGACAGATGGACCACTGGCACACGGGACAAGGGAACTCAGCTCCAAGTTCACACATGGAGGTCTGGACATGGGGTCTGCCCATCCTTATTCTTGAATGTAGTCTGTGCTGCACTGTTCCATGGAGGTCCTTGGTCTTTGAGCACCACAGAGTCCAACAGATTGGTTCTCCAGCTGGCCACGCCTTCCCTGCATCCAGGATGCTCTTCAAGGGTCTGCACATGAGTGTGGGAGGAGAGGTGCTGGGGGAGCTGGTTGTCCCACACGTAGGCATTTGATAACATCCTGTTTCTACCAGCAAAGATGAGTGAGTGTCCAAGGTGGTATTTTGGCCCAGGAGAAAAGCCAGCAACAGGAGAATAGAGAAGTTATTTGTCCCCACACCATTCTTGCTTGTTAGATGTGGTCTGAGATTTCTGAAATGACCTTGGGGCACAAGTAATAAAATATTCTCAGCTGTATGACAGAGAAACACTGAACAGTGGTACCAAACAGTGTAAGAGAAGAACTTGGCCAGCTGGACTTCCGTTGGATTGCTGAGTAACAACCAGGAGAGGAGGAAGGGCATGTGGTGCTTCCTGGGAATCCACTATGGTTTGCTCTCACGCCAGCAGCAAACCAGGGTCTCAAACTCAGGTCTTCTATTATAATCAGGTTGAGAAGAGAGGAATTCCTCAAGGCTACAGGTGAGGCCAACTGCCTGGCCCATGCCCCCTGCTTCTTGATTAGAGGCCAGAAGACAATAGAAGAGTTCTGTTTTGTGTTGGCTCAGAGCAACAGTTGGGATAGAGGTGAGCATAGCCCAGGCTGCAGTTGGCCTGACATATTTTGGGCTGGTCTACATCTTCTATGGTCATGCCAATGCCAGTTCTCAGGAAAGGACCAAGGCAGAGTCCTGGGGGTAGCAACACTGGCTCTGGATTCTCTGCTGTTGTGAGGTCAAGGGGCATGCTTGTCTCTGTTTCTTGTTAAATGATGGTGCAACCCTTCAGTGAACTGCATTCCCTTGCTCAAGGTTTTTCTTGACCCATGATTATCTGCTTTGGCCTTGCAGTGGAAGGAGGAAAGGAGAGCAGACTGAACCAGACAGACAAGCAGGCTGTGTTACCACGGATGTCCCAGTCAACCCCCCAGGGACATTCTGGAAGTGGGATGCCCTTTGGAGTTGCCTCCAGATGGAGAAGGCTGAGCCGTTGTGTTCATGATCCCCGTGAAGAGGAGAAAACCTTGGGGAACATTAGCAGCCATCTCTTCTGAGCCTACTCGTCTTTGATGTATCCTCTGGTCTCCTTAATCAGACCCTGAGCCTCTTCAAAGATGACTTCTCAGGGCAGCCCAGAGAAAGTGCCCCCTACTGCCCTGAAGCTCATGGTGCTAGGGAGTGAAGAGTGGACTAAACAAACCAAGATGGTCTCTGAGAATCAAAACGTGTAGCTGTCTTTAGACACTAATTTCTCAAAATCTGAGTCTTTGAAAGTCACTTATTGGAAGAGAGGGGCCAGGGAAATGGCTCAGTCTGTAAAGTGTTTGTGATAAAAGCTCAGAAGTCCTGAGTCACATCCTTGAAACCTATTGTGAAAGGCAAACCAGGTGTGCTGACAGTACTTGAAGAGGCATGGGAAGACGGATGGCTGGGGCTGGCCAGCCAGCCAGCCAGCCTAGCCAAATCAGGGAGCTCCAGGGTCAGTGAGGGGTAGAAACAACTGAGAAGACACACAGGCTCGACCCTTGACCCCCTCCATGCACACATACACTCACCTGTATGCTCATGAACTTGGGTGTGTGCAATAGCGTGCTCGTGTGTGGACACACACACACAGAAAGCTCCAGTGACTTAATGAGAATATATATCTTGGTAATACCACTGTGTCTCTATCTTTTCTTTTTTGTTTCCTACCTAGGAAAGTCGTTTGGGTCATTTGTGCAAGCTAATTGACAAGAAACGGCACTGCTACTCTGCCCGGGGCCATTTTGGTGACAAGACCATCCTTTTGTTGGACGCTGGTCTGGCACCTGGCCTAACACACAGAGGAGGGGGTCCTGGGGCCAAGAGCCGGGCACCAGCCCTTATGCCTCACCAGCTCCAGGAACCTCAAGTTCCTGTGCTGTGGGAGGAGGGAGCAGCCACCTGCTGGGCTCCAGTAGGGACTTGACTGTCACTCACAGCAGATCCTCAAAAACAGAACCTTGGCGTGAGCAGGGAAGTGGGACGGTGCTCACCCACTCCACAGAAGGTAGATGTGGCTGAGTGAGCACACACTCAGGAATCAGGGGCAGAACCGCAGTCTCAGCATGTTTGTCCCCTCGACCTCATGGCCTCTGCCTTTGGTTCCTGGTATTAGGGAGCTAGTTTTCTTACATGCAAAATGTGAATAATGATCCCCTCATGGGACTGAGAGTGTAAAGTTAAGATTTCCATAGTGAATGGGCAAGACATGGAAGTTCTAGGAAGTGTTTCCCTCACTAGAGAGCTAAGGACACAGCTGGGGGGCTGGGATGGCATTTGTGGTGGAAGACACTGTCATTTGGATATGCTAGTACGTGCTTGGTTTTATCCAGTATAAGGCTTTGGCTGGATACATTTCCAGATTTATCTGGCAGCGCTCCTTACTTATGCTGAGATAAGCCCAGGGCCTAGAGAAAAAGCTGCCTTGAGTTGTGGGATGAGATATTAAGCCCTAGCTTAGCGAGCATAGAATTATGTCCACATACCAGGAGCTTGAGGATCACATCATAGGGTGCTATTACAGGAGCTGGAGTGACTCTCGATGTACTGGGAGGTTGTGGGGACAGCCAGCCACAGGCTGGGGAAAGCTGTGAAGACACAGGTTTCAGGAGAGGGGCCTCACCCCAGTCTTCATTCTAGCACACTGAATTGAGCAAGTTCTGAGAACTCAAATTCCTGCCTGACACCACAATATGGCTTCTGCTAAATGGGTACAGGGGACACTCACTTGTCACATGAGTCAGCATGAAACACAGTGAAGAGGGGCCAGGCTTAGCCCTGGGCAGGGAGTAGGGCTGTGACCTAATGTTAAATAGCAGCTTCCACTGGGAATTGAGAATAAATAGTCTGGCACTAGCCTGGGTCAGGACAGCACTCTTTAATGTCTACTCGCCTGCCCTCATCCCTAGGAGGTTAGCTCTCCACGTTGGCTCACTTCTGTCGTCATCTGAGCACATTTCTGTCAGCTGCATGTGACGATGGCACTGCACTGGGCTCAGCCCTCAGGTTCAGGCCTGGGCTCCTCCCTCCCTCCCTCACTCCGCCAGCTTTACAGAGTCACCCCATAGTGCCAGGCTACTTTCCCCCATTCTTTGTCCCAGGTTTTGTTGTGTTTACACATCAGAAAGGTCTGGCTGTACAGAGTTGAGTTCACTACCTTGTGCAGCCGGGCTTCATTTGTAGCTTGCTCCCCACCTGGTGACCCACTGGCTCCCCGGTACCACAGCTCCTGGGAAGCGAGTTTGCTAGGAAGCACCAGCAGTGTACCTTAACTTCTATCTGCACTGGAGTCTTTGGGACCTATCTTTCCCAAACTGCTTGTGATGGGCTTGAGAAACACTTAGTGGCCAGCCCCTTGTCACTGGGTTTCTAGAGGTTTTTTTGCTCTGAAAGGTTTCTAAAAACTGGATCTTGAGGCCAGGGATGTTCTGGCCTGCTGTCGACCCTGACTAGGATAAGAAGGAAAGGTCACTGGGGGGTGAACCTAGTACCACCCCACTCCAGGGTTTATGTTTCTTGTATTGTCACAGCCCGCATCATCTCATCATGGACACTGCCTTAGTGTCTACCGAGGCACCTTCGTTTACAGGATCATGCCAGATACATTTCAGCCTTAGAAAACTCAAATCACAGGGTGCTTGGAAGTAGCCATGGTGAATTGAATCAGCAACAGGCATGGTGTGGCTCAAGATCAGCGGGGAGGCAGAACCTTTCGTTTCCCTAATCCTTCTCCATCTTCCTCAGAGTATGGAGAAGAGAGGACAGGAAGAAGAGCAGTACAGAGTTGAAACGTGGGTGAAGCATAGGTGTTTAATACCCGTCAAGACTGTCAGTCCAATCCTGAACACATGTCTTCATGTACCTGGAGACTAGCACATGTCAGAAGACACCAGGCATGCATGAGTACAAATTTAAAACAGTCTCCATTTTTCTGAAGCACAGGAGCTTCAGCTGACTTCTTGACCAAATTGTTCAAAGATGGGGAGTGTGTGAGATGGGTATGGTTTCCAGTGCTTCATCATCTGGTAGCTGGTTCCATTGATTGTCAAAGTCAGACAAAGGTCATTCTGCAGAGACTGAACGCGCTGGGCTACCCCTTCCACCACCACCTCTCTGCATGGCCTGTTCCATCTCAATTGTCGCCACATGGGTGGTACTACTATTGTTTCCATTATGCAGGTGGGAAAATCTGCAGACGCGCCGCACGGTAGGGGCAGCAAGGCCAGGCAGCAAGCCGGAGCTGTCTGGCACCTGAGCCCACATGGGCTGAACCACTGGGCTGAAGACAGATGGTGCTGGAAGGCAATGTACAACCTGAGAAAATGCGTGGAGGGAGGAAGGTGTTTATCTCCAGCAATTTTTATAGACAGATTTATAGATGTCTTCAAGCCGCACTCACTAGTTCCTCCTGCTGTTGCTGGGTCTGCAGTCTGGAGCCAGGCAAACCCCTGCATTTGCCTTGTTCCTCATTTTTTTTTTTTTTGTGGGGCTCTGTAAGTCTCAATACTCTGGCACGTAGGAACCAGAAAGGAAGGTCCTGAATGTCACCCAGCCAAGAACAATGACATTTTCCTGTCATTTCCAGCTCTGACCTCTCCTGTCATCTTCCAGCGGCAATGTGGTTGTTCTCTATGTTCCTGGAAGGGCCCCTTGCCTAACTGGTATTTGAATCCCACTCTCCCAAAGAGCACTCAGGCCTTTAGTGGTCATGTTTTATGGGAATGATACATAATCAGCTCCCTGTAAATAGGGATGGCACTTAGAATGTTTCCCTCTCTGATGTTGCTTCCAATTACTATGCTGGTGTGCTGTCTTTGGAACCCTGGGAGAATACTGCCTTCTGTACTAAGACTTGGGGCTGCAGTCCAGCAGTGCTTTCTTCTTCTACCATCTTCCTTTTTCCTTTGCTCATCTCTCTTCCTTTCTTTCTCTTCTGTCTCTCTCCTACTGTCCCTTTCCTTCTTTTATGTAGTCTCCTAAGAGCCAAATTTCACCAGGCTGGAAAAACCTGCCTTCTGACCCAGTTCTAGAGCCTGGTGCTGCAGCTGCCAACCCTGGGCGGGCCAGCTCCACTGGGACTGTGGTGTGCATGACAGGGCTGCATCTCAGGCCCTGGGTCATCTTTGAAAGAGACATACACACTGCCTTTGCTGTATGCTCTTCAACACTTGGTGCCATGCCAACCTCTCTGAAACGTCCTGTCACTTAGCCCATCAAAGCTTGACCTGGTTCTGCTTGTTGCCCAATATTATAATCAGGGAAATAGGGGCTCAGGTGGGATGAGTCATCTGCCCAAGGGACACAGCTGGGGAGGGCAGGGCTGAAGTTTGAACCCAGTGGGTTGTCTTATAAATCCATGTTTTTTTCCATCAAAATTTCTTCTTGCTTCCCCTTCATGTCCTACCTGGGGGAGATTAAGAAGGCAAAATCCCACAAGAAAGCCTGTGCCTGAATGGATCTATCTTGGCACCTCTGATCTGGTTTCCTTGGCATTATAGGCCTTGGGTTGATGGTGATGAAGAAGAGAAGCCTTGTGGGTCTGGCTTCTCTCCTGCTGCCCATTTCACTGTTTGGGTGATTATTGACAGGCTCTTTGGCATCCCTCTTAACTAGTGAATTGGCTGTCATGAAAATACACCATACAAAGAGCTGAGCCAGAAGCCAACCTGAGCAAATTATGACTTTAAAACAAATCATCATTCTTGTACTGTAGGTCAGATGGTAGAGAGCTTACCTAGCAGGCATGCACAAAGCTCTGGGTTCTATCCCAAGAGCTGCATAAACAGAGCGGGTAGTACATGCCTATAAACTCAGCAAGTGGGAGGTGGAGGCAGGAGGATTGAAAATTCAAGGTCATCCTCAGCTACATAGTGAGTTAAAGGCTAGCCTGAGCTACATGAAACTGTGCTTCAAAAAATATAACTAAAATAAAATATAATCTTCCTTCATTTACTGGAGATACACCAAGGATCAAATGTATCCCAAATCTGCACAGATGATGCTGTGCATGCGTGTGTGTGCGCACGTGTGTGTTGTTTTCTCCCATTGCTGCTGCTTTTCATCCCTTAGTCTTTCTCATCTTACCATATTTCATTCTTTGGATAATAGAGACAATGGTAATAGCTGTCACTGGAATGAGGTAACTTCTATTTAAGCAAGCAAACAAGCCATCTCCATGGGATCCATATGGTAGAGATGTGGGCATGGTTTTGGGCCTGCTCCCATCAGGCTGGTTGCTGCCCACGGGCTCCCCTCCCTGTTCTGCCCACCCACTTTTTCCTTATGGTGCAATCGTATGCATCTCTCTGCCTACTGAGATTCTCTGAGTGAAAGCATGCGGGAGCCTGAGTGGTTTGCCTGGTCAGTGGTGTATGGACGCATGTGTGTTGGTGAGTGGGGACCACTACTCCAGATGTCACCCTTGAATATATGGCATCCATAGCCATATGAAGCTGGGCAGTGAAGCTGCCTCCTTGCTCCTTCTCTCCCTTTCTCTCGCTGTGGCCTTGGGTATGATCCTGAGACCTCACTCAGGCAGTAGTGTGAGAATCGCCAAACATACAACCTGTGAGCCTGGCATCCTGATTTTTGGCTGTCCCCCATACCCTGAGTTCTGGCCCTGGGACCAGAAAGTGCTGAATTACGGTGCTTACTTGGCTCTGCAAATGAGGTATTATCAGAGGGCCCCAGGGCCTTACTGTTAGTGGTCCATACCCCTTGACAGCTAAAGTCTCATTGCCTGGCTTTGGCAGGAATGTCACATAGCTCTTGTCCCTGAGCATGCAGAATCTGCCTCCAAGTGCTTGTGATATGACAGAGAGGATGCCCAGAGGTGTTCAGAGAGCCTTGGGCAAAGAGGCACGGTTGCCTTGGGACTCATATGCAGCCGAGATGGAGGTCAGAGACCTTAATAAACTCATTTCCTCAACCTTAAAACATGATGTTGCTAGGTACTGGAGGCTCAGATGTGTACATGCACACATCTGCGTTTCACATGTACATGTTGTGTGTGCACATGTCGGTATTTGTAGGGAGACCATGTAAAGAGACATAGATGCACAGTATAGTATGATCCAGGCTCCAAATACAAGATTTGAATACTTGAGAGTTTTGAATCAGTTAAGGGTCAGCTCTTCTCTCCTGTGTAATAGGAGCAGCAAGACTGACCGTGCAGAACAAGAGTGGGATAGGGTTTTGCCTTTGGGTCCTTGACTAGTCATCCAGGTGTCTCTGCAGGAGTGGAGTTAGAGCAGTGGGCCCAGCATGGAGGTTCCAGCTTCCTCACCCGTGCAGCAAGAGGTGTAGGTTCTGCTGTGGGAGCTGGAAGGAAGCAGCGTGGTCTGATAGAAGGGCCAGAGTTGGGGTCAGAGGCTCTGGTGTAAACCACTGCTTGCTGAACAGTGAAGAGCAGTGGATGGTAGCAGATAAAGAAGAGTCGTGTCCGATAGGTGACCATTTTTAAGCCTCAAAATGATAACCTTACAGAGTTCTCCAGGTAATGGCTTACCCACCATATGACCCGCTAGAACCATTTTAAACAGCTGAGTTTTGAAAGTGCATCTCATCCATTGACTACCCTGTAATCTTGCCGGCTCCTTCTCTGCCGAGCCTGCCAATTTCACTTCCCTTTTCCAGGCTCTTGCTACGCCCATCCAGCAGCCGGCCTTTCTTCCTTCTTCTAGAAGGCCATGCCTAAGGGTAGCACATGGCAATCCAAGTCTTGATGGCCTTGTCATGATCACCACTTGTTTTTAAAAAGCTCAAGCAGAAAAAAGTCCCTCCCCAACATTTCCAGGGGGGGCAAGGGCTTCAGGGGAGAGAGGGAGAAGTATTTCAGAGATTCAAGATTCACAGAGGGAGCCCTTGGGACTCCATTTTGTGGGAGGCAGTTAAAGTTTTATCAGAGCTGGGATGGTAATCCAGGAGTGTCTATGCTGTTCGCTCTCTTCTCCTTTGCTGTTGATGATATAGAAGAGACAGGAGAGTAATGAGGGAGAGAGGTCAATGTCTGCACAGTTCCTCAGAGCTCGAGGCCCATGGCAACATCCACAACTTACAGGGCAAGTTGTATGGTGCCAAACATTTCTCTACTGGTCCTGGCATAGTCTTTCCGACCTCCTCCCTGGGAGTCCAACTAGGGGTCACAGTCTTGGGGCTATCTTTATTCCTACTGTAGCACACATGCTAATGGTGTCTCAGTCTGGCCTGGAAGTCCTCACCCAGTGGATCTATTCGCTCACTGATAAAGCTGTGTTCATTAGCACCGTGCTTCAGAGCAGGCAGCTTTCTAGAGTCTGGGAGTAGACCGTGGGGCAGACTCACAGGCACGTGTAGTACTGTTGGGTAGCCTTCCTCGGAACCCTTTTTGCTTAGCTCTGTTGAGGGCTCACAGGTAGCTACATTGCCAGCTGCCCCTTCCCTGGATGAGCAGCAGGGCCTGGCTTCCCTCTCTTAATAACCCAAACAGGTAGTGAGGTGTAGTAGCCTGTATTTGGAGGCAATAGGTAGAATATATGTATACTTCACAGAATAGAAGATTAAGATGTTTGTGATGTGAGATCCAGAGAGATCTATGGATAAGGAAGACATCCTGTGCTTTTTTTTTTTTTTTTTTTTTCTAGAAGCATTCACCATGGCCCTTCTGCCCCATTAATCTTCTCCAGTAAGCAAAGCATTGGGCTCAGGAATCCTTGTGCGTCAAGGGTTAATGGTTAGACAATGAGGAGGAATCCAAAAGCCAGCACGATTTGCTGAACTGGGAATGTGGAGCTGTCCCTGGGCAGTCACCTCTGGAGAAAAGCCAAGCATCCCTGGCAAAGTGAGCATCAGGGCTGCTCTGACCTGTTGTGCATAACACAGATCCCTTCCCCAGTGCCCAGCATCATACCAGCTCACAGCAGGCAGCTGTCACTGACAGAGGCACAGTATAGGGAGGGTGGGGAATAGATGAGCAGAGCCTGGCATAATGAGGGAGGGCACAGACCAGCCGGTTCTAGAAGGGGAAGTGGCTCAGCAAAAGCAGAAGCTGCTTGTGTGCCAGACAGCAAGCCCACAGGCCTCAGAAGAGAACTCTCTGAGCAGGCACCCTGCGGCAGCTGCAGTAGTTGCTCCGGTTCTGGAGGGCTGTGTTCCCGGCTGCCACAGGAAGATTTCTGGCTTTATTATGGTAACCAACATGTGCTATAGTCTGTTTCCCCAGCGTTGACTTTGTTTGGCTTTCCATGTCTCCCCCATCGGCCGGTGAAAGAAACCTTACATGCCAGTTGTCTCAGTGATCAGGATACAAGTGGTTCCCTTTCAGCTGACATTCAGACACCCAGAAAGCAAGGTACTTAACACACTGCTGAAGAAGAGAGTCTGACCTTGCAGCTGCCGACCGAGGGCTTCCCCTCTGTATTGACAGACTTTGCTTCCAACAGGATTATCAGAAACCAAAAGGGGAAACTGGTCTTCATCATCCCCCTTCACCTCCCTGGCGTCAGACAAAACTAAACTCAGTGACTTGGAGTTGGGAGAGGCTCAGTGGGTGAAGTGCTTGCCAGCCTAGCCTGATCGGTGAGCCTAGGATCCCAGTGGGAGACCCTGTCTCTAAAGCCAGTGCAGATGGCTCCTGAGGAATGACACTTCAAATTGACCTCTGGTCTTCTCACACATAAGCCTAACACACGTACCCATGTGAACACTCACCCCTGTCCACCCCACCTGTCCCTGCCCTGCCCCCTCACAAAACACCTCAGTGACTTGAACTGATTTACCCTAGCATTGTCTTTGGTCTCTGCATTCTCCCCTAGCACTCAGTTTTGGGTGAGGTAGGACAATGGCAGAGCCAGTTGAAGGAACATCTTTCTCCTGACACGTGGCAAAGGAGGTGGTGGAGACAAGAGCAGGACTTCAGAGTCTCCCATCTGACTCAGATCCAGGCTCTGGATTCCTTTGCATGGTGTGAGCCTAGGCCCATTTACCTAGTAGGGCAGGCGACTTTTCTTGAGCTGTGGTTTTCCATCTCTGACAGGATAAATTACCACCAAACTTGGGTTCTTCTGAGATGGAGCCTAGAACAAGTTCCTCTTTGCCTGATGCCCCCTCCTTTTCTCCCCAGGGAATATGGCATCCACTGCCTAGTGTCTTTGTAACTTCAATAAAGCGGGCACACTTTACCCCATCTTTTAGAAGAGAGTGTCCCTGGGGGCATGTTTTCCTTCCCAGGGAGTTTCTGGAATGCTGAATTAAGAGTAAAGGTAAAAGTCTCTAGCCAAGGTCTCCAGGTGGTTGACAGAGTGCCTGGAGTGAATACGCAGCGGCATGGCTCCCCACCTTTGTCTTGCCTCATTCTGTAGACCCTTCCCTGTCATTGCCTGACCCCCACACCCCTGCAGCTCTTGTGTTTCCTATGCAGGAATCTCACAGCCCAAGAGAGACTCTAACAGCCACAGCGTGTTCTGGAAACTGGTAGGTAGCAGGGTGGAGTGAAACAGCACAAATGAAGCTCCTCAGATTACAGCTGTCAAGGTAAAAACACAGCCCTCACCTCAAAGGGGAGAAGAGGGAGTTTATTCTGGAGCCAAGTAGAAGTTAACATGGCCTGGGAATGCAGATTCAGGTCACCCCAAATTCCATGTTCCCGTGTTGTAACAGTTCGATGAAGCGTTTGTAGTAACAGAGCAAAAACAGTCGTAACAGGGCACTTCTCAAGCACATAGGTAGGGACATCAGGTAGGCCGGTCACAGCGAGGTGGGGAAGCTCTGCTCTAGGCCTCAGAGGCTGCCTGACAACATTCCCCACCTTGGTAGAATTAGTGGTCTGTTAAGTTAGTGCATTCCAAGGAATTTTGCCTGTTAATCACAAGGATGTTAGGTCAGACACAGGGACGGGCAAGGAATGGGTAGGGGGCTGAAGATCACCAAAGATGAACTGTAACTGGGCTCTGGGCCTTCAACAATTCAAGCTTTCCACTATCATTGAAGGTCTAATCAGATCAGCCTGGCAGAATGCTCAGGCTGGTAGTATGGCCTCTTTCTTTGTTGACACAACCACTCAGCAATGACAAATGTTGGGGGAATTGTGTCACCCTAAAAGATATGTGGATATCCTAGCCTCAAACTCCTCAGAGGATGCCTTAGAAGGCGCAGCCACTGTAGATACAGTGAGTGAATGTGGTAAGCCTTTAATCTATTGTGACTGACATCCTTACAAGGAGAGGAAGAGGCGGACACCAAAAAACAGAGAAACACCAGAGTACATGTGTGACGACAAAGGTAGAGAGCTGGAGGTCCTCAGGAGCAAAGAGAAGCCAGAATGGAGTTTCCCCTGCAAGATTCAAAGGCAACTGGCTCTCTGCAAACCTCCATCTTGGACTTTTGACCTTGAGAACTGCAAGGCAATATATTGCTATGGTTTTATGTCCTGCCCCAATTGTGGGGCTCTGTCCTAGCAGGAACACAGCAGGGGCAGTTGCTTTTCACAGTCTGCCTGTGTTCTTAGGTGCCCCAGACCTGGAGACTAGCAAAGGCCTGAGGAAAGTGAGACACAGGAAAAGTCTTGACTCTAGGTTTCCCTAAAGTCGTTTTGTGTATCTCAGACTCTCACAGAATGGAAGGGCCAGGTATCAGGGAGACGGAGAGCATTGCCATCCCTGAAACCTGATCCTAGATACCTCACCTCTCTATCCCTGCAATGTGTCCAGGCATGGGAGGTACGTGCTCCTTCCCTCCTCTAACTCCAGGGTCACCCAAGATGACCCGAACAGTACTTCATCTTTATTCAGAGGACCAAGAGGAACCGTGAGAGCAGTAAGCTTTGGCCAGCAGCCTTGCCTGGACCCACTCTGTGCACACCAGCCACCACTCTCCACTGGCTTGATCCGGAGACCCTGTTGGCCACTGAGTTATGAAAGTCAAATAAGATGGTGTATATTAACTAAATCCAATCTTAACTTTTTTTAATTTTTAATTTTTTATATTAATTACAGTTTTTAATCTTAACTTTTAAAGTTATCTGTTACACTTGCTTTTGTTTTTGCATTTCTAGTTACATCCAAAGACATTCAAAATCAGTCTGTGCTTCTGTACAGAAATGCTCAAGGATGGGTAAAGTTAAAAAAAAAAAAAAAAAAAAAAGACTGCTGGTGGGAATGTAAACTTGTACAACCACTCTGGAAATCAATCTGGTGCTTTCTCAGACAACTAGGAATAGCGCTTCCTCAAGCTCCAGCCATACCACTCCTAGGCATATATCCAAAAGAGGCTCAAGTACAGAATAAGGACATTTGCTCAGCCATGTTTGTAGCAGCTTTATTTGTAATAGCCAGAAGCTGGAAACAGCCCAGGTGCCCCTCAACTGAAGAATAGATGGAGAAATTGTGGTACATCTACACAATGGAGAACTACTCTGCAATGAAAATAAGGAGATCATGAAATTTGCAGGTAAATGGTGGGACCTGGAAAGGATCATCCTGAGTGAGCTGTCCCAGAAGCAGAAAGACACACACGGTATATACTCACTCATATAGACATATAACATAGGATAAACCTACTGGGACCTGTACATCTAAAGAAACTAATTAAGAGAGAGGACCCTGACTAAAACGCTCAATCCCCATCCCAAAAGGCAAAGAGGAAGGACATCAGAAGAAGAAGAAAACAGGAAACAACCTAGGAACCTGCCATAGAGGGCCTCTGAAAGGCTCTGCCCTGCAGACTATCAAAGCAGACGCTGAGACTTACGGCCAACTGTTGGGCAAAGTGCAGGGAATCTTCTGTAAGAAGTGGGAAATAGTAAGACCTGGAGAGGACAGGAACCCTACAAGGAGAGCAACAGAACCAGAAAATTTGAACACAGGGGTCTTCCCAGAGAGTCATACTCTGACCAAGTACCATGCATGGAGATAACCTAGAACCCCTGCACAGATGTAGCCCATGGCAGTTTAGTGTCCAAGTGGGTTCCATAGTAATGGGAAGAAGGACTGCCTCTGACATAAACTGATAGGCCTGCTCTTTGATCACCTCCCCCTGAGGGGAGCGCAGCCTTACCAGGCCACAGAAGATGACAATGCAGCCATTCTTGATGAGAACTGATAGACTAAGATCAGAAGAAAGGAGAGGAGGACCTCCCCTATCAGTGGACTTGGGGAGGGGCATGCATGAAGAAGGGGGAGGGAGGGTGGGACCGGGAGGTGTGGAGGGAGGGGCTTATGGGGGGATACAAAGTGAATAAACTGTAATTAATAAAAAATTAAAAAGAAAAAAGGAAGAAATTTATTTCTGGAGCCTTTGATTCACTGCCAACGCTCCATCCCCTGACAGCTTTGTGTTGCCTTTATAACCCACCAAGACCAGTTTGCGTTGCCCACAGCATTTCGAGCGTTGAGCCATCCACTGACAGGGTTGACCAGCCAGGCCCACACCCTTACAGAATCGTGACCCTTTCTCCCCCAGAAGCCATCAACTGCCAGTAGCTCCTCTCCTAGGACTGAAGGTTCCTGACCCCTTACCCTGCTCCAGACTGCAGAGCTGACTTTGATACAAGACAATGGCAGCTCTGTGAGTTGAGGCAGAAGGCATTGTTTCACTCCTGTCCAGCCTGATCTCTGGCTCTTAAAATCTTCCTGATTTCTCTTATTCAGTTGTCCCTGAGTTTGGGGGTTGGGGGAAGAGGAGGTATGTAGATTTCCCATTTGTAGTTGAGCTCTCCATTGACACACGTTCTCTTTGACCAGTTTCTACACTGCCTGTTTAAGGGGTCTATTGAGTGGCTCTGACGTGTAGTGCCTCCTGACTGCTGTGGTGTAAATCCTCCCTGTGGAAGAGTGCAGCATGATTCCAGTTCGTGGAGCTAGGACCTGATGCTTTTAGATCCCAGAAGCCTGTGCTGGCCTCCAGCTCCTCTCTGCCTGGAGTCAGCCACAGAGGTGTGACCTCTTGCCTTGATAAGGCAGAGGAATGAAGCATATTGTGTGAGAACAAGGCGAGGCAAGGCCTAGGCAAGGAGGGTGGGCCTGGGGTGTGGCTGGGCCAATCCCCAGCACTAAAGAACTTGGATTTCTCAGGACTGGCTCAACCTCACATTGGAAGCAAAGGAATCATATTTTCAGAGAGTGAAGCAAGTTCTAGGGTAGAGCCAAGAGGGGGCCAGGGACATCAGGGAGACAGCCTTAGTTGGATGCTTTGTGGAGAACTCAGGCTCCAAGAGCCTATGTGGAGGATGGACTATTGGATTGGGAGACTGGAGACAAGAGCTAGAAAAGACGACTTGAGAAAGAGAAACGGAGGACTCATGGAGGAATGAGGAATGTTAGCCTGGGGGCGATTCTCCTTACTTGGGTTTTTATCCCTGTCAGGCCCATCTCGCCTCAGCTTACCACCCCAGAGTTTTCTGCTCCTGGACAGAGGAAGACCCAACAGCTCCGGGGCTCCTTTTGGATGACTGGCCTTGAAGGAGGAGATTGCTGCCAACACCCGCTCAGCTGCATGGGCCAGCTGCATGGCTGCTGCTGTGTGCCCACAATGACACTAGAGTTCCAGAGACTGGACTTAAGGACACTCTCTTCAATGCCCTGGTGTTTTCGAAGAGAGATTCCAAAACCATTTCACGTGGTTGCTTCCCTCCTGAGCATCATCCCGGTAGGCTATGCATACTGCAGCCAGAGCACTTCAGGGTGGCTTGTCTTCTCTCC
The DNA here is from genome assembly GCF_907164565.1 of Psammomys obesus. Lineage (NCBI taxonomy): Eukaryota > Metazoa > Chordata > Mammalia > Rodentia > Muridae > Psammomys > Psammomys obesus. The sequence continues at coordinate 12,555,245 of NW_026592118.1, forward strand.
TTGGCTGCTATGAGGCCTGAGGGACAGGGGCCTGAGGATGATTGAGCCTTCTGTTACCTGTCCCTGGATGAGCAAGAAAGAGGCACAAAGTTTCATCTGTTGTTAGCCACTGAAGAGAGCAGAGGGCTGGGTCAAGATATTTTAACTAGGCCTGATTCTTAAGACAGCTGATTCCAAATGAATTTATCTTCTTCATTTAATTGAGAATTAATTAAGCTAATAAAGTTGTCCCAGTTCCAACTTAAATTTCCTTGGGAGCCTCCTCTCCACTTCCCACCAGTGTGGCTAGAGAGAGAGAGAGAGATGAGATAGGACCAGCATTTCAAATACACTGCTGTGGAAACAAAAGCCTCAGGCAAAAATTTATTCATCCTCTTTGGAAACACACCAGGAAGATAGTGGCTCAACTTTACTCCACAAGTTAGCTTTTTTTTTTTTTTTTTTTTTTTTTTGGAGGAGTGAATGATTTATTAAACTCTGGGGGAAATAACAAAGTAACAGCTTTGAAAAGCATAGCAACAGCTACAGCCATGGGATAGCTGAGCCAAACTGGCAATGGCCCCATGCCATGTTCCCTGAGAATGGTGGGTCCACATCCTGCAGAAACTCTAGTGCTTAAAGGAGGCATCTGATGGGTAGAATCGTTGGGACATTGCAAAATGAAACACAGCCCTGCTCTGCACCAGCTTTCTGAGTTATCACAGGCTTTAGGCATGTGGGCCCCAGAATCTTCATTGTGGTTACTATAAGCATATATATCCGTGCGCAGAGTGCGTGAATTCCTGTAGATGTGGATGCCTGTATTGGTCTGAAGCTCAGAGAGCTTGCCCATTGTTTTTAAATGCCTGTGTACTGGCTACAAGGCTGCATGAACACTAGACCAGCAAATGGGCCAGGTCAGTGCAAAGCACTCTCTAGGAGGGCTGGAGTAGAATTGGACCTTGAAGGGAAGCCCCTATTTCCCATGTTTCAACCTATATTCTGAAGGTTGGAGCTGCTTAGAGAGAGTGTTGTTGGTTATTAGTATTTATTGATTTATCTTTTAGTTAATCCGTGGCTATTGCTAAACCATCTGCATACCCAAATCACCACACAGAGAGTAGGATTTATTTAATTAACCTAGAGCACAATGCTGAGCAATAATTACTTCATCCTAAACCTCCAAGCCCACATAGTTTCCTCCCATTCAGATTTCGCACATTATACTTGCTTTTTAGTCATATCCTAGTCCAGTTCATCTCTCCTCATGCTTCCAAGTCCTCTCCTGCCAATCTCTGCTCTCCCACCCTCCCCACTCTCTTCCTTCTCCTCCCCTCTGGACCAGGATGTCCCACCCTATTCTCTCCATTGAGCATTGGTTGTTTTATTGAAAATACAGAGAACAAATGGTGGCATGTTTACACAAACTTGAGACAGGTGATGCTTAGAATAAACATCACAATGCAATGTCTGGATTGAAACCAGATAGTGGGGTAGAGAAATCAGCATTTGAACGAACAAGGGTAAATTGTATACATTCCTCAAGAACATTATACCAACAAGAGAGTTTGACAGATAGGGTGCATCTAAGCAAGATTTAAGTCATTGCTGGAAGCATCTTCTTCCCTCCCCAGCCTGTATCATCCTTAGTCACATTACCTTGATCCCACACTGCCATCTTAGCCACCATTGCTACCATTTCTGTCTATTTCTGATGTCATTATTCATCGTCATCATTACCGACCATCACCATTATCATTACCCACCTTCACCACCATCATCACAATCATCATTCACTATGATCACCGTCATTATACACCTTTTACATCATTACCAACTTTCACTATCATTACCCACCTTCATTTTCACCATGGTCATCATTACCCATTATCATCATTACTACCCATCATCACCATCGCTGCCTGCTGTCACCCAGCATCATTATTTATCATCTCCACCATCATCACTCACCATTACCACTACCATCATCATCCACATTTCCCATCACTCCCTGGACACACCTCAAAGGTAGCTCAGCAGGGCTGGTAGCAGGCTTCTAGGGTCTCAGAGCCCATTGTCCCTCTGAGCCCATCATCCCTGAGGGCTAATACTCAGCTGCTGTGGTAGTTCAAATGAGAATGTCCCTCATAGGCTCATATATTTGAATCCTTAATCAGCAGAGAGTGAAACTGTTTGAAAGAATTAGGAAGTGTGGCCTTGTTGGAGGAAGTGTGTCACTGAGGGAGGGGCCTGAGCTTTGAGGTTTCAAAAGCTCCTGCCAGGCACTGTGTATATCTCTTTTTCTCTCTACTGTGGATGATGATGTAGAAGTCTCAGCTTCTTCTCCAGCACCATTTCTGCCTGTGAGCCACCATGCCCCCCACCTGATGAAAATGGACTAACCTCTGAAGCTATATGCAACCCCCCAGTTAAATGCTTTCTTGGTTGACTTGGTCATGGTGTCTCTTCACAGCAATAGAAGAGTGGCTAAGACAACTACCGTATCAGCTGTTGCCCTGACATGGCTCTCAGTGGCTAGGAGATGAATATGCCTCTACTAGCAGGTGACCTAAATAATGTCTTTCTAAAATTTACCTCTGTAATTACAGATGTAATGCAAAATATAATGCTTGCAAGGCCTGACACACAGGTTCAGGTTCAGGTCTCTTCTGACAGTGTTCCAGCTAGCAGCTCAAGCCTCCACATGCCTGTCAGAAGGAAGTCAAGTCTTCCTACCTGATTCTCTCAGAATCCTGGGGACATAGGTGCAGTGCTGCTGCCTAAAGCCACCAAGCTCAGTTTCCTCTGCCGTGGCTTCCTGGCCAGATGGTGTCAGCAGGGAAGGGAGGCTATGCTGAGCTCTCTAGCCAGGTCCCTTTCAGGCTCCATGAAGGCTTCTCTCTAGTGGGTCAGTGATATTGCAGGTGAGCTTGGCCTTAGCACCCAGAGGTCACAAATGGGGCAGACTAGAGTTCTAGATTCCAAATAAAAATCAGATGCTCAGAGACTTCTTGTGCTGGTGGATCCCAAAGCCAGGGGCAACATTTCTTTAAACCTTGCTGAGTGGGCAGCTCTTTTAGGGGACACAATAGCAGGCTTCCAACCACGATTAATTCCAACAATGTGTCAGCAACTTGTGGGAGGTCAAGCAGGATGGCTCACATATGTCATCCAAGTATGGCTCACATATGTCTGCCAAGTAAGGTTTGTGGAAGACATTATAGCCTAGGTGGAGAAACTGAGGCCCAAAGAGATCAGTCAAGGATAGATGACAGGAACTGTGGATGGCTCCTGAGATGCTTGCCAGATGCCACCTGCTTTGCTATCCTTTGCTACTTGATTTCTTCATCCTTTGGATCTTCCTCCTATTTTCTGGTTGATGTCTGTTATTGGCTCATGACAGAAATATCACTTATTTTCTATTCTAAAAAAAAAAAATCTTTCTCTGTAAGACTTGAAGCCAGCACGCTTGGATTTGGGGGCAGCAAAGGCCCAGTGTGTTCCCCTCTAGACTAGGAAGGACTGATTGGTGCTCTGTGGCCAGTAAGTCAGATAGGACACACCCAGGAAACTTGAGAAGAGGGTGACAGGCTGAGGCTACTCAGCCAGGGTGCTGAGGGGACCGCAGGAGGCAGAGGGGCTAAGCCAGGCGGGGCCGCTGCCTGCCCAGGTCCAAGGTGCTCCAGGTTGTTGTGCAGTCTCCTCTGTAGCCGTGGAAGTGTGTGTAGCCAGAGGAGCTGTTGCTAGCATTCTTCTGGCTGTGGATCTGCATTGTTGTCATTACCTTTAGAAGCAGAGGGACCACCATGAGTAAAGATGAGACTAGACCAGAGCACCTCCTCCTGTTCCTTCTGCCTCCGTGTAGCCTTGAGTATTCCCAGCCACGTGCTCCCTCTCCACCTGTCCTGCCCACGGGAGTCTCTCCTCTGCCCGGTGGACTCTGCTACCCTCTCCTCTGGAGCTGTCCACTTTCTTTCTCCCACAGTTATTCCCTGTCTACTTTCCTTCTTTTTCTCTTCCTTGTCCTCTGAATTATTCCCATGAAATTAAAGGTCATCTCAAAATATTTGTGATATTATTTTAAGAAACTGAACTTTCTCTTAATTAAAAATACCAGACCTAACCAATTTTCTCCCATTGTGGTGGATGAGGGTAGACTGGTGCCTTGGGTCTGACTCACTCTGCCCTGCTGTGACCCCCAGTGTATCACATAGCATCGATCTGTTGTGATGTCTGTCAACAAGGGGAGATAGACTGGGTGGGGGCTCCATGTAGTCTTAGGTTTTTCATGGATGTCTGCAGCCCAGGCCTAGTGTTAAACCTGCATTCCTCCTGCCTTAGCCATCGGGCCCAGAAGGGTTTCAAAGCCAAAGACACACGAGGATGAATTTAAACAGAACCCTCAGAAAAATGCTGGCCATTGGACAGAGTGGCCTGTGTGTGCGGCGTTTTGCAAACTTGCCTGAGCTGAGCCCTTGGTGTTGACTCCCCAGCTCTCCTTCCACCCCTGTATCTCCTCAGAGTTCTACATGGACTTGCCACACGGTTAAGCCAAGCAGTCAGCTGTTAGGGGAAGACTGTAAATGAGTTTAACTTAGAGGGTATAGTTGAATGGACACTAACTTACAGAGAGGCAGCTGACTGGACTACAGGAGGCTCAGGTAGAAATGAGAAGTGAGCTAGAGAGAGCGTTAGTGGATCTTAGCTATGTGTGCCTCCTTTAAATATGAGCTCAGCAGTCCACAGCCATCATTGGCTGCTACTCAGCTAATCTGTATTTTCTTTAAAATTCACATACTCTTTGGGTAAGCTTTCAGTTTGTTTCTATACCATCTTAGTCCATGTTTTGTTGCTATAACAGAATGTTCAAGATCGCTTCCAAAATTATCAAAGACTATAAAGAAAAGAAACTTTCTTATGGGTCTTGGGAGTTGGAAAGTTCTGAGGCCAAGCAGCTACTTCTAGAGATGGCTTTTTTACTGGTAGGCACACTACCATGTCCTGAGGACATTAAGTCTGGCCAAACACTCCAAAGAGCCATACCCACTCCCATTCACTACAACCCATTCATCCACTGAGCAGATTAATTCATTCACTGAGCAGAGCCCTCTCTTCATAACCCCCTTCGTCCTGGCCAGCTTTATGTCAACTTGACACAAGGTGAAGTCCTCTGAGGGGAAGTTACCTCGATTGAGAAAATGCCTCCAGAAGATAGGGTTGAAAAAGCATGTATAGCTTTTTTTTTAAATTAGTTGTTGAGGGGGGATGGCCCAGCCTATTGTGGGTGATGCCATCCCTGGATGGTGGTCCTGGGTTCTATAAAAAAGCAGTCTGAGCAAGCCAGGATGAGCAAGCCAGTAAGCAGCACCCCTCTATGGCCTCCAGATCAGTTCCTGTCTTCTGGTTCCTGCCAAGTTTGAGCTCCTGTCCCAACTTCCTCCAATGATGAACAGCGATGTGGATGCATAAGCCAAAAAACAAACCCTTTTCTCCCCACCTTGCTGTTGGTCATGGTGTTTCACCACAGAAAAAGTACCCCTAACTAGGATACCCTTCAAAGGAACTACCTCCAAATACCAGGGACGTAGGATCCCTTCAGGGTATCAAGTTTCAAAAACTAGATTGTGGGAGGCAGACTCTCAGGCCACTATACTAAGGTGACAGTTTATGAAAGGACTCAAGACGCAGAGGCCTCCTCAAACTAGACGTACTTTAACAAAAAGCCAGCCAGTAGAAGAGGGTGGGGACCCTCAAGACCAGGCCACGTACCCCACTCCAGTCCAAAGGGTATGGCTTGAACATGTTAGAGGACCCCACCCACACGCTCCCTTCTGTGCCCCCCCCCCCAGAACCACAAACTCACAGGAGGCCAGAAGTTGGTTGGAGTGGCACAGTGGCTCACATTGGTTCCTATAATTGCACACTCACGTACATGTACCACACACAACAAACATAACATAGATATCATGGAGCATGATAGAGAAAGGTACTGACATCAACCTCCAGCTTCTATAGTCAGGAGATCACACACATGCACACACAAACACACGTGTGCATGCACACAAACTGTAGAGTTCTGGGTGAGTTAATCAGTGTGACATGCCTTGGGTCCTGTGTGTTTCCAAAATTAGACTTGTTTGTAGGTATTTCAGCTTGGGTACACTGGTCCTTGGGACATACCTGTGGCTTCTGTGTTTGGCAGAGCCCCATCGTAGGATGTCTCCCTTCTTGGTTGTACCTAACCTGAAAGTGACAAGGCTGCCCTTCATGGGACAGGTTCTGTTTTCATCATTGAGCATGCCTGGCTGTCTTGCCTCACAGTATCCCCAGCAACCCCTGGCAGCAGCTCCCAGCCTGTGAGAGCCTTGGTACCCAGGGAGCCTGGCAAGTGCCAGAAGTGTCTTAACTGAGACCAGAAAACATGGGGAACAATCCCTGCATTAGGATTCAGAACCACGAGCTGAACCATGAGTCTGTCTGTGCAATGACAGTAAGCCATGGCAATTTAAAAATGCATCTGGACTGGAGGAGGGTGAGGTGCCCACTCTTGGAAGCGGGCCACAAGGTCAGCCACACATTTCATCATGGTTTTAAAGAGGAACAGTGATCCTGGACCAAGATGCTATCAAATTATAAACAGCTGTGGCGGCTGCTGTTGTGGAAGGGGATGGAAATAAACCTATTTTGGATTCCTGTCCTGCAGCTGGGGCAGCTTGACCTCAGAGTGGACAGATAGATGAAGCACTGTGCTCACACACCACAGACCTAATTTTGGCACGTTTGACCAGCTGTGGACAGAGACGAGGGTGATGCTGTAGAAGGGGAAGGAGGAGGCTGGGGCTGCTGCTTAGTTGGCAGAGTGCTCCCAAGCAAGCACAAAGCTCTGGTTCTATTGCCCACATGGTATAACCCAGATGTGGTGGTCCATGCTTATAATCCCAGCCTAGGAGGTATGAGCAGAAGTTCCTCAGCTACTTATGAATTCAAGGGCAGTCTGGGACACAAGGTAGGAGGGAGAGAGGGGGAGAGGAAGGTCTGATTTGTTAGAAATTTTCTAAGTATCTACTCTTGCAGATTAAAACACTCCCCACCCCCAAGATCCTAAGTCCCACCCTCAGTCACCTGAATGTGGCCTTACTTGAAAGTGATATAACTAGTTAAGTACATGGCCCTAACTCAGTCAGACTGCTGTCCTTATAAAAGGAGGACTTAGGGGTGAGGAAGTAGCTTTGTGGTTAGAAGTGTGTCTTAATTGGAGTTTTTATTGCTGTGAAGAGACTCCATGGCCATGGCAACTCTTATAAAGGAAAGCATTTAATTGGGGCTGGCTTATAGTTCAGAGGTTCAGTTCATTATCAACATGGCGGGAAGCATGGCAGCATACAGGCAGACATGGTACTGGGGAAGGAACTAAGAGGTCTGCATCTTGATCTGCGGACAGCAGAAGGAGACTGTGTGCCACACTGGGTGTTGTTTGAGCATATAGGACCTTAAAGCCCACCCCACAGTGACACAATTCCTCCAACAAGGCCACACCTACTCTAACAAAGGCACACCTCCTAATAGTATCACTCCCTATGGGCCAAGCATTCAAACACATGAGTCTATTGGGCCAATCTTGTTCAAACCACCACAAAGCATTTGCTTTGCAAGCTTGTGGACCTGAGTTGGAATCCCAGCACCTACTTACAAAGTTAGGCAAGGGGGTGCAAAGATGGCTTACCAATTAGAGCACTGACTGCTCTTCCAGAGGACCCAGGTTTGATTCCCAGAACACACATAATAGTTCCCAACAGTCTTAACTCTAATTCTGGGGGATCTGATGCCCTCTTCTGGTCTCTGTAGGCACCAGGCATGAAAGTGGTACACATATATAAATACATATAGGCAAAACACCCATGCACATAAGATAAAATTTTTAAAAGTTGGGCATGGACATGCACTAACTCCCGTGCTGGGGAGGGTGGAAACAAGAGGATTTCTGGGTTTTCCTGGGGTCCCAGTTGCCTTAAAAGACCCTGTCTCAAGAGAATAAGACATAGATTGTGACAGACAGGGTACTTCTGTCCTCCTCTGGCCTCTGTACACATTTATGCATCACACACACACACACACACACACACACACACACACACACACACACCCCACAGGTATCTGGGCACAGACCCTCACATAGGGTGATGACATGTGAAGATGAAGGCTGAGTGAGACTAGGGGATAGACATCTTGGATCCTCTCCCTACCAGGGTGCCTGTGCTGTCAAAGATGGAGGGTTTCCTGGGATGTGGGGCCTTTTGTGTTATCCCGAGACTGTCTAGAACAAACCAACCTCACCGGCCATGCTGAGCGCTGGCCAGGAGCTGCTGTTTGCTCCAAGCTTGCTGTGTAGTTTGGAGGCACTTTGGGACAGGAAAGGGAGTGCAGGGGTCTTAGGACAGGAAGGAAGCGTGACCTTGCTGATGATGACAGGAGCTTGAAACACCTTGTCTGAGGGCTGGAAAAGCCCTCACCTAAGTGTTTGTTCCAATAGAAAGGACATGCTGAACAAACACCCAGCTTCAAGTGGGAAGGCAACCAAGGGTGGCGGCAGGCTGTGGGACAAACAGCTAGGGAGTTTCCTGTCTCTCTAAAATGTGGCCCTCTGTGTAGTCTGTGTTTCTCCTGCTGAGGCAAAGCCATTGTCCCTCTCAAGCCCTTGTTGGCCAGAGAGCCTGGCACATAAGAACTATCCCTGATGTACTTTTGAGTTAGATCCAGCTGAGAGGAAGCACACAGCAGCTGTGTGGCTCCAGGAATGGAAGGTTATGTGTGTTTATGAACAGGTCACCTTTGTCACATTGTTTTAAAGATATTTGGTAGCTGGGTAGCCAGGTGTGGTGGCACACCTGTGATTGAAGCAGCAGAGGTACTGAGATGGGAGGACCATCGCCTTCCAGACTAGTACCAGTTGTAGAGTAGGACCCTGTCTCCAAAACAAAAACAAACAACATCTGGGCTAGTAATCCGGGTACATGGCTTTCCATCATAGCAGGTTATCTCAAGCTCATAAGAATTCAAATACAGATAGGTGGGGAAAATAGTGAGTATGAGCTGAGGTACCTGCAGAATCAAAAGACCCCAAGTGCTGGGAAGCAATAGACAGACTTTTGGGATGTTTGTGACAATGTCTGTCTTTGGTAGCCTAGGCTAGCTTTGAATTTGATTCCAGCCAAGGATAACCTTGAACTCTTGATCTTCTTGCTTCTACTTCGTACGTGCTGTAACTTACAGTCATGAGCCACAGACTTCTCTCTTGTACTAATGGCCTTGCCCCAGGTCCTGTTTATTTTGGGAACCCCAGGCTGAAGGATCAGTTTCTGCTTGGGTCTGTGCTGTGACAGAGACAAGAAAAGGGTATCAGGCACATGACAGTTTTTTTGAATAAAAAAAATTTAATTTAAATTTTAATTTAAATTAAATTAATTTAAATTTAATTTAAATTAATTTAAATTTTAATTTAAATTAATTTAAATTTAAATTTTGTTTTACATACATGGATGTTTTCCCTGAATGTGTGTGCAGTGCCTGAAGAGGCCAGGAGAGAGTGTAGAATCCCCTGGGACTGGAGTTATAGACAGTTGTGGGCCACCATGTGGGTGTTGGGAATCGAACTTAGGTCCTTTGGGAGAGCAGCCAATGATTTTAAGCATCTCTCCAGTCCCAAGACAGTTCTTATGGCTCTGCTGGGAAGCAGCACACATTGCTTCCGGGCCAGGCTCATGCATGGCCAGTCATGATGGGGGATGGAGGGGCTCCACGGGGAGGTGATCAAGGCCCATCATGGCTTAATGCACTCTAGCCACCGGGTAGGAACTCTCTGCACTTACCATCAGCCAATCTGATGACCTCATATATTATCCTTCAGTATTGTTCCCAAGCAATGCTGGGAACCCAGGGACTATGAACCAGTCACAAGTGTCTCCTCAAACTGGGATGTCAGTAGCTGGGGTGAGGCTCAGTTAGCATAGTGCCTGCCCAGCATCCACAAGGCCCTGGGTTCTGTCCTCACACTGAATAAACCTTCCTCAAGCATTGAGGGAGAGGCACGAGGACCAGGAGTTCAAGATCATTCTTGGTTATATGAGGAGTGAGAAGCCATCCTGGACTAGTTGAAGATCCTATTTGGAACAATCAAGGATGTTCAGGGAATCAGGATGACAGAGTAGAAACACAAGGAGAACAAAATACATCCTGAACTGGGATCCTTGACTGAAGCCAACCACAAAGCTTCCAGCCATGGAATATTATAAACATCCTGAGCTCAAGTAATCCCCACTGCTCGTGAATAACAGAGTCCCATTTTTTCATAAGAGAGGACAGATTTCTGACTTCCTCTTCCCTTAGAGCCCCTTCTGACCCTTCCCTGCTTCTCATTGCAAGTGAGGTGGCTGAGCTGAATCAGTGGGACTTCAGGCTGTAGGCAGAGCCCCTGTCTGAGTCCCAGCAGTTTGGATTTAGTAAGTTATCACGAGTGGGATCAATGTTTTGAACATGTTTACTTCTGGCTGAGCCACTAAGGGTAGGTCTGAACTCCTTCAAGTTGGTACCCTCCAGAGCTGCTCTGGGCTCCTGTCTCTGGGCTTAGCCCAGGATGGGGATCCTAGAACCAGGATAAGAAGGGTTTCAGAAACAACCTGAGGCAGCCAATTTCTCCACCTCTGCACACACATCCTAATCCTCACCCCCACCCCCAACATCCCCTGTACTGCTACTTCTGCAGGTGAAATGTGCAGTGACAGCCTCCCACAGAGACTGACAAGGCCCAGGGCGTAGGTCTCACTACTTACCATCTACATTTTTGTCCCAGACTTTCTGGGCAGAGAGAGATTTACTGTGGTGCCAGACGCTGGGTGAGTGCCCATAAATAGGTGTGTTCTGCAGCCTCTATTTGTAAGAAAGGTTGACTTCTGTATTATGGGCTTCTAACTCTGATGTTTTCTTGGGGGATGGCATGCAATCAACTCTTAGCAGCCGGGAAAAGCTTCTTTTTAAAATGGCCAACCTGGCTCAGCCCATGTTTAATGTTGATTCAGTTTTTGGAAAGAAGACCCACTATGGAATCTCTTAGCTAAAAAAATGGCTACAGGTTTTTCCTGCTCTTCCCAGTTTCCTGCTCTTAAACCTGGGTAGCTGAAAAAGGTTCACACTGGCTGGGAGGAAAGTGGCCCTGTGCCCTGGTCACTTTGCCTGTTTCTGACAAGCTGAGGTCAGGGGGCATTTCAACAGCAGAAGCTGGGTTTCCTGAGTGACAGGCCGAGAGCCAGCTCCTGGCAGGACTCAGGAGTTCTAGATATTCGGGGCACTGCCTCCATGAGCTAAGAGGTTGCTAGAAGGCCAGCTTTCCTGTTTGCTCTTTGAATCAGAGCCAAACATTTGCCATTATGGATTCATGGTGCCCCCTTCCCTCCAAGAGCGATTTGCAAGAAGGGAAGGATCTGACTGACTTGCAGGGTACAGGTTGAAGTCTCAGGGCTGGGTGCACAGGGCCGCCTGGTTGCTGTGCTGAGTGACCCTCCTCCCTGCCCACCCACCTCATGCCATGTCCACCTTGCCTGAGGGCTGCTGAGCCTTGCTCCTAATTGTCCTGAACCTCCTCCTGCTTTCATATTCTGCCCAAGCCTGCAGCACGGCACTCAGCCTGGACCTGCCCTTCTCTAGCACCCCTAGTCTGACCTATTCCCACCTAGTTCACTGGAGTCCCTTTCTCTATGCGGCTGATAGCAGAAGCATGTCTGAACTTTGATTCCGTGCCTGACTCCAAAGCTCCCTCAGGATAGGGCAGAGCCTGGCAAAATCAGAGCTCACTAGCTATGATCAGCAAACTGATGAGGAGAGACTGAAGTATCAGCAAAGCTTCTGAAGCCCTGTCCCTGACCCACTGAGGCCACATCATCATAGGCTAGAGAATTTCATTCTCCTGAGTGTGCATGTTCAGGCTGTGATACCAGCCCAGGCTTGGTAGGACCTGAGTGTCCTACTCCAGACATGACCAAAGGAGAGTTACCAGAACCTCCGGTGATTTACTTTCTTCCATTTTCTATTTTGTTTAAGGTTTACAATCTTGGTGGTTCCTTCCACTTTCATCTGTTATAGGCAACACCTCCAATTGGGGTCTGTTTAACATCCAATGCACACTTCACCAAAATGGACCACATTACTTTGTAAAACTTGACATGTGTGTGTGTGCATTAGTACAAATGCATATGTGTGCGTTTTTAAAAGATTTTATTTTGATATTTGCTTATGTGTGGGTGTGTGTCCAGTCCTCTGCAAGAGCAGCACATGATTTTAAGCTCCAATCTCTAGCACTGTGGATTTAACCCTTACTGCACCCTGAAGTAGGTATGTCTGTCAGTCTCCTTGGACAGCAGAGGAAAATGAGGCCTAAGTGGTCAAATGTCTTTCCTCCAATTGTGACACTGGTAAATGACAACAGTAGGATTTGAACAGAATCCTATACTTTTGAATACTTTTGAATAGAAAAGTAGACTCCATTTTGAAGGGCAGGTAAGGCTCTCACCCTCTACAGTGTACTCAGGAAGATGAGCCTGCAGTGCCTAACACAGGGTGGCCTTGTTGAGGCCAAGTATGTAGAGAGCAATTTAAATTTAGAACATGGCTGTTCTAGCAAGAGATCATATCCAAAGACCTTCTAGGTCTGTGTGATACAGCTGGAATACAAACATACCTTTAACCCAGGAGACAGAGGCAAGCAGATGTGAGGTCAAGGCCAGCCTCGTATAGAGCAAGTTTCAGGTAAAGAAAAGCTTAGGTCCAGGTGTGGTGGTACACACCTTTAATTCCAAACAATGAAGGTAAAGTTAGTTTGTAAAAGGAAGCACCCATGTTTAAAATGGATGTTTATTTGAGTGGCAGAAAAAAAAAGTGACAAATCAGAGAAGATTTGACAGAATAGGATACATCCAACTTCCAAACGAAAGCTATTAAAGGGGCAATGCAGACAGGGAAGAGGCAGTTTTACCAGGACAAATATACAGAGACAGGTTGAAGAGAGAACAAGCTAGACATAGGTTAAGACAGAATGAGAGAAAAGCCAGACTGAATAAGTTACCTAGGAGAGGAGTTTGAGCTAGAACAGCTGAGTTGAACCAGCCAGCCCAGAGCATGGAAAGAACAAGAAAGGGTGAGCTTATTCAACAGTACGTCTCACAGGCTGAAACATTCTAGGCCTAGGTTAGATTGTACAGAGGCTAGAAGCTTCCAGGACTAGGCCTAAATTAGCAGGCAGAGGTAATAAGCCTGCCAGACAACAAATGAATCAGGCAAATAAAAGTTACTTTTGCAAGTGTGGAAAATTGTTAGGCACCCATTGTGTTCCCGTGGATTGGGTTAAGTGGCAGCCCAAGTTTCCTGCTCAGCCACAAGAGTTAGGTGTGATTTAGGTCACAGACCTTCAGAACTGGAGTACCTGAGATGAGCCAGCCTGTCGGCCATTGACTGCACATGACCTAACACCCAGTCTAGCTTGCAGCTGAAAGGGAGACCTAGTTGCAGCACCTCAGAGCCTTCTAGAACCTTTGTAGTCTATCTGGGACCAAAGAGAAAGATAGTACTAGGGAAGGCCTTACTGACTGTGAAGGCCTCGAGGCACTGGCTTTCCTACCCCACCTCCACCTTATTCTTTTCATGAAGCCCTTATTTAGAAATCTGCTTCAAAAGCAGAATTTTTTTTTTCCTTCTGGAAACTTCTCCAGTGGCTGCTGTCGACTCCAGCCTGCTTGTTCCTCGTCTCTGTGACTCCCTTTCTGAAGTCCAGTGCTGGAGCCCTGTCAGGGGTATCCTCTCTGTCTTCTCTTTTTCTTGTGTCTGAGCTTGAGTCTAGAAGGAGACCCAAGAGACAGAGCAGGGGCAACCTGTCCCAACCAAGAAACAGATATATAAGTACATTCTTCCTTGTGCCCATGCTGTGAGTAGACTCCTGTCCCAGACGCAGCTCTCACTCCTCAGGTCTGAGGAGCTTTACGCTGGCTTGGCGGGTGAACTCGTGTGAGACAGTCACATTCAGTCAGGGGTGGTGGAGCAGTGGAAGGAATATGTGCCTCTTATACAGTAGTGGAGACCTTAATCTAAAATGATGTGAGCAGAATTTCCTGTGTTATGGGTGTATCAGTCGTCCGGACAGGGACAGACAGAGGCAAGGCCTGGACCAAGATGAATATGAGTGTGTGTGTTTGTGCATGTGTGCGTGTGTGTGTGTGTGTGTGTGTGTGTGTGTGACTATGTCTTATTAATGCCAAATCCTTAATTGCCATGCATCATCTCTTGGTTTTTTTTAGAGAGTATTTATTTATTCTGTATACAGTGTTCTGTCTTCATGTACACCCGCACACCAGAAGAGGGCACCAGATCTCATTTTAGATGGTTGTGAGTCACCATGTAGTTGCTGGGAATTGAACTCAGGACCTCTGGAAGTGCAGCCAGTGCTCTTAATCTTTGAGCCATCTATGCATCATCTTATGACAAAGGGCTCCACTGCACGCATGAAAAAACCCTCTCACGTCTGACTTCTGATCCTTGGATTGTACACGTCAGGTTGGTTCAGCCACGTGCAAAGTGGATGGGGCTAGTCTCTTCTTCATCAAGCATAGAGGGTAAGAATCAGGTGTTTCCTGGTTCTCACCTTGGCCTACAGCTGCTAGCTGAGGGATTGCAAGACCTAGTGGTCTTGTGGGACTAAGGGTTTATTGTGTGTGAGCTCATTTGATAGCGGTGAGTCCGTGCTTTGGCAGGTGGCACATTCAAACACTAATGAGCGCTACAGTCCACGCATGAACTTGTGGTACACACAGCATGCTTTGAATGAAAGGATCAGGCTGGTCTACACGCTTGTCACAGAGGAACTGGTGACCCTGGGGCCAGTTTCCACATGTGGGATTCCAGGCAGTAGCCCGAGGCTCTTTAAGACTGCTCAGCATTCAGAGATGGCTTCGAAAGATGAAAACAACTGTTCTATGAAAGGCACAGCATAAGTATGGAGAGATCTAACGTCTTTGCCGTTCCGGAGACTATCTTGAACCCAGGCTGCATGCATGTTGCTCAGCCACTCCTCCTCAGAGCTCAGCCCCAGCCCCTTTTCTAGACTTTGTATTTAGAGACAGGGTCTGCTCCATTCCTTACCCAAAGTGACCTTGAAGTTTCTGCCCTTCTACCTCAGCCTCCTGAGTACCTGGAGTGACAGGCCTGCTCTAGCAGCCGGCTCCGTCTAGGAATTCTAGAACTGTTTGACAAGAGTGCCAGGAACTGGCTGTGTGGTGAGCTTGGCACTCTAATCTCAGAGGTCTGGCAAACATCCTAGTTACTGTGGTAAATGTTGGAGGTTTCTGGCCCCGTGAGAGGACCAAGATAGCTACGACAGAGTGGCATGACACAGACAAAAGAAACCTTAGAATATTTTTCAAGCTCCTTTGATAATTTTAGGTGTCAGGTCAGACCTGTTCTGGGTTTCAGGGGAAGTTTCACTGCTGCCCTCTGGCAGATTTTCCCTGAGCTGCACTTCTGTTTTTGTTTGGTTTTTGCAGAAATCAAACCCAGTGCTGTGTCAGGTGTGTCGCTACACAGTGACACTCCTAGCCCAAAGGTTTTTGTTGTTTTTAATGGCAGAGATCCACAGAAGGGTCATTTGAGGTTAAGGGCTCAGGTCAGTGGGATCTGAGCTGAAGGGCAGCATGGGGACAAGCCAGCTATGCAGGGGTTCTAGCCCTCCCTGAGCTGCCTGGCTAGCCAGTCACTGCACAGTCCTAAGGTTTCCTGCAGGATCCAGTGGACCTCTCCAGAGGGTTGGTGTCCAGTCACCATTTCAGAAGCCACTAAACCACTCTGCGTAGCACACAGAGTTGCTGAGTACAGGAATGATACCTGGACAGAGCCCCCTCTTGCTTCTGCATCACACTAACTGCTGCCCTGGCCTCTGGCCGCCCCGCACAGACCCTGCAGGCCTGATAGTGCAGGCTGTAAGGTAGGGGTAGCAAAACACCACGGAGAGAGAACAGAGGTTCATTGAGCAGCATCTCTGTATTTAACTTACAGGTGCATGGCTAAAGATGGTGTGGGGCCAGGCAAGTGTTTGTGCTAGGTCCTACAGTCTGTTATCCACGGATAGGAGTAGAAAGCACAAGATTTATACAAGTGTGCTCCGGATTTCTGGTTTTCTGTGTCACTGGTATGGCTCAGGAAATATTGTGCATAGCTTGAGATTTTCTGTGTTTCGTATCTTTGAAGACAGTGTTTCAAACTTTTTTCTTTTTTAATTTTTCTTCACAATTTATTCATTATATATCTCGATTGAAGCTACCTCCTTCAACTACCCCCAGTCCTACCATGATGAGCTTGTTAAGTCTCATCAGGATTACTTGGATCCTCTTCCTCCGTGGCCTGGCAAGGCTGCTGATGCATTCAGGGCTGCTGATGCTGATGATTCAGGGCCAAGTTATCAGAGAGCAATCAACTGAACTCATGGTAGCGGCAGCCCCTGTTCCCCTCACTCAGAGATCCACATGGAGACTGAACTGCCAATCGGCCACATCTGAGCAGGAGGTCTTGGTCCTCTCCATGCATGGTCCTCCGCTGGTGCATCAGTCTCTGCAGGACCCCCTGGGCTCAGATCTTTTAGTGTTTTTGGTATCTTTCTGGGGTTCCTGTCCCCTCCATGTCCCTCTAAGCCCAATCCTCTCTTCCTCCATAAGACTCCCTGTACTCTGCCCAAGTTTGGCCGTGAGTCTCAGTATCTGCTTTGATCCCCTATTGGGTAAAACCTTTTAGAGGACCCTCTATAGTAGGCTCCCATCCTGTTTCCTCTCTTCCACTGCTTCTGCTATCTATCCTGTTAGCCATTCTGAATGAGATTTAATAGTACTACCTCAAGGTCCAGCTATACACTCCTGGGCCTATACCCAAAAGATGTCCCACCATTCAATAAGGACAGTTGCTCAACTATGTTCATAGCAGCTTTATTTGTAGAATAAATAAAGCTTGTAGAATAGGCAGAATCTGGAAACAACCCAGATGCCCCTCACCGGAGGAGTGGGTACAGCAATTGTGGTACATCTACGCAATGGAATACTACTCAGCTATTAAAAACAAGGAATCATGAAATTTGCAGGCAAATGGATGGAACTAGAAGAGGTCATCCTGAGTGAGGTAACTTGGAAACAGAAAGACAGCCATGATATGCATGCCCTAATAAGTGGACCTTAGCCATATTTGACTAGTTTTCTTACATAGCCCTGGACCAGCTTGCTGAGGTATAACACAGTGGGCTCTTCCCTCCCCATCTATAGACAATGAAGAAGGTGCCCCACAGACTTGCCCATTGGCCAGTCTGATGGAGGGAATCCTTCAGTGGAGAGTCCCTCTTCTCAGGTGTGTCAAGCTGACAACCAAGACTGCCCATCACAGTGACCATGGTGACTCAGCTTCTCAGAAGCTCGGTTTCCTTGTTGGAAAAAAGCTTGAGGGAGGAAGGTGGGGAAATAGCTCAGTTAGCACGCTTACTTTGTAAGCATGACCTGAGTTTTTTATCTACAGAACCCACGTTAAAGGAAAACAAAACCAAAAACTGATAGGAGTGGGGCAGTCCATGCTGGAGAGTGCTGGGGAGGCAGAGTCAGGGGATCTCAGGGCGCCTTGCTGAACTCTAGCTGAATCCATGAGCTCCAGATTTGGTGAGGGGCACTGCCTCAGAAACCAAGGAGGACACCGAGTGTCCAGCTCTGGACTCCACACATGTGGACTGGAATGGCAGATGATGCATCTTGAATTCTGAATACAATGAAAACATCAAAGGCAAGAGGGGACTGACTGTCAGCCTACAGTTGCCAGGAAGGGACCTTCACTGGGCTGGGGCCTCAATAGGGGGGAATTTTGGATTCTGTCCTGCTGGTAGGCCAAGATTGTGAGGACTTTGAGTGAGCTGTGGGCAGGCCCAAGAGGTGAGAGGATGAGGCTTCTTTGGGCTATATCCCTACAAAGAGTTTGTCCTATAGGCAGCTGGAGCTGGCAAAGCTTCTCTGTTTTTTTATTGCTTTTCCCTCCATTGAGGTTTGGGAGGGGTACTGAGAGTGACATTTGGAGAAGTAAGAGGGAGAAGCTGGGGTTTGTGTTGGGGACATCGCATTATGGCTTCTTCTGAGACTGGGAGGTACCAGCAATGATGTTCAAGTTCCGCCAGGACCTTCTATCTAGTGGCATTTGTCTTCCAAGAGAACTGACCTCTGCCTTCTAAGGTGAGAAGGCAGACAGGCTCATATCCCAAAGGGGAAAACGTAGACCACATAAGCATTCAGTGGAGGCTGTAGGAGTAAGACTCTACACAGGTGAAGAAAGGCTGCACGTGTGTGCAGAAGTTTCAGGGCACAGTACTTGTCTTTGCTCCTCAATATCTCCAGTGATAACCTGACCCAAGACGAGAAATCACTGGCAGGCAGAGCTGGGGAAAACCATTGCTCCCCATAAGTCATTCTCAGGCTCGTGCCTCCAAGTAAAGCAAACCTTCACTTGTTGGTACCCTTTATCCCCCTGGCATTTCCAGTTTTTTCAGGCAAAACAAATTAGCTTCCCCCCCCCCCAATCCGGGCTTGTTTATATGCTTTGGAATAAAGCACAAAGAAAATAAAGCAAGTCCAGCTCACCCAGCAAGGCTAGTTGGAGAACCAGCAGGAGAAAATATTGAGATTGGCTGCATCTCTGGTAGGCCACTCACATCATGCCCAGGGGGCTGGTTTCAGGATGTCAGCCCTTTGCTCAGTGGTATATGGCATGGCTTTTGCTAAGCTCTGTGTTTATTCTGGTGCTGCCCTCTGGTTCTAGAATAATAGTGCACATCTCAAGCTGATGCTCATTTTGTCCAAATGCTTGTTCATCCATTATCCCAACAGCAGCCCTGGGAGATGCTCAGAGCCGATATTTCCACACAGATGGTTTTCTAAGAGGCAGGACTGAGGCCCAGAGAAATGACTGAGCCGTGGCACAGACATGGGTTGTGGTCACAGAACTTTACAGTTTAGGTCTGGAAAGGACCTTGAGGTACATCATGTCACACATTACTGAGGTTACAGAAGAGAAAAGAGAGCTTCAGCTAGCGTGATGCTTTCTAGTTGCTTGGCTTCTTTTGGCAGCTGGAACCAGGGCCTGGCCTCAAGGGTGCTTGCTCCTCCACATCCTTTCCTAACCCTCAGGCTTTGAATTCTTAGCTCTCAGAATGATCCACCAGGTGAATAGTGGCTGCCTGTTGCCTTACTGGGCTGAAAGTGACCTCAAGAAAGCCACAGGCTTGCCTAGCTCTGTCGGTAAACTGCTTGCCACACCAGCATGAGGGTCTGGGTTTGACCCCCAGGATTCACATTAAAAGCCAGACATAGTGGCATACACTTGCACTTGCAGTCCAAGTGCTGGAAGGTGTCGACAGGAAGGTTTCTGAGCTCATTAGCAACCCGCTTAGTCCAATCTGTGAGCCCCAGGTTCTGGAGAGACAGACATTCTCCAAAGCACAAGGTGAATGACTCCTGAGGGACATCTGAGCATGTCCTCATTTACACAGACATCCACACATCCCATAATCTTACGTTATCCAAGGTTGTCTTGGGTAACATTCATAGCAATCTTTGATGGCATCAGGCATACCTTTGGGCATTGAGAGTCTTTTGAAAGGTCCCAGGACTTGCTCTAATCAGGTGTAGTGGGACACACAGACAGGGGAATGCCTGTTATGAGGGAACAGCTGTATCGTACTCTGGCCCCTTGAAGACAGTAGGTAGAGCCCACCATGCCGAACCACTCAGGAAAGTGCCAGTCTTGGTCAGGAGGCAGAGTGGCCAGGAAAGGAGTGACAGAGGCTGCTTCTGTGCTTCTGAAGGGGCAAACAGGTAGCAAAGGCATCAGAAAACAGGAACAACATGCAGGCCTCATGTCACCTGCAGGGGCATGGCCTTGCTTTGTCTGAGTGGAGTTGAGGGATGTGGTATCCATGAGGGTTTCACTAGCAGAGCTTCTTTGAGGTTGGAGCAGTCGTTCTTGCAAGAGAGAAAAGCTGCATGCTCTGTCCTCCAAGGACAAGGATTTCCTTGGGAGTCCTGATGTAGCCTGACTGCAGAAGGCAGCCTGCTGTTTTCCTCTAAAGTTAACTAGCCTTTGCTGGCAGTTCTGTGGGGACAGGATGGGGGGCCGTGCTGCCATTCTAGACCTCAATTCCTTCCTCTGTTCATCCCGCTGCCTGTACTTCCATGGCTCAGCTCTGCCCACCCTCCTGCTGGCTGCCTGTGTGGCACAGTTGCCTCCTCAGCAGGCAGCCCCCAACACAGGTGCTAATGACAGTCTCCTGCAGTCCTGACAGACAGCAAGGGTGTCTGCCCGAGCTCTGCCATCATCTCAAGCAACAAACTAGCTTTAACCAACAGGACTGTCGCCTGCGCTGTCTCAGGCCAGCTCACGCTGTCTGCCAGCTGCTTGTTGCGCTGCTCTGGGAACTGGGAACACGCCCAGCTCCAGTCCCCATCTGTTGCAGGCGTGAAGCAGCAGCTCCTGAGAGCTTCTAAACCTTAGAAATCGCCTGAGCTGAGGGGGTCATGAAACCCCGTCTTGGATTGGCCTTTGGAAGGTGAAGGCAGGATCTGTCAGAGCTGAGAGAGCAGCTTGTCTGCCGCTACTCCTCCTACAGCATCCAGAAGAGGAGACCTTGGGACCCCTGGGGCTGAGTAAGCACACCTTCCTGGCTGAATTCCTAAATGCATGGTGGTTGCACGCTCTCCTTGTGCCCATGTTTCCTTCCGTGGTGCATCTTTTCACCTCTGTATGCAAGACTGATGTGGACCGGGGCTTTGTTCTCCCAGAGGCTCTTATATAGTTAAACACCTCAAGGCTGAACAAAACACTCCTTCGCTCCACTGGAGCTGTATGTCTGCTCCTTACATAACTTTTTCTCCCATGACTTAAAGGGAATACCTTAGGAGGTAGGATGTGTATGGGGGCGTGTTCATCACTATTCCTCTGCAGAGATGGCCCCCTTCCCTGCCAGGCTCGGGGAGGGAGCAAAGACTGGGCTGTCCACAATAAGTTCTGATTTGAGGGCTTCTCCCCACCTCCCTCCTCTACCTCTGCTTCCCCTTTCCTGAATCATTCATTCATTTTGACTCAAATGGAAAAGACTGGGAACAGTTACAGGGGACTTTGGGTCTGGCCCATGCTGTCTCCTGGGGTTGTCTAGACCACAAACACATCAAGGGCTGGCCAGTCCCCCGCTGGAAGGTGGGGCCTGCTTGTTGCCTGTCTGACTTGAGGAAGAAGATGTTAAGTAAACTGAAGTGGTTGGGAAGGCAAAGGGAGGGAGGGGGAGCAGGGAAAGGAAGGTGGGAGCTCTCCGTTCTGCAGCAGGAACACAGCAGGCTGACAGCCCAGCTGCTAGAGAGCCTTCTGGAGGGACAAGCTGATCTGGGGCCTGGCAAGGACCCAGAAGCTACAGGGGCCCTGCCCACCCACCCTCCTCCGAAATGAAACTGATGCATCATGCTTACTGTGAGCCACTGCTATCTTGTTTGGGTTTTTGTTTGTTGCTTATGATTCCCTTCCACATGCTGAACCAGTTATTCCCAAAGAAAACTTCAACATAGAACCGTGATCCCACTCCCTGACCCTCATGCCCTGTGATTAGGAGCAATTCCCTGGGTGTCATAGGAAGGCTTGAGGTTCAGTGCTGTTTCTAAGTAACAGCCCAAGGTAGGAGAGAGGAGGCACTAAATGACTCGAGAATGTCAAGCCGGTAACAAATCTACATCAGCTCAGTATAGACTTCTGGAGGGGCCTGTTCCCAGCAAGCATCATCAGACCTGGAGATACACAAGGCTTAGGCCAAAGGCTCCGAAAGTGCACAAGGTTCCCAAATGCACACAGAAGAGAATTTCAGGTGTCATTCAGTGTGAAGAGTAAGGGTAATGTGAGGGGAGCTTCAAAGCAGGGGTTCAGTCAGCCAGCCAGTGGCTGTCCTAGGGATTTGACACACAGGTAACAGGTGCAGTGGTTCCCTGAGGCCCATGACTCCTTTACCTTGCTCCTGACATTTGCTTTCTGGACCCAAAACAGAAGCCAGGTCTAGGGACTCCTCACCTTTCTGGCTGCTTCTCCAATGTGCATGGGAAACATCCAAATACTAGATAAACCTGAGGTGAGGTTTTGGTTGGATTCCGTTTGGCTGTTGGAATATTTCAGTCTGACAGCAGGCCTTGAGGCAGGTGCAGACTCATAGAAGAGGAAACTGAAGTTAGAAGGTCCAATTCCCTGGTGAACTGATGGAGAATCTGGAATAAGGAGGGTACTTTTGTTTCCCCTGAAGTCATAAACGCTGAACCCTAAGAGAAGCCTGGTGTCCAGAGGCCTGCCTGGTCTTTATACTAGGGAGCAGGGAACAGAGCAGCCAAGGATGGCCACTAGCGGACCAGATCCCTGGGCTGAGCTTTGTCACCAGCTTCCATGCCTGGTCCCTCACTGGATCCTGTCCTCAGGAAGGTTTTAAACCCAATGCTTGACTGAAACTAAGTCAAGAAGCATTCAGAGAAGAGGTGTTTGGTCTTGATCTCATCCACTAGTGGTACTGTCTGGCCAGGGTTCCCTGAAAACCCTGAGTGCTTTGATTTTTTTTTTTTTGTAGCATCCACTTGTGTGTGTGTGTGTGTGTGTGTGTGTGTGTGTGTTAATGTGGTATGTGTGTGTGCACATGCATGTGATCAGAGGACAACCTGGGGGAGTCGTCTCCCTTCTACAGTGTGGGTTCCTAGGATCTACCTCAGGTCATCAGGCTTATCAGCAAGCACTTTTACCTACCGAACCACCTTGATTTGGTTCTTTATTTAAGTCTGAGGATAACTAACGCAACTCCTGGGTTTCTCAGCCCCTTCTAATCTATCAAGTCTCTCATCTCACAGGATGCTGTAGAGATGCATCTTGCCCACCTCCTTCTAGCAGAGCCTTCCATCACTCTGACTAAGCCCGGGAGCTAATCCAATCGGTATCACTGCTGCATGTTTTCCCCTGTGCATTATTGAGTGTTGTGTTCTGCCAGTCGATTCAAGTGATGGCTCCCAGCAATCAGCTGAGGTTTTAATGCCTGTCTCTATCTAGTTCCTTGTTATCTCGTAAGCAGCGGTTGCAGCTCACATTTACCAACCGCATGCTAGGCACCGGCTCCACGCTTGTCTTTTTGTTTGTTTGGTTGGTTTTGGTTTTGGTTTTGGTTTTGGTTTTGGTTTTGGTTTTGGTTTTG
>NW_026592118.1:12578538-12585592 GCF_907164565.1 Psammomys obesus
TTTTGGTTTTGGTTTTGGTTTTGGTTTTGGTTTTGGTTTTGGTTTTGTGGCTACTTACTGTTTTAATTCTCAGGATGATCCTGGGATGTTTTCCTTGTCTTACACATAGGAATTAAGGCCCTATGAACTTGTACAGCTTGCAGAGATTGTAGAGACAGTATATATGGGAATTGGAAGCTGTGTTTTTACCTCCTCAGCCCCCAAAGTGTGTATAGGCTTGTCCTCAATTCTTGACAGTTTGACACCAGTGCTGGAGAGTGTTGACACAAAAGCCATGAAATCTGTGTGCTTTCCAGCTAGTCATGTGTCAGTCTGGACTAAACATCCCTGTCACAAGCATGACTTATGTAAGTCCATGAACTCTAAAGGGGTTCTGTGGGTCTGTAGGTTCTAGTTTTAATAACAAAAATTTGAGTTTAAAGTATGATTCAAGTTTGGTATGGTGTGAGTTCCTGCAATCCCAGCACTTGGGAGGTAGAAGCAGGAGGAGAAAGTCATCTTTAGCAACAAAGTGAGTTTGAGGCCAGGCAGGGTTGCATGGCACACAGGCTGAGAGATGGCTGAGCACTTGTGCAGAGCCTGGGCTCAGTTCCCATCTAGATCTGGTGGCTCACAACCACCTGGAGCTCCATCCCCAGGAAACCCAACAGCCTCTGGTCTCTGCAGACACATGCACACAAGTGGTGCACATGCTACACAGACACACGCACATATACACTAAACAACATTCTTTTTAAAGAGGAGAGGGTAAGCACGGTAGCACACCTGCTGTGATCTCAGCACTGAAGAGGCAGCCAGTCTAGGCTGTGTAGAACTGCAGACAGCAATAGAATTGTGCTGCATAGTAAGACTCCAGCCAGCAAGCAAATATAATTGAGTTATTAGCCCCAATGCTGTTCCCTGGTGATCTACAATTTCTGGCATGGGACTTAGGGCCTTGTATTCTATCAAGTAGCTGGGGCTGTGTACAAAGCATCTTATTTTCTGAAGTCCATTTTTGTTGTTGTTGTTTCTAATAGAAAAGCATGTCTGCTTCAGGGTTGGTGTGAAGTCAACAATCAGTTGACCGAGACCCAGTTCCCGGCACATGGTAGACACTTAACAAGCATCAGGCTCTGCTGTCTAAGGGGAAATTCAGTTGCTGTGTGCTCCCTTGGAGCCACACAGAGCCCAGCAAAACAGCTTCTAAAGCAGTACTGTAAGTGTACTGTTTCTGCCAGAGCTTCTGGGCTTTACCACTGAAATTACCCAGCAGACAATCAAGAGGGAAGAGCTTTGGGGTCCTGAAGTTTTCTAGCTGTTCAGCCTCCACTGTGACGCACTGTTCTTGGTGAGAGCCAAGTCCCACTCCCCTTCTCCTGCCTTGCTTGTCATACCATGACCAGTGGAAGGGGTTTCCTCCCTTTCGTCTTGAGGTATCCCATTCCAATCCTTCTTCGGCAGTGAACTTCCCCTGAAGGTCATGGTTGTGTCATGCATGAGCTTTCTAGAACTGTGAATTCTCTTTGTCTCTTTTCATACTTCTCTGTAGCCAGGGGACACAGGGAGAGAAACTGGGAGGAAAACGAAGCTCAGGTTTTGTTTTGAGGGTCCTTTGCCAGCGAGGTATGTGGTGGCATTTACTGTCTGGCTGCTTTCACAGGAGGCAGCCATCTGCCTCATCATGGCTTCAGCTGGTTAGTCAGCAGTGAGGGAGGGCCTGCTGCGCTGATTCCAGTAAGTGGGATAAAAGAGATGGGACTGGGGCCATCTGCAGTCTGTAGTGCTGTTTACCAAACACCTGCTGGGGGTTCCAGCAGCCCAGGTGGGGTTCTCTGGTCAGTGGAGGGTCAGGGACCCAGGGGTTCTTATCCTCCTTAGCCTAGCTCTCCTCTGTTCTCCCCTCCCCTCCCTTTCCTTCCCTTCCCCTCTCCCCTCCTTCCTTTCCCCTCCCCTCTTCCTTTCTTTCCCTCCCTTCCCCTCTCCTCTCTTTCCTCCCTTCCCCTCTTTCTTTTCTCCCCTCCCATTTCTTTTCCCTTTTATTAGTGTTTGAACCTAATGCTTCATGAATGCAAGTTTTCTAGCCCTAAACTAATCCCCAGCCAGTTTTTTTTTTGGACAGGGTCTCACTGAGTTGTACAGACTGGCTTTAAATTTATGATCCTCCTGCCTCTGCTTCCTGAGTACCTGGGGTTACAAGCCTGAACTGCCAGATTTGGCTTGCCTTTTAGTTTCTGGTCAATGAGTCCTGAAAGTGGAGGGTTCCTAACATTTCATTTGGCTGCTTTTTGGGGAAAGAAGCAGTCTCAGAATCAGGAGCTGGGGAGGCATGAAGCCCCAACCCTCAGGAAAGTGTGGGCCTCTTGCTTTTCCATCAGCTGATCTTACTGCAGGCAGTCTCTGTGATTTGCAAGCTGTGTTGGCCAAGTCACATATGGAACCATGTTTGTAGGCTGGACATGAAATTGGGGTGCAAGCCTGTCAGACTGCGGTATTCTCGGATTTCCTGAAAGTGCCCAGGTGGACACATAGCACTCTGTGTGGAATAGCTTGTGTTGAGGAAAAGATATCAAGGAAAATGAACAAAATGTTGTTCCAGGACTGGCCAATGCCTCCAGCTGATCAGGGCCCTAAAAGCAATGTGGGGCTACCCCCCTCTTTCAGGGAGGGAATGTTCTGCCCTGCTTGGCTCTGGGGTGTAAGCTCCAGCACTTTCTAGAAAGCACAACCCATGGGCCATCCTTCCTGCTCTTGCCAAAGCAGGGAAAGGGCAGAGACATGCTTAGAAATGTTTTTCCAGTAAACAGCAGATGGGTGATTTCTGCTTATGCAAAAGTGAAGTGTCATCCTTTGTTCCTCTTCCCCAGAGCTTCTGGTGCCCAAAGCCATGTCTACTCAGCTTGGCAGGTGGATTCCTGTGCTTAGAAGGTGGGAAGTGGCCAGTGCCACAGCTGGCAGCCTACACAGACACACTCCAAACCCACATGGGTGTGGGAATGAGAGCTGTTGGATTCCTGTCACACAACATGGCCCTGTCACGAATTGCGCCATTTGTAGTTAGAGTACGTGGGAAGGGGCTGCTCTTGGCCAGAGTCATTTGTTTGGAACAGAGTCCTCAAGGGATGGTGGGATTTGTCCCTTAATGTCAGGTATGAGCTCCAAAGACCTGGCCAGGCCCACTGAGAGCTGGCCGTGGGCATCTGTCACCACCTACTCTCTCTGAGTCATCCTACACTTATCTGCTCAGATCTAGAACCTTAAAGTGTGCTCAGGAATCAGTCTCCAACATACCCTGCAGGGGGATGACTGGGAGGAAGATGGACCTGGAAGGGGAAGAGGGAGCCCGGGAGAGTTTTGATCTACCCAGGTTCTCTGTTCTACCCAGGTCCCTTCGAGTAGTCCCAGGTGCTCCTTCAGGCTCACTCCCACCCCTTGGTGGCCCCATCAGCTGCTGTTGATGGCCTCCAGGTGCTATTCAGGCCTTCCAGAACTCCTGGAACCAGGGCATGGGGCCACACTGCCATAGGCACACCCCGTTTACAAGGGCCACCTCTGAAAATGGGCTTGTGAGGAGGAGTCTGAAGCCTCTGTTTTCCTCCTTACCTCTTGTCTTCCTTTCCAACGCCGTCCTTGCTTTATGAGAACTGTCCTTCCTACTCTGCCTTAACCCATCAGCGCTTCACTGGCAGAGCAGAGATCAAGTGTATGTCCTTCCACAGCCTGTCTCTGGTGTCACATGCAACCCTTAACACGGACATCCTGGGTTCCCCCAGTGTCGGGTGTGTACCTGGCAACCTCCCAGACAAGCCTCGAGTGCCCTAACAACCAGCTTCTCTCATTCCTGTTCACACGCCCAGCTCCTCCTGCCCAGGCTCTGACTAGCCACTGAGTCCAGCGACTTCACACAGATCACATTCTCCAGTTGTGCTTGTGGTGAGAGATAGACATGCCAGTAGCAAAAACAAAATCCTGAGGTGTATTGTTTAGTAATCCCAAACACTTCCATAGTGTGCCTAATCCAGAGTCCTAGAGCTTGCCGGCTGTGCCTTACCTGAGCGCTCTCACAAAAGCATCCTGTACCATCACCTGCACGTGACAGTAAAGCAAATCCAAGCATCACACACCAGCCTGTGGCATTTGGGGTCTCAGTAATGACTACTTGACAAATTCTGGAATGGCAGCTCCTAAGTTCAGGCAGAGAAACACAAAGATACCCATCCAGGACCCACAATTCTCACGCTTTTAAGTAGCCACTGTCTTCTGGGGGCTTGGACGCCCCATGCATCTTACCTGCCTAGAGGGAAATGAGGCAGGTTACAGGGAGATGGTACTGGGGAGCCATACCTTCAGGCCTCCCTACTCTCAGGTCTTTCCATGTCTGGGCATCCCTACCACCGTGCTTCCAATAGTGGCTGCCTTGGTTTCTTTTTCTGCTGTTATTAAACACCCCAATGAAAGCAACTCAGGGGAGAAGGGCTTTGTTTCAGCCCACAGTCCACTGTGTTGGGGAAGTCAGGACAGAGCGGGAACTCATCGCATCCCATCCACAACCAGGAAGCAGAAAGTGATGGGTGCCTGCTGTTGTTCAGCTCCCCTCTTCTCTAATGCAAACAAGGATCCAACCAGGGAATGAAGAGTGAGAGGGGCTTCCTACCTCAGTTAATGCAATCAGGATGATCTCCCCTATTCATGCCCAGAGGCCCATCTCCCAGCGATTCTCCATTCTGAACGGATAGTTAGCACTGACCGTCAGTGGCCTTACACAGGTGCCAGTCTTGCTTGGTAAGCTCCACACCATGCAGCTTCATCTCTTCTCCTCAGCTTATAGGGTCATCTTCCAAGATTGGCTAATCCAGTAGCTACCACCTCAGAAAAGGGTTTGGTGTAACGAGTTCTGAGTCATCTGCAATTCTGCCTTGACCTAAATAAAGGGGGTCTAGCTACAGGCAGTGTCAGCCCTTATGAGAGCTTGTGGCAGCTCACACTGCTGGGCACTCACCTTCTGGGAGAACGTGGGCCCTGACACCTAACGATTCATTCTTCTAGATGATACAGCCGGGCTCTAGAGTGTGTAATAGTGGTCATTTCCCTCTCAGCAGAGGAGAGGAAGGTCTGACAGGCCCATGGGGCTCTGGCACAGGAGGCCAGCTGAACTGAGGATCCTGTGAGATGGTGAAATACAGTTGTCACCGAAGCCTGGCTGCTTCCTAAAGATTCTACCCTCATGGCCTGGAAAAGTTGGCTCCGCATCCCAGGATGCAGAGTGGAGGCATCTTTAGATGGCTGGTCAGTTGTCTATCCCACATACCCCTAGATTCCAGGCCCAGCACAGCTGAGGAGTGAGCATGTCGGTATCTGCAATGTACTTTTAAAAGATGATGTCTCATGTAGCCCAGGCTGGCCTTGAGCTCCTTCCTGATCCTCCTGCCTCTACCTCCTGAGTGCTGAGGTTACAGAACTGAGCCATTATACAAGCTTGCAGTGTACTCTTGTTTAGACAGGGTCTCACTTTGTATCCCTGACTGGCCCGGAAGTAATGTTGTTGACCAGGCTGGCCCTGAGCTTGTGAGCAATCCTCCTGCCTCTGCCTGTTGAGAGTTAGGGTTATGGGCTTGACCTACACAGCTGGCTGTTGAGATGTATTTTTAGACTTTCTTGGGGCTTCTGTTCCCTCCCATCATCCTCAGGTTTGGAAGACTTCATAGGAAGGTCTGCTAATTAATGATTTCATGTAGTCATTCCTGGCATCAGCCCTCCTGTTTAGCCTTAGACAGTCAGTGTAGCCAGGGTTGCTAAGAGTCTAGCTGAGTGCAGAGAGACTAGCCCTCACAGGGAGATGCTTCCTCCCCACCACTTCAAAGAGAAAACCGCCAAAGCCACGCTAGGCCAGAGATCCAGAGATCCAGAGATGCCTGCCTGCCATTTCTCATCCATCCCCACCCTCCCTTCTTCCGTGCTTTCCTTCCTTCCCTGCTTCCTCCCTCCCTTCCTTCCTTTTCCTGTCTGCCCTCCTCCTCCTCTTTCTTTCTTGAGCGATGTTCGGAGCTCACTATAGAGCACACAAAAATGTTTCTTAGCTAACTGGCAACTTTTCTATGTCCCTAATGTGGTCACCAGGGGGTTCAGCATGTCCCCTCATTCTGCCTGCCCACACTGTCCTCTCCCTGTTTGTTTGTGAGTGGTGTGTTGAGTTCCCCTCTTCCCTCTAATCAATGCTCTGAGAAAGAAGAGTCTGTCCCTCCCTCCCTAGGCCCCATAATAATAGCTTCTCACCCTTAAAATCAGCCAAGTATTTTAAAGTAATGACTGGCATTTTTCAAGTGATTCCCACGCAGCACAGTAATCTTCCTGTGCTAGCTCACCCTTCCGTGTGTGAATGCATTTTCTGATAGGAACGCCTATGATTCTAGATTTTTAAACCAGGAAGCAGAAACTGCAGTGACTTTGACATGGTACTTAGCATTCGGGACCTGTGATGCCCCCAGCTCCCCTTACCCTCACACACATGGCTTGGAACTGCCTCTCAGGCCTCTTGGTGGGGCTCAGGCAGCCTGGCTCAGCAGAACCGCTCACACTGGGATTCACTTGCACTTTCTGTGAGATCGTGGCTGAGGCAGGGACAGTTTAGAGGCTCCTTCCCTCTCACATCTGATGCTCCGCTGGTTGCGTGGCTCCTTCTTTGTGCAGCCTTGTCCGTGTTGCTGGAACGAGCTTCCCCATAATGTCTTAGCTTGGTGGTCAGACCAACCACGCAGTGGCTGAGTCCTCCAAGTGTGAGTGCGGCGAGAGGTCCAGATCCAGATCCAGATCCACAGGAAGCCTCGAGGCCCCACGTCGCCTGAGCTCGGATGGCAAGTGATGTTACTTCTTTTTCCCCACCTTTATGTATGTGCATGTGATGATGTGATGAGCGCGTGTGTGTGTGTGGACCTGCTTGTGTGTAGGAGTGGGGGTACATGTACATATGGAGGCCCAAGGCTAATGTGAGGAAGCATCCTCCATCACTCTTCCATCTTATTTATTAAGGTTGACTCACTTTGGGCACAAGGTCCTAAGACACAAAGCCCTCATATCT
>NW_026592118.1:12585602-12589327 GCF_907164565.1 Psammomys obesus
TGAGTCATTTATAGAGCATGAAGGTTTATTTCACTCATAGTCCTAGAGACATGGTGTCAGCACCCGGGGATGGTCTCCTTGCTTCATCACAAACTGGTGGTCATGATGAGACAGGCAGCATGCTGGCCCAGGTCTCTCTTCCTCTTCTTAAAAAGCCACTAATGCTATCCATTGTAGGAGCCCCACCCTCTGGAGTTCATATAGTCCTATTCACCTCCAAAGACCCTACCTCTAAGTAGTATTCATATATGGTTTTGGGATCATATTTCCAACATACGAACATTTGGAGGTGTTGTGTGGCAGTATTCTCAGGAAGACATGAACAAATGTTTATTCACCGCAGACAGGGAACCGACAACAGACCAAAGTAAGGATACCACTGAAGTCCAACCTTGTGAACGAGGAGTTGCTGGGGTTCTTACAGGAACATAGCTGAGGGGTTACTTGCAGGAGCAGAAGTGACTCAAGGACAGCTGCCTCACCAAAGCGCACCCCAGCACAGGTGATCATCAGGAAAGCGGGATTCCTGGTCTCTGCTGGGCTTGCAGGCATTTCTCTCCTCAGCCGTCCTTGGAGGGAAGGGTATTGTTTGTTTCAGAGGTTTTGAGACCTCTGAATTGCTTTCTTCCTGACTCTACAGTGGACAACCCATCCAGAGGCCTCTGGCCCTGGGACCACCACATGCAGTACCTGATGGAGTCCTCCAGTTGGAATTAAAGATGCCAGGTCCCTGTTGGGGAGAAGATTGGCTTCTGAAGATGGTCTCAGGGAGACTTCTCAGTTCCAAGGGGACTGGGTCCTGCAAACGAGGGAGGGGGATGAGGACAGTGCAAAGACCAGGTCCTCCTTCCAGAGGGATCCACACTCAGCCCCAAGAGATGACTGGGGATGTGAGAAGCAGG
The DNA here is from genome assembly GCF_907164565.1 of Psammomys obesus. NCBI lineage: Eukaryota > Metazoa > Chordata > Mammalia > Rodentia > Muridae > Psammomys > Psammomys obesus. The sequence goes on from NW_026592118.1 coordinate 12,586,505, forward strand.
CTTTTTTCTTCCTTGGATAAGCAAAGCCATAAACAAGGCTCTGTTGTTTGTACCTGACTCCCCGCGGGGGCCAGAGCTGATCTTGTCTAGTGACTTTGGCTGCACACACTTCCCTCCCTCCCTTCTTTATATAACAAGCCCCTCCAGCAGGGAATGGGTTTGTTGGTAGAAGAAACAAACAAAGAAGAAACCGAAAACAAAAACCCAGTGATTTCCTTGTTTAGATTCCTCAGCAACCATGTGTCTCCTAGTAGGAAGCCAGCATCACGCATCACGCTGCCCCAGTTAGTCCCCACCATTAGTCCAGCTGCATAGTAGGGCCTCAGATTTGGATTCTACCCCAAATGTGCAAGGGCTTCTCAGGACACCACCTGGTTGGCCTTTTCATAGTGTGTGAAGGTGGGAGCCTGAGAATTGAGGGTAAGCTCCTCAGTGCCCTTCCCTGTCAGGCAGTCTGCAAGCGTCACTTGCCTTGTTTATCCTATATGTCCAAGGCTGTCTTAAAAAGAACCCACGGCCTGCTGACCTTGGGAGGAGGCACCTACTCTCCTTCTCTGCCATCTGAAAGGCCTCTAGGCTCCTGTGTCCATATAAAGCAGTGATCTGGGATACCTCTGAGGTGCTCCAGGCAGGCTCCTGGCTAGGTGATGGTTTTTCTGTTGTCTTCTGCAGTATAACCGATGGTGAGTTGCCCAGACCCCAATGACTGATTGGCAGGGCACATATGTCCATCTTTAGAAGTTTGCTTTGTCTGAAATCTTAAAAATTGGGGGTGCATTTTTAGCTCTATAGAGTACTAGAGCAGAAAGTATAGAGTCCCTCTATGTTCCTTTCCCATTACTAGCATCTTACCGTCTTGAGCTACATTTGTTACCAGTGCTGAGTCTTTCCAGGTGCCTTATCACCTAAAGTGCACAGTTACCACGAGGGCTCACCCTCAGGCTTGTGTGTTCTGAGGGTTTTGAGAATGTATGCTTTTACCTGTCCCCCTGTGTGGTAGCACATGGGACAGCCCCGCTTGCCCCTAGACCCACACGTCCCTTCTTGAGCAGCCCAGCCCTGGTTGCTGTTGTGTCTCATTGACATCTGCCCCTCTACACCCAAGACTGTTTGTGTCAGAGTGTACCTGCCGTAGTTCTGGGGCCTACCCTAATTGTGATTTGCATTCCTGGAGCTGCACACTGATGGCCTGGGACAGAGGGTCCTGAACACCCTTCTTAAGGAAGTAAAGAAAACTCACAAGTCTCAGTGAGCTCCTGACCCACAAGATTCATAAGACCCTTCCCCAAAGTTATATAAGCAATAATGAAGAACTCGGGACAGAGATGAAAAGTGAATTTCTTCTACCTGACATGGTGGTGGGCAGGGACGAGGCTTTTTAAACAATAGGTACTGACTTGGGAAAAAAATAATTTAAACAATAGTTACTGACTGGGTATAATAATAATTATTAATAATGATGATGATCAAGGACTCCAAAATAGTTTTCTCAAGAGACAACAGAAAAGTCATTTGAAGCGTCAGTAACCTCCCTCATGGGAGATTCTGCCTCAACATGGAGCTGCTTGCCCTGTCAGTGGACACAGGACTCTGCAGGAGCATGCCACATTCTCCTAGGTTTATGTGACATTTAGTAGCATGTGCCAGTGGGTATGGCCCTCAGGATTCTTCTAGAAGGGAACCTGTACCACCATTTCCAATTCCTGGCTAGTCCTCACATACCTGCAGCAGTCTAGACTCAACCTGAGCCTCTCTGCTCATCTGTGTATACTAACCTGCAATAAAAATGAGAACATGATAGTTCTGTGGTACCTAGAAAGTCCTTGGAGCAGCACCTGCCCCAGTGGTCACAGCCAACAGTTCCTAGGAAGTAGCCAGTTCATGAAAAATGACAAGTGACCAAAGGGTGACTTTGAACAAGAGCCTTCCTACTGCTGAAGAAGATAGGTGCAAAGGTGCCCACAGGACTTACATGAAAGGCTGGCTGCCTTTGGGGGGTCGCCATGACTAACACTCACATGTGCCCAGTACAGCTGTTGTGCTGGGGACTTCATTTACAGCTGCAACTCTAAGGGCCTTCGTGTTGCCATCTGGTGCAAAGGAAGCCCCTTGGAGAAAGTTACATGTGTGGAAAGAGCAGCTGTGACAGGAAGGAACCCTGACTAGAAATAACAAGACCAGGGTTTGGCTCTGGACTGGGCACCGCTTTGCCATGTGGCTTTGAGCCACTTACTTGCTGGACCCTCTAAGTACCTGGTCCTGTAACACAGGGGTGGGGAGAATTTTAGCCTGTTCCCAGCTGTAACGTCTCCTACTGGCCTGATTCTCTGGTTAGGCGTTAGAACACGACATGGGAGGTCACCTCGCTCGAGTCAGGTTGGCACAGAGGTGGCAGACAGCGCTTAGGTGGGCCACTCTTGGGAAGCGATCTAGGGACGCTGTGATTTCCGGGAGCTGAGTGGTAGGCACGGTGTGAATTTCCCTGAGGAGATGTGAACGAACACCCAGACAACCCCCAAGGGTTGGACACCAACAAGCCACAGGCCAGAGCAACACTGCACTCGAGTACAGCTAGTGCACCAGTGAGTTCATCGGGTTTACTGGAAGGGGTGTGGGTAGCCCCAAGGCAGCGGCATCGCTGGAAATGGCGCCCAACGTAAGCATTGGCCCATGAAGGCTGCGCCCTGGCTTCCAGGGCTGAGAGTCTTTTCTCCTCAGTTTTCCCCTTACATTAAAACCTTGCAGAGGAGCCATTCAGTCTTTTTCAGGTTGAATTTTAGTGTGTGTGTGTGTGTGTGTGTGTGTGTGTGTGTGTGTGTGTGT
>NW_026592118.1:12589337-12602695 GCF_907164565.1 Psammomys obesus
GTGTGTGTGTGTGTGTGTGTGTGTGTGTGTGTGTGTGTGTGTGTATGGAGGGGGCAGATATTCATGTGTATACCATGGCACACTTGGAGGTCAGAGCACAACCTGCGTGCAGGAGTGGGCTCTCTCCTCCCACCACTTGAGATCAAACTCAGGCTTTCAGTCATGGCAGCAAGTCTGAGCTATCTCTCTGACCTTGTGCGTCTTCTAAGCTTTATGAACTTCCTGAGACAAATGAATTCTGACATATTTACTTCCCGAGCCTTGTAAGCTTCATTTATTTTTCTGAATTAAGGAACTTCCCTCCAGGAAGAAATATTTCATTTCAGAAAATATACACAACTGATGTTGAGAACAGCAGAGCCTCTAGTCACAGATGTGGTTGTTTGAATAAAAATGGCTCCACAGACTCATCTAGTTGAATGCTTAGTCATTAGGGGGTGGTACTATTTGAGAAGGATTAGGAGGTATGGCCTGTTGAAGGAAGGGTGGGCTCTGGGGTTTCAAAGGCCCACACCAGACCAGTGTCTCTCTTGGCCTGTGGATCAGGATGTAGCTCTCAACTACTATTCCTGTACCGTGCATGCCACCATGTTTCCTGTCATGATGATCATGGATTAAACCTCTGAAATTTAAGCAAGCCTCCAATTAAATGCTTTCTTTTTATAAGAGTTGCCCGCCTCTTCACAGCAATGGAACAATGACTGAGACAACAGGCCAGGGGAGGAACCAAAGAAGGTGGCCGGAAAACTATCCCTGCCTGGTGGGCAAAGGATGAAAGTCTGTAGTCTTTTACTGTGTACATATTTCTGGGCACAAATCAAAGAGGGGTCAGGAGAGGAAAACCAGCCTCTGCTGTGTTTCTACTCTCCTGGTATCTTGGGGACAGAATATCTGCTCTTCTCTGCTCGTTGAAATTGACCCCACTATTCTCAGATTCTTCTAAGGCAGAGTATTTAGATGTTCTTGTGGGATGCCCACAGACCATCCAGATTCCCTCCATGTTTCCAGGCCACCTCTCGGGTGTCACCTAACCCAGGCCCCGAAGCAGCCTCTTCCTAACAACTGTTGTGAGGCGGGGCTGAGTCCAGCTTAAGCTAACCCCTGAAGAGTAGGGACTCCTGACTCCTTCCAGCCTTGCTGAGACCCTCCTGGGAGAAGTGAGAGTAGGGGCGGGGTGAGAAATAGGATGTTTGGCTCTATGGTTATATGAGTAATCAAGAGACAAGCCTTATATAACCGAGAGATGTGTTCTCTCATTCTCTCTCTCTCTCATGGTATATGTACATGTTCATGTAGGTAACCATGTATATACATGTACATATGTGTTCGTCTGTGGAGGCTAGAGGTTGATGTCAGTGTCTGCCCCAATCACTTTCCACCTAATTTTCTGAGACAGGGTCTCTTGTTGAACCTGGAGCTCATGGACTTGGCTAGACTGACTCAGTGAACTCCGGACATCTGCTTTCTCTGCTTCCCCATCCCTGGAGTTTGAGGTGTGTGCTACTATGCACAGCTTTTACATGGGTTCTAGGGATCCGAACTTGGGTTCTCAAGCTTGCATAATACTTTACTACCTGAGCAGTCTCTCCAACCTGAGATTTGTTCAAATTCAGTGTTTGGTGACAGCACTGTCTGCTAAATCCACTTCATGGTCCACTTGACAGGTTGGGATTATCAGTCTGAAAAGTCAGCAAATGCTTTGGACCAGCCTCCCAACCCTACCCCCAGGAGGAAAGACATAGAGCAAATGAATGAAGGTGTGTCTCCTCAGGCTCTCAGAGGGAAGCCCCCCTCCCCTTTTCTTAGTATTTTCTCTTTCCCAGGAATTCTTTGGTACTTTTAAAAACGTATTGTGAGCCAGGCCTAGAGCAGGAAGGTGAAACAAGAAGGGTGGGAAGTGTCCTGGGGCTTGAGGAGTATTTGACAAGACTCTCCTGACTCAGCGTGCAGGACACTCATGTTCTGAAGGGCAGAGTTAGAAACACATTGGATTTCATCTCTGAGATCATGTCCCATCCCAGAGCCTACATCATTCAAGTGGTGGTGGCAAAAGGTGAGAGGGAGCCCTAAACACCTGTCTAGAAGAGGCCTCTCCTGCACAGGCTCCTCCTGTGTACACATGACCTGATTAATATGTCCTCAGGCCCAGTTTTATTCTGGTTCACTTTTCAGAATTAGCTGAGTTTAACTTGTGGGGAGCATGGGGCAGCACAGGTAGAAAAGAAGGTTTGGGGAACCTCAGTCTGTCTCAGACCTCTCTGGGCTTGTGCACCAAAAGATAGGCCTGGCAGCATCTCGTGTCCCCCATCATTGGGATTTTCTTTTAAAGGGAGGGAGAGCATGCTGACTTGAGCATGTAGCGGAAGCTTCTGGCAAGGTGCTTTGGTACTCATAAAGAGTTACCTCTGAGGTGGACACAGCCTTGGCTGGCAGTTGGCCTTTTGAAAGTGGAATCAGCCCTTTCAAGAGTCCCAGTGCTGGCCTTTGAAAACCAACCTTAGCAAAATCATGAGGTGTCACAGCTGAAGAGCCCTGGCAATAAGGACCATCATGCTGTTGGCTTGCCTGCCTATAATTGCTGCAGAAGGCCTAAGCAAGCCAAGATACCCATTAGAACACAATTCCCTTACCATGGTGGTTCGAACTGTTGTCCGAATGCTCTTCTTCCTCTTACATGAACTCATTAGCATGGTCAAAGTGCCCATTTGTCAAAGGGAAAGACAGGATCCTTTCAGGCGCTCCCTGCGTCTAGAAGCATGGAATAGCCAGAGACCCTGAGGTGAGGAGGAAGTGGTATCCCTTGTTGCATGCTGACTGGTGTGGTGTGTGGAGAAAGGAGTGTGTACTTGGTTACATTCCCATGCACTGAGATGCAGGGGAGACCAATATGGCTCCTACCCAGCTAGGAAAAAAGAATAATTATCCCATTTTATGGGTTGGCCACAGAGGGGAAGCAGGGAGTTTCCTTTACACACAGTAAATGTTCTTCCATAATAGTTCATTGACTGTTTCCCACTTGTGCGAATACTGCCAAGACAGGCACCCTCACAATCCACCTTTGTCTCCTCACTAACCTGTTGTAGTAAATAAAAAAACATGTGTTGGACTATATAATGTTTATTATTAGCCCTAATATTGTCACGGTGGCATTATGTAACCCACTATCCCAATTAATATGACCCAGACACCTGTTAGATTTTATAATTGCCTTATTTATATTGGGTCAGGCAGCTATTTCACCTACACCAGCTCAATATCTTCACCATCATCCATCCATCTCCCAGCCCCCATCCAATGTCATCCACCTTAATCCTCATCTGTTCTGCCTTCCATTCACAGTCTTAAAAATACTTGCTTTTATGTTTCATTTGGGCCTTTCCACACCATTATTGGAGTCCTTTCTCTTCACCCACGTGGTTTCTTCTCCATGCTAACCTATGCTGGTGTCCTCCTTTCTCCTGTCTTCCTGTCTGTCTCTCTTCTGTGATTCTCCTGTTCTCCAAAGCCCCAGAACCTTAGCCATGCCTACCCCATTCTGCCCTGTCCAGGTATAGGCCGTTAAATCAACCAATCAGATACAATGACTCAGGCAGGTTTACGCAACAAGAATAGGTTTATATGAGAGTGTGCTCTTCTGAGCAGGGACAAGATGTTGGAGGCCACTAATTAACATCAGACCAACCTCTAACAGCCAGCCATTTTACACTGGTTCTCAGGAAAGGGATGACTCTGCAGATATAGTCGCTACCTGTCAGCTGAGGAATCCTCTCACCACAAGTAGCCCAGGAACCTTCAAATGCTGCACACTATGGTTCTATGTCTCTGCTCTGTTCCCCCAGCTCAGGGATAGGAGAATCGGTGCTACAGAGGCAAGGCCTCCAAAAGAAGATGGATAGAAGGATGAAAGGATAGATAGAGAGATATAGAAAGGAGATGGATATGTGTCAATAGATCTTTCTTCTATTTAAAATATACTTTGCACACATATTAAGGAGTATCTAATAATAAAGTAATATGGTGATTATATACTATATGTAAATCTTTATAATAGATAAAAGCCTTTTATTCAAAGGGTTTGATGTGAGCCTGTTGGGGTGGGGACATCCCAAAGATGCAGAGCAAACTGACCGTGTGAAAACTCATGAACAGATGCTGTTCATGAACAATTGTTCCTTTTTCTGGAAGTCTCTGTTAGTACCGGTCAGGCCTGCAGCCTATTGGAAGCCTATTGGAAGTGGTCCAGCCACAGTTCTCCCTGTAGCTCACTGACGTTAGCCACGTCTGCAGGGCATGCTCCCTACACCGCCTTGATTTGCCTGAGACAGTCAGTGGGCTTGGGCTTGCCCAGTCGACATACCAATTAGCTGTCACCCAGCTCCATGTTCCACAACATCTTCTTTGTCCCTTTCCCTGGCTAGGGTCTACGGTGGCCCCTGTGAAGAGGAAAGTTGTTCTGGGTGGAGGAAGCAACTTATAACCAGGCAGTACCATCTGCAGGGAGCCGTAAAGATGTCTGGGGTAGTCAAAGGAGATGGCTATACTGATTGCATCGCTCAGTTGTTGCACCCAGGCATCTGGGCCCATCCCGGCAGTGTCCTGCCTCATCCTCTATGGAAAGTGACTCAGCTCCCTGTGGCTTCCACCCAGTCCAACCCTGTAGGCATCCCTGCGCCTACTCTCACTTCTCCCGGGAGGTTCATAGCAAGGCTAGAAGGAGATGACACTAGACTGACTGGAGTTCCCAGTCTTCAGTGGTTAGCAGAAGCGGGACTCAGCCCCACCTGAAAACAGTTGTTAGAAAGAGGCTGCTTCGGGGCCTGAGTTAGGTGATCCCTGAGAGGTGGCCTGGAAACACGGAGAGAATGTGGATGGTCCTCAGGCATCCTACAGCATGACTAGTCAAGAGCAGGCCAGAGAAGACACTTGGTCCCCTGGACTGTGTCCTCAGATGTAGTATATAGAAACCAGTCCTTCCTTCTGAGCTTCCGTGTACCTCTAGCCAAGCGCCAAAACACCAGGAGTAGCTGCAAGCTCCGTCAGGCCAAGTTAGAATGGCTGAACAGGTCATTAATCACCCTGCCTTCTGCCTGGAAAATCAGCTCTCCTGTCAGAGGGAGGCAGAAGCCTACAGGCTTGGATGGAGAAGAGAGACCATGCTGGCTTCTAACGCCTGTTTGACCTAAGCAGTGCCCTTTGCTCTCTCCACAGCCAAGGCCATCAGGCCAGACTGTGCTCTTGGTCACGAGCAGTACAAAGGATGCACAGTGCCTTTGCAACAGGCTGTTATTTTCACAGCTGCCACCTTGTGGTGTCGAGGGTGTGAAGACTGGGAGGCTGAGGCTCTTGAGAAGTAAAATGATTTCCTGCATGTGAAACGTTATCAGAGGATGAAGGAACAGTCATGAGGGAGGGCATGGGACATCTCAGCAGTATGGCTTGAGGACTCTGCGGCTGCTCATTTTCAGAATTGTGATGGCAAATCATGATTGTTTACTTAAAGTCTCAGGGACAAACTTCTAGGCATGTCTATGAGGCAGTTTGTAAATTGGGTTAACTGAGGTAGACAAATGCCCCCTAACTGTGGGCAGTGCCATTCCATGGGCTGGGATCATGAATTGACTGAAAAGGAGAAAGTGAGCTGAGCACAGGTGTCCATTTCTCTTGCTCTCTTACCCGGGATATGTGACCAGTTGCCAAAAGCTCCTAAACCCATGGCTTTCCCAGCTGGATAGACTGTGTCCTCACACTGAAAGGCAGAATAAACCCTTCCTTTCTGTAAGGTACTTGGTGAAATGCCAAGAAAAGTAACTAACACAAGAAAAGGCGTGGGGTGGTGCACAGCCAGCCAGCTGACCAGATATAGTGAGACGTATCTACTCAGGAGGGTCAGTCTGGGCTGTACCATAAGAATCTTTCTCAGAGAAACAAACAAAAGAAGTTTGTTGTTTGGTCCTGCTAGCCTACTAGAGAAGCCACTGTTGGCATAGGCTGGTAAGGAATTGGGGATACCAGGGCAATGACTGTCCATCCAGGTGTTAGTCAGGTCTAGGTGAGGGAGGAGGGTAACTGCAAGAGGAAAAATTGTATGTATGTGAGTGGGTAGAGGTAGGGAGTGTGGGTTTGACATCAGGAAATCTCTTGGATGACAGTCAGAATGGGGTCCTAATCCATCACCCTAGAAATTCTGTGAGGGTTGAGTTTAGGCTTGCCCTCATTTGTCTACTGTTCCTCCGTTACCCAGTTCTGGTGACTCCATATTTGTTCCTCATTCTTCTGAGAGCAGCTATATAACAGAGTTTCTCAAAACTGCCAATTGACCATGGCTCTGGCCTTCACCCACCACCCATCAGTACAAGAACCACCCATTTGGTGGTTTTCAGAGGCTGCATAAGACTGGTCCAAATACAGCCACCTCCCACCTAAAGGGCTTGCCAGGGTCATGGCCAGTGAGGCAGGCTCAAACCATAATGGCTTCTTAGATTCAGATGCAATTTGAGACATGGGAGCCACCCAGCATGTCCATGACTCTGGGTAGGAAAGGTGGCCAGAAACAGGAAGTCCAGATGGGAAAAACCCAGGAGCCTGAGCTATGGGTCGTAGCAAGTGTCCCCTAGCACTGTACTGACTTTGCACGGATGCTCAGGTCCTTAGAATCAAGGGCCTTAGATCAATTATGAAAATAAGGGTTTGGATTTAAGGCATGGATCAAGAGGCACAGAGAGATGGAAAATCAGGAGCGTAAGTGTCCTAATACTTCCTCTGCGGAGCATCCCTGGAGGCCACTCCTTCCCCGTGTGCTGGGGGTGGGAGCAGCTATCTAAAGTGCAGAGGTGGGCATCTTTGGCAGTCTGGGATAGGAAACATGTTTTGTGATTCAGATAACCTCTGTTCTGAATCCTCCAGGGCTCTTTTAAGCTCCTGAACCTTCTTGTTGTCCAGCTGAAAACAAACCATGTAAGCTGAAATTATCTTCTTAAACCCTCTCATCTGACAGAAAGGAAGGCCACAGTGCCAGCATGCCCAAGATCCCCAAGGGTAAACAGGGAGCAGAGCCTCACCTCTCTGCCTTGTGCCTGGGAAGGATCCTTGGCCCATAGCCCAGGTTAGCTCCAGGGGGTGCTCTGGGTCCTTAAGTCTGCTCAACAGGGTGGAAAATAAAAGTTATCTCAGATGTATTCCTAACCCTGTAGGATTCAAACCAGTGTTTTCTACCATGACCCTGACATCTAAGACCCGTGTCCTTCAGAGGCAGGGGACCCTGGCAGCTGTTCTGTTGGTCCTGTATCTGCAGTTTTGTCAGCCCTCTTGCTGGGGTGTTCCAGCTGCAACAACACTGGAGTTCTGTAAAGACAGAGAACATTAGGCACACAGATCAGATTGTGTCCCTTCCTTAGCATCTATGGCCAAGGCTAAATCAGAAACACACCCCAGCCTTTAAGAATCCATGAATCAGGTGGTCATAAGCATTTCCAAGTCAGTTTATCTTATGGGGAAATGCTAAGATAAGAGGTAAGTGGGAGGCTGGGGAAATGGTATCCAGGTGGAGAGCTATGCAAAACAGTGTTCAAGTGTGAAGTGATCTTTTTGGCTGAGGATATTTGTATCTTTCTGTACTTTGCAACAGTACAAAGTACTTTTAGTTACAAGAAAGCTTAAAAGAAAGTCTGTCTCATATCTTTTTTGGTAGTGCATCTCTGAGTTGTACAAATCCTCCTGCTTTTTCTTCTTCTGAGGGTATGGTATCCAGGATGCTGGCCTTGAGGGGAAGAGCTGCATGTCCACAAAGCCCCTGACCTTTTGTTATCCTTTATTTCTGGAATATTCCCCCAAGAAAGTGGATGAGTCTATCATAAAGATCTCTGAGCTGTGAGCAGGTGGAGCTGTGCTGTAGGGCCTGCGTGCTGCTGTCCCGTAGTCTGGTTTGAGGCAGATGGCTTAACTCTCACCTTCAGCATCTTCTTCTATAGACAGGGACAATGTCGCCGGCCTTCCCCGCTTGCATTGTTGCTATACGGGCCTGTTGAGGAACAGCTGGGTATAGTGAGGCACCCCTGAAATCCTAGAATTTGGGGGTAGAGTAAGGAGGATCAGGAGTTCAAGGCTAGTCTTGGGTACACAGTAAGTCTGAGGACAGCCTGGCATACATGAGACTCTGTTTCAAAAAACAACAAAAACTTGGGCAGGAGAGACTGGCTCAGCTGGTAAAGTAATTGCCAGACCAACACAGGAGCCTGTGCTTGACCCTCGGAATCTATGTTAAAAAAGAAAAAGAAAAACAAAAGCCAGCAAAATGAGAAGCAATTTATTTTTTATTATTTTCATTAATTCAGTTATTTCTTCTGCATATATCTCTGAGCCTCGAGGGAAGGGCTTTGAAGAAATATATCATTTAGGGCTGAGTGGACCAAATCTCTCGCTCTCCACACTTTGTCCAGCTGTGCGTCTCTGTGTTAGTTCCCATCTATTGCAAGAAGCAGCTTCTCTGCTGAGGGCTGAGCATGGCACTGGTCCCGGATTTAGGAGTATGCCATTAGGGGTCACTTTATTGCTATGTTCCTGTAGTACAGCAAGAGTATTAGGTTTTCTCCAAAGCCTATGACCTATCTAGTCTCAGGTTCTTGGCCACTTTAGCGGTGTCAGACATGAGTTCCATCTCATGGAGTGACCTTTAAATCCAATCTAAAAGTGGCTGGTCACTAACGTAACATTTGCGCCACTGTTGTGCCAGTACATCTCACAGGCAGTTGTTGTAGGTCACGGGGTTTGTAGCTGGGAAATATTGATGATCACTTTTCTCCTTCAGTAGCATGCATTAGCATAACCTTCTAATACCCTGAACTCTAGTCAGTAGGGGTGGAGCTTCTAATTAGGCCCCAGCTTAACTTCTCCATGTCTGATGACATATGTGAGCATTGTGAAAAGCATTTATAACCTCACTGCTGCAAGTCAGAGACACTCATGTCTCTCTGGGACTCTCTGGCTAGCCAGCCTAGCCTGCTTTGTGAGCTCCAGTCCACTGAGAGACCAGTCTCAAAAAAACAAGGCGAAGAACATCTGAGGAATGACTGGGTGAGCATCTTGCACGTGTGTGTGAGCACACACACACAAGACGTCTTTACAACATACAGGTTAGCAGTGGCACTGTCTTCCAAACCTCATTTTTGTTTGTTTGCTTGTTTTATGTCATAGACTTGGCATTGTATTTCTAAAGACGGGTGAGGCTGGAGAAGCCAACAGACTGATTTTAAAGCTGATTTACACTTCAGGGGTTTCCTGGGGTTTCCTAAGAGGTGACTTTAACCATCCAAATCCTGAAAGTTCACTTTCTCCGGAGACCCAGCTGGTCACCGCCAGGCCGGTAGTGTCAGGCTAATACATTCCGTGCAGCTGGGGCATGTCACAGTGCTGAGGCTGCCTCTGACTAGCATCTCTGCTCCCACCCCCCGTCTCTGTGTAGCCCCAGAAGATGCGTTTCTGGTGTGCCTGTGAGCAGAAGGCTTGGGGCCAGTAGTAGACAGACAACAGGAGCAAAGGAAGCCTCAGGTAGCGGTTAGAACTTACACTGTGCGCACAGGGAAGCTCTAGGACTCTTAGATGGCTGCACAGCTGGCTGAGCGGAGAAGCCAGGGCCTCATCTTCCACAAGCTGACAGGCTCGTTACATAGCTGCAGAGAGAGATTTTTCCACTAAGTCCCCCAGGGTGCATAGGTATCTCTCAACACTGAGAGATGAGAGCCCAGATTAGAGTTCCTGGAAGGGCAGCTTGGGAGTCTTCAGGCAAAGCCAGTCACCAGTGCCAGGAGACTTGGCGGGTGCTTGACCAAGCCGACCAAGGAGCCATGGATGGCCTGATCAGACACTTACATGAGCTCATGCTGCCGAAAGTAACACTTGATGAGAGCACGCTGATCCCGGCTCTGTGCAGAACATCTTGTAGGGCCCCAAGCCGCCTTGCCCGTGTTGCTAAAGCGTTCAGCTTCTGGGGGGTGCTCATTCAAGGGATGAACAAATGTTTGTGGACAGGCTTTTTCCTGGCAAACAGCAGCTATAGAGCAAATGTTAGGAGCCAGAGGTGAATGCTACTCATTCAAAGCAGCGATGAGAAAGTCAGCACACGCGCACGCACACGCACACACCCATGCATGCACACACGCACGCACACACACACACGCACACGCACACGCACATGCACATGCATGCACACATGCACGCACACACAAGTGATGGAAACTACAAGGGCCTGCTTGCCCGCTAGCCTTCTGCACACCCTGCACGCCCTCCCCCCACACTGGCTGCTGGGAAAGGAGGTGCTTGATCAGGACTTAATTCAAACACATTAGGGACCAACTGCCTACCACAGGGTGGCACAGACAATGACAAGGTGAATGGCTTTCCCCTTCCCCCGACAGACTCAGGGTTATAGAAATCAACAGGTGATTTTAGTCCAGAGCCCTGTGTCCCATAATTAAGACACATCTGAAGCTTCTGGAACACAGATGAGAGAAGTTAGCTCTGCCTCAGGGTGGGACCAGGCCAGGGAGTCTGTCTGAATGGGGCTTGGCTGATACTTAGGAGTTCGTTGCGTGAACCAGCATTTGAGGGTGAGGTAGGCAGGAAGAGCAAGAACAGCCCAGACGATGGAAAAGGGCAGCAGCCCTGCAAAACAGCAGTGGGCTACTTATGAGTGCCAGGTCTAGGCCTGTGCTAAAGCCTGGAGAGGTGAGGCTGGCACTGTCCCTGTGTAGCTGTATAAGCTCCGGTCAGCTCCCAGGGAATGAGTGCCTGGGAAGCTATGGGAGAGGGAGCTTGGATTGAAGAGTTTGAGGCACTGAGGACCTTTCCAGGCGCAGTGTATACAGCACATTGCTGAGTTTGGGAAAATCACAAATATTCTCCCTGGCCATGGCTGAGGGTAGGGTGAGGACTCAGAGCACATCAGATTTTAGGCAGCGGGTCTGTGCAGCATGATGGGAAGCTGCGGGGCCCAGGTAAGAGCTCCTTTACCGTGGCTGACTAGAATAATCATAATAGGGAGCTGGGGAGCCCCCAAGGCACAGACTGGCCAATGCTTTTGCTGCACTGTACTCGCATCTATGGGATGTCTGTGGAAGGTCTCAAGCTTTCAGGTGATCCCACTCAGCCAGGGCTGAGAACCATAGCAACAGAGGGCGGGGGCGGGGGGAAGGGATGCTGCATGTGCTGCTGAGCCAGCCCACTAGGTGTTCAGGGCTGCGAGCCTGGAGCTCTTGCTGGTGCCATGGCGGAGCTCCTGGTGCCCTCCAGCATGGGGCTCACTCACAACCTGGGGGGTGGCTCTCCCAAAAGTGGAGACTGGGAGGATGGATTGGGATGGGACAGTGGAAATGTTAGAATAGTTGATTCACCCAGGGCTAGGACTGTGCGAGGGAAGCTGCAGGCCTGGACCCGAACTGCGGAAAGAAGGGATGGATTGAGGAGGAAGGGAAAGGAGGGCTACATAGAAAACTGCAAGATAGTGCTGAAGGAAGTGCAAGAAGGCTGCCCCCCTGGGCATGCATCCCATGTCACGGGCTGGAGGGCAGCCAGGCATTTTCAGAGCACCCTGCAGATCTGATGTGCTCTGTGTCAGTCACTTTTCCTGTTTTTCGCAAAAATAGGAAAATCAGTGCTGAAGTTAACATGGAATTTCAGGGAATCCAAAATAACAACAATGAATGTAAAAAGGGACAAAATTGGAGGCCTCTCACTCTGAGGTTTCAAACTTAGTACAAAGTTGATGATATTTAAAAATAGTGTGGTCACTAGGTGTGGTGGTGCACGCCTGGAATCCCAGCACTTGGGGAGGCAGAGGAAGGTGGATCTCTGTGAGTTTGAGTTCAGCCTGGTCTACAAAGCAAGTCCAGAACAGCTAAGGCTACATAAAGAAACCCTGTCTCAAAACAAACAAACAAACAAACAAACAAACAAAAACAACTGTGGTCCTGGCATAAAATAATAAGACAAAACAAAACAGCCAAAATCCAGACATACAGACTGGAGCTAAATACAGAGTCTGGAAATAAATTCTCATATTGATAATCTGTGCTGGCTGGTTTTATGTCAACTTGACACAAGTTGGAGTCATCTGAGAGAAGGAAGAGCCTCAGCTGAGAAATTGCCTTCATAAAAATTGCTTACTGGCTGTAGGCAAGCCAGTAGGGCATTTTCGTAATTACTGTGATTTGTTACTGAGGGGCCCAGCCCATTGTTGGGGGGCACACCTGAGCTGCTGGTGGTCCTAGGTTCTGTAAGAAAGCAGGCTGAGCAAGCTATGTAAAGCAGGCCCAGTAAGCAGCAGCCCTCCAGGGCCTCTGCCTCAGCTCCTGACTCCAGGTTCCAGCCCTATGTGAGTTCCTGCCCTGACTTCCTCAGTGATGGAAATAAACTGTATGGTGAAATAAACCCTTTCATATCCAAGTTGTTTTTGGTCATGGTATTTGATCACAGCGACAGAAACACTATGGTGTGATCAAATTACATTCTTTACTCTGTACTTATTTGTGTGAGAGTGTTTGTGTACACATCCCACAGCACATGTGTGGAGGTCAGAGGACAGTTTGCTTACTATATGGTTTCCAGGGATCAAACCAAGGCCATTAGGCTTTGCAGCAAGCACCTTTGTCCACTGAGCCCTTTCTCTAGCCTGCAATCGACTTTTGACAATGTGCCAAGACATTTTGATAAGAAAGGGTCATATTTTCACCAAACAGAACTGGAGAAACTGAATACCTACATGCAAAAGGACAAAGTGCACAGTTACTTGAGACCATATTAAAAAATAATTCAAAATTAATCAGAAGTCTAAATGTACCTTAGTAAAAAACAATGTCTGGGAAAAGCCTCAAGATTCTAGATTTGAGAGTGATTTCTTATAGCTATAACACTATAAGGAGAGGGAACAAAGGGGGAAATAGATAAAGCAACTACATCAGCTTAGAGATGTCTCTGCATCCCCCAGCACAGCCAGAAGAATGGAAAAGCAACACACAGATTAAGAAGATATCTGCACTCATATATCAGATAAAAGATTAAGGTCCAGAATATATAAAGAATTCCTATGGCCCAACAACAGATAACCTGATTATAGACATTGGCAAAGGACCTAAATGGACCTCTTTCCAGAGACTAACAAATGATCCGGTAGCAAGTGAAAGCTGCTAGGCTCCAGGGAAATGCAAATAAGTAGAACAGAGAGATACCAGATGGAACAAGAAAATACAAAGGTTGGTTAGAATATGGTGACAGAACTCAGGATAGCATGCATGAGACTGAGGATCCAGTCCCCGGTACTGTGATAGATAGATAGATAGATAGATAGATAGATAGATAGATAGATAGAT
>NW_026592118.1:12602705-12602947 GCF_907164565.1 Psammomys obesus
TAGATAGATAGATAGATAGATAGATAGATAGATAGATAGATAGATAGGCAGGCAGATCAATAGGTAGAGAGATGATAGATTAGATAGATAGATAGATAGATAGATAGATAGATAGATAGATAGATAGCTTGATAGGACAGATAGATGGATAGATTGATAGGTATATGAACAGAGAGATGATAGACAGGCAGACAGTAGATAGATAGATAGATAGATAGATAGATAGATAGATAGATAGATAG
>NW_026592118.1:12602957-12603121 GCF_907164565.1 Psammomys obesus
GATAGATAGATAGATAGATAGATAGATAGATAGATAGATAGATAGATGATAGGACAGATAGATAGGACAGACAGATGGATAGATTGATAGGTAGATGAACAGAGATAGATAGGTAGGTAGATAGATAGATAGATAGATAGATAGATAGATAGATAGATAGATAG
>NW_026592118.1:12603131-12680638 GCF_907164565.1 Psammomys obesus
AGATAGATAGATAGATAGATAGATAGATAGATAGATAGATAGATAGAAAGAACATACATACAAGGATGGATGGATGGATGAAATGTGGAGAAATTAAAATGTGTACACTGTTAATGGGAGAGTACAATGATAACACCACTATAGCAAACAGTACATTAGTGTGCTATAACATTATAGAACCACCCTGTGACCAGCAATTCTGCTTCTCTATATACAGCAAGAAAGAATCAAAGCAAAGCCCTGCAGGGATATTCTTAGGCCTATTCTCTGAGTTTGCTAGGCTGTCACAACAAAGTATAATTCATTTATTCACAGATCTGGAAGCCAAAAGTCTTAGGTCAAAGTGTAGACAGAGGACCCCTTGCCCCACCTTGGTTCATAGCTGGAGCCTTCTGCCTGTGTTCTCACATTGTCATACACCTGTGTGTGTCCATGTACTGATGTCTTCTTCTAGCATACCTTTCCAGTTGGATCATTAGCACTCTTGTTGATGATCTTGCTTCACCTTAATTGTGTCTATAAAGAGCACACCTCCAAGGACAGCTCTTTTCTGAAGTCTCGGGATGGTCAAGATTTCAATTTGTAGACTTGGAGTGAGCCAAAGGCTGGAGCATCCCCAGTACCCATCAACTTATAGACAAAACAAGCAAAAATGTGGTCTTCCATGCAATGGAAAGCATTCAGCTATAGAGTAAAGAGATTCTGATGCACCTCACCTACTCTCTCACAGCCTGACTCCCAACCCTTGAGGGCCTGTGCTGACTGAAATAAGCAAGCAATAGACAGGCAATGTCCATTCCCTCTTCTGAAGATCCCAGAGTTCTCAGGTTCATAGAGATGAAGCTAGAGGATGTTGCCAGTGTTTGGGAGGGAGGGATGAAGATTTGGTGTTGATGATTACGATTTCTTCTTAGAGAGATGAAAAGTTTCTGGAAATAGATACTGTTCTGATCAGTCCATGTCCTGCCCTCAGTTACTCCATATTGTGTAGAACAATGGCTTTCAGGCAGTGTCTTGCCCAGAGAGATGCCATCTAACAACCTGCTTTTGACTCCATCTTGAGAGTGGAAAATTACTCTGCAGCTTGGCAGGCACATAAACAACACCATCTGTCCAGTACCACCCACAGCACAGACTGATAAATGACAGATTCCTAAAAAGTAAAAAGATACCACCCTATCATTTTATCAAAGTAAATGGAGTCCACATTAACACATAAGAGTATTAAAAAACCCTATCAGGAAAACCAGGTGTAAGAACTTATCCAACACACCAGACTGATGGAAGGGTGTAACCTCCTCACCCAGACACCAAGGGGGTATGATCCCACTAACCTGTCATCTGACCAGGTAAGGTGTGTGTGTGTGAGAGAGAGAGAGAGAGAGAGAGAGAGAGACAGAGACAGAGACAGAGACAGAGACTGAGAGACTTTTTATTGCTATGATAAAACACATGAATAAGGCAACTTAAAGATACAAGAGTCTGTTTGGGCTCATTGTTCCAGAGGGACAGGAGTCTGTCATGGCAGGGAGACATGATGGCAAAGAGCCAGCCTGGCTGCAGGAGGAGGAAACAGAATTCACATCTTGAACCACAAGCATAAAGCAGAGAGAGCAACTGGAAATGGCAGGAGCCCTTAAACCCCCAAAGCCACCCCAGGGATATGCTTCCCCAGCAGGGCTACACCTCCTAGATCTCCCAAAAAGCACCGCCAACTGAGCACCAAGTGTTCAAATACATGAGCCGATGAGGGCATTTTATTCCAATCATCCCAGTGTGTGTGTAGGAACAATAAGCAGAGAACTCCCAACTGTCTGAAACTCAAGCTTGACTTGGTCACTGCTTTGATGAAGCCTATTCACATCTCTGTCCACCAGTCTACCCATTTGTCTTTCTGGAGCTAGATCTGGTCTTTGCCTCTGTAGCCCCTACACACATCAAACACTTCTGCAGCTTGACTCCGCTCTGAGGCTCAGCTCAGCTCTGACCCTGTGGCTTGGCTGGAACTGCAAACACTGCCTCAGACTGGGTTTGGATCTGATCTAACGTCTCTTGCTGCCTCCCTCTGCATCTGTATCAGCCTCCCACGCCTGCCTCTCAGCAAGGCCTCTTTGAAACTCCTTGAACTCTGTTAGCCTCCTGAATCCTTCATTGTCATTCAGTTACCTACATATATATGTATACAGAGATATATTTACTGTGTGATATGTAATGTGTGAGCAGAGAGCTAATATTAGCAGTTAAGACTGGAATAAAAGAACCCATGTTTGCCTCCACAAGCTATGAAGGAAAAAGAGGACGACTTGACAAATTCTAGCCAAGGAAAATGATGTAGGTAGTGAATTAGTTGTTACCCAATAAATGTGGATTTTGTAGGAAAGCATGATCATGTCTGCCTGTTTCTGATATAGCACAGCCATGACAGTTATAGTGATGGAAGTAAAATGATGCGAGTAACTTAATGGCCACTGAAGTATGTATTTAATGATGATTAGCTGAAAGATGGGGGTGGCTTAGTGGCACAGTGCTTGCCTAGCATATGCAAAACTCTGGTTCATTCCAGCTACACAGAGAGAGAGACAGAGAGCACAGATGCTAATTGTTATTGTATATTTTTACTCCAATTATTTAATAATAGACAAAAATGAAGTGTTAAGGATGGCAATTTTATAGGCTTGAGGGCGGCCCCATCTGCGTGCAGGCATTTCCAAGGCCAGACGCAGGGAAGAGCAGGCCTGGAGAGTCAGCGTGATGCCTCTGCCTTATAGCTGACTCGGGGACAAGCTACCTGCTGCTCTCCATGCTGCCTTAGACTCCTGTGACAGTGTTAACTGGTCAACTTGACCACATCTTGATTAGGTTAACTAAGGGCCCATCTTAACTATTTGCAGGCCATTCCCTGGGGTGGGTATTCTGAACTATGTATGAAATGAAGGAAACATGCATCTTATGACCCACCATCCTGTTTATAGATGGGTGTGACCAGCTGCTTTAAGCGCCCTGCCCTCTGTCTCAGCTTCCCTGATAGACTGTACCCAAATTATGAGCCAAAAGAAACCCGTTCTCACTGAAGTTGCTTTTGTCTGGGCATTTAATCACAACAATAGGAAAATAAATTGTTAGAATCCCCATCCCATTTACCTCTACTGCTGTCATTAAGCTTTGTCAGCTCCAGCAGCACCCTCACAAATGTGGTCATCTTTCCAGAAGACACACTTCCTTGGACAGCTTCAAAGAGGCCTCATGTTTTATATCCCACGTGTCAGCCACTGCCCAGGTAGTCCCTAGACAGGCCACTATGCTTTCAGCCTGCCTGCCTCGACTCCTTTTTTTTTTTTTTTTTCCTCTTGGTCTGTTGCTTTGTCTTCCTTCTAGCTTGCTGGGGGTGGGAGTGGCTGCTGTTGCACATTTGGCTTGATGTCTTGGAAGGTAATGGAGATATAGGTGAGCATCCCTTATGTTGCTGGAGTTGTTAGGGCTGGGGCTGGGCCTGGCATCCTTAGCTGAGGCTCAGAGCTTCGTCAGTATACCAGTTGAATAGACAAGCAATAGTGAAAAGCAGAAACGTATTTGCCCAATGCAGACACGTTATGAAGAGGAACAAAGAGGTTTGGTGACCTGCCTTCCCCTCTAAGGCTGACTCAGGGCATGAAACTGAAGATTTAAATAGAGGGCAAGAGGTTTGTATCCTCCTGGCTGAGGCGTAGTCTGCCCATCATTAACCCATCGTTGTCTTAGCTCCAATGTGTTTTGCAAGGCAGTCTGACAGCTTGTCAGAATGATGTGAAATCTCTTCACTGGAGACTGGGCTGACACTGAAGCCTTTTCCTCAGGAAACTGAGATTTCTGAAGAAACACCAATTTCTCTCTTCCATCATTTCAGTAATCCAGTAACCAAAGGGAGAGACACGGTGTCTCTTGAGAATACTTCATTCCTAGCCAGGTGTAGTGGCACATGCCTGTAATCCCAGCACTCAGAGAGGCAGAGGTAGGTGGATCTCTGTAAGTTCAAAGCCAGCCTGGTCTACAAAGTGAGACCAGGACAACCAAGGCTGCACAGAGAAACCCTGGCTTGAAAAACAAAGACAAACAAAGGCTACTTCATTCTGACTAGGATTCTTATAACTGTGTCTCCCTACTGGCTAGATCTTAGGGTGCACACACCTGCCCCAAGAGCCTGCAGCCTTGACTTTGTGCTCTCTCTTCCTCCCAGGACCTGAGCTCCTTTGCCATGCCACTCCTGGATGGAGATGTGGAGAGTTCAGAAAAGAATTCTTCCCGGAAGGTAAGACCTCCCTTTTTGAAGCTTCTCACCACCCCACCCGAGTGGCTCCCAAAGCAAGCAGAGTCCAAGACACCCTGCCAGGTTTATTTTTATGGGGCTCCCACCAACATGTGGGGTGGCTGTGGCTGAGCCAGCCTGAGACAGCTCCCCTCACAGGGCCATGCCTCCTGTGTTGCTGGCTGTTCTGATTCCTGCATCCTCTGGGCTTTGCTCCTTCCTCCTGTCCTCACTGTGGGCTGACTGCCATCACCAGTCTCCTGGGGTGAGCAGATATGAAAGAGGGAGACGATCAGTGAGCTGAGCTGGGATGCCAAATAGCTGAGATGAGGCTAAAAGCAGTTATACGTTGAGGATAGCTGCGCTTTGTGGCATTATCCTGCCTCTGTGCCCACAGGCCGCGGGGGTGAGGTTATCTCTCCTCGGACAAGTTCCCTGACCTTGCCCTCCCCTCTTTAGCTCACTCTCTCCTCCCTCACATCTGAGTTTCTCTACCATTAGGAAACCATGCCATAGCCAAAGCTGTTAGCAATGCAGAGCCAGGCAAGGAGTCAGGGAGTGGTGGTGGCAGCAGGTAAGAAGTCACAGTGGCGGTCAAAAAGAGGGGCAGCCTGCAGGTTTCCTCTGCGGTTAGGAAGTGGCATCCTGCCACCCACGCAGGGACGGGCTGCAGCATCTCCGAGTAGCCCTCTGGATGCTCTCCAGCCTGGGTTAGGGCAGGAGTTCCCATCCTGGAAAAAGGGAGACTATTCTCTGAGCATTTGAATCCCATACAATTGAATTAACAAATTGGTTTTAGGCCCATGAGGCTCACTTGGCAGTCAGCCCTGGCCCCACCCTGCCCTACCCAAACAACGTTATTAGCAGTTATTGTGACCCAGCCAGAAAGACTTTCAGAAAATGGCCTGAGGCCTGGGCTGGCAGGCACCATCACACTCAGAGCCTGTAGTATAGCCAGGTCAGGCCCTCTGGTCCTCTGCCCTGTTATGTTCCACGCAATCTTTCCTGCATGGAAAACCTAACAGGAACTGAAGCCGAGGCAGAAATGTTCCAAGGGCGTTGGGGATCTTCCTGGTGGCCCCAGAAGTCCAGAGAAAGGCCATGGTCAGCACTGGAAGTCAGCTGAGAGGGAAAAGTCATGGAGGCATACTTGTCTTCCTCCAACATTGGCTCAGAATTAGCCTAGCCCACCCTATGTGCCCTGGGAAGGACAGACCGTGCCCGGGAGGATTGGCATATACAGTGGCAGTGCCGCAGCAGACACTGTAGAAGACCAGCAGAACACACTCCTCTCCCATGTTGGCAACCTTTAGCTGCAGCTTAGAGCAGGGCCTCTCCTGAGCAGCTTTGTGGGATGGGAAGGTGTGCCAGGGCCAGAGCCAGTAGTTGATGTGGGGATCTTCCTGGTGTACAGGACATGGGTCTTGCAACCTAGTGCCACTCCAGAGAGCACCTCCTCCTACGCCTGAGGCTACCTGCCGTGCTGTTGTCTCTCAGCCCTCAGGAGCCTCTAGTGTCGGTGACAGTCATAGGGGACAGTCAGGAGACAGGGAGACGACAGGCATCTAGAACACTTCCCTGTTTGCCCCAGAAAGGCATGCCTCTGCCCCTACTCAGTTCTTCATGACATGGATTTGTCCAAACTGGAAGCACCTGAGGGAACTTCAGTTAAATTCCTACTCATGTCTGGCCCTTTCTGAGGTTGTGATGACAGAGGCCCAACATGAATGAGGGATGCTCTTGGGCTCTCCTGGCAGCAGGGCATTGATAAGGGAACAGGCAGTGGACATGGTGACAGGCCACGAACCACAGATGAGGCACTCTATGCTCGCGTCACCAGTCGCTTTCACTTGTGTTGAATGTGGATGGCCGTGAAGCTGGAGCCAAGAACTCAGTGTTCAAGACAGGAGCTCACTTCTTATGGTTCTTGAAATCAACTTAAACGTAACCAGCCTCATCGTCTCACAGGCTGATGAAAAATGTTCTTTTCCATCACTCCTGCTCCTAGGCTTGTCCAAAGATCCTGGGGTCCCATACCATACTCATTGTTTTTAGCTGCAGAAACGTCATCATGGTGATTAAAAACAAAAACAAAAACACCACTGCCTCTATCATGACTAATTTGCAACTGAACTGGACCCGAGCCCAGGTTGCTTACTGCTAGTCCAGCATGTTTCACGCTGTACCTTAACATCCTGAACCTCAGACTTAGGGCACTGCCAATCAGGGAAGTGCCCTAAGCAAATGTATCCCACACCAGTGCTCCTGACTATCCAAGGTGCTATCTGGGCACATTATCAGTAGGGAAGTGGGACTCCCCTGTCTCCTCTCTACACACTCCCATGTCCCCTGTCCTCAGGAGGTAGCCGTTCGTTGTCATACTAGCATGTCTCTGTGTGGCACGATGGTGAGCTGACCATGAGTGTCGGAACCAGCCAAGGAGAATCATTGTTGACTGCCCGCTCCGGGGTAGTCACCTGCACTGCAGTGACTAATCAGCTGAGGAGTCTGGGGAATGGCCTAGCAGACACCGAACAAGTGACTGACTGGGTTTCCTCCCCATGCACCGAGCCTGCGATCACTGCCCAGCAACCCTCTCATCCCTAGAAGTCAACATGTAGCCTTAGACAAAACAGTCTCTCTCTGAGCAGATCTTCCCACTGACCAGCCGGGGCCAGGAATTGTGCTTGCCACCAGGATTGGAGATTGGATGACGTCGCTAAGGAACAGCCCAGCAGTGCTGCAAGGCAGCCAGCACAGGCAGGACACAAGAGTTCACAGAGCAGAGCACCCATGCATTGTTCACAGGGCACGGTCCCCTGGACCGGGCAGCAGACCGCACTTGGTTTCTACGCATTGCTGACTGAAGACTGACCTCACATCCTCACCTCTGAGATCACCACTCGGGAGCCCGGGGAACTTAGTGCAGCCACCCCACTTTCAGCTCTTCCAGCCTAAATAGCTGGACTCACCCCTGGATTCCAAGGCTGGCCCTTCCTCTCCCTAACTGCCTTCCTGGCTCCTTTCACCTCTGATCTCTGCCTCTCTCCATCTTCAAGAGCACGGATACCCTGTCTTGCCAAACCCTCATGGTCAGTCCTGAAGCCAGCCCAACATCGGGCTCCTTCCGCACTTTTTCTCTCACTGCCTCCTCTTTTATTTGGTGGAAAGACAAGCTCAGATCAGACCGGAGCAGGGGCTGGCCCTCTTCTCAGTGTCCTGCCTGGTGGCTCCCTGACAAGCATGGAATTTGCCCTGTCTGGGAATCTGCATTAGTGCCTCTGAAGCCATGCACACATGGGGGTTGGGGGAGGCTCACCCCCACTCAGAGAGCCAGCCAGTTTATGTTAATCAGAGTATCAGTTTGCTTCAGCTAGCCTAATAGCCCCGGCCTGGCCATCCCTGGTGGCTCTAGAGGCGCCCACAGTCTGCTGTTCCCTGCCAGCCCCATCCAGGAAACAGGCAGGGAAGGATGTGATCAGCAGGGCCAGGTCTCTATGGGAGAGTCCAGGCAGGACCCAGCATCCTCTGTTCTTTGGCCATTTTTAGGGGAAGAAAGTAGAAGGTCTGTTTTCTGTGGATCCCTTCTCTGGCATGAAGGCTGAGTATCTAACTCCTGGGGCCTGCAGTTCTGAATATAGAATGGATTCTGACAGTGAGGTGTTGGGGACTCCTTTGCCAATTAAAAAAGATCCAAGTCTTTATGGAATTTAACTCAACTCCTCCTATGGGTTCCTGGGTAGACCACGAGTTAGCTTTCTGTGTCTGAGACCTGGGTCCTTGTCCAATCCCACTCCAGAATGCTCCTCTACCTTGCCCATCATTAGGCCTCAGGGTGTTCTCTGACCTGGGGTCCCTGTGACAGGTGTTTTGTTGTCCCGGGCATTCCTTCATCTGCTTCATGCTGCCAGTATTTCACCTCATTCTGTGGTCTCCTGGGGGCCTACTGCTTCCCTTTCTATCTCTGTCTTCTCTTTGGAGCTGAATGCTGACATTTGCCTGGTACACTATCTCCTCATCAGGCCAAGTTCATGTATAGGACAAGCCACAAAGCATAGTAGGAGGAGTGCTGTGGGCCAGTCTTCAGGGACTCCAAGGGTGAGTCTGTCTCTGGCCTCTCTGCCTGGCCTTGACTATTTGGTCCCCTAAACTTTTCTGTAATGCTGCAAGAGGTGTGTAGTGCCAGGGTTAGAGCTGGGCCTTGAGGTCAGAAAACTCGTCAGCTTTATGATATCCGCTCTGACCGCAGGCAGCTCCTTCTGCCATCAGACTCCAGTAATGAAGAATGGTGAACCTCACACACACCTGACAGCCAGTGAGTGCCTAGCTCTGGAGTCACCATAGTCCCTGCAGTCAGGAAGCGGGTTCCCATACCATGTAGCTAACTAAGCCATTCCTGAAACTCAGCCTTCCTCCTCTTCCAAATCACTACAAGTCCCTTCGCTATCAAGAACCCTTTAATGCTCAGGGATGCTGCTGGTCAGACATGTATGAAGGACCACCTTTGTACCAGGAGCCCTGCTAAACATCCCTCCTGTGGATAGCACAGCTGTCATAGATGTAGTCCCTGAAGCAGTCTGGCATCCTTATTGTGTAGAGGAGGCACAGAATCCATGCTGATAGTTCAGGACTCAAGCTCGGGCCTCTGTCTATCAGCTTGCTTTAGGGAGAGCCTCTGTTTCTGGTATGTGAGGTTTCTACTGTAGGTGAGGATCTCTTGGTCCCCATTCCTTACCCCGTGACAATCCGCCTGCCACCTGAAGAGCCTCTTGCCTTGAAAGTACTCTCAGAAGTCATCCAGAATCCCATAGGCAAGTGGGATGGTGGCTAAACTGAAGAGGCAGGGGATCTAACTGATCTTTGTAATAGTAGGAGGGGAGTTAGTTTGAACTTCTTTCTGAGGAGGTGAGTCAGTTATAAGATCCTGGTCACACTCCATTCTCTGCCATTCTCTGCCATTCTTAGCCATTCAGGAAGGATTAGGTACCAAGATCGTGATTAGGTACCAGGTTCGTAGGGTCAGGTGGAGAATCATGGAAGAGTGGTGCCATCTGGAAACTGGTGGTCACTGAAGAGGTGTCCCCACAAGGGCCTCATAACCTTTGAGGTGCCTGCTATTGGAGCTCAGGGGCACCCTCTACTGGTGAGTCCACACACCCACTCCAGGACAGAGATGTGGACTCACCTTCTTAGCATGGCCCTGGTTGTTACCAGTGTACAGAATTTCTAGGGTTTGATCCTTGTCCCCTGAGCCTATAACAGTTCCTTTCTTTGCTGTTGCTGACTTGGGGTCCCCTTGGGTCCCTTTGGTCCCAGCGTCGCAAGTGACCTAGATAGTAGGACCAAGGCAGACCACCACGCATCATGTCATTGCTGCAAATCAGTCTCTGTCCTGGTATCATCATATGAACACAGAGGCTATGACTGTCCCTATGCCACAGAGAAGGAAACAGAGAAAACAAGACGAAGTATCATCCTGTCACAGTAAGGGACAGAGCT
This sequence comes from Psammomys obesus, assembly GCF_907164565.1. NCBI lineage: Eukaryota > Metazoa > Chordata > Mammalia > Rodentia > Muridae > Psammomys > Psammomys obesus. The sequence continues at coordinate 12,612,913 of NW_026592118.1, forward strand.
GAGGTCAAAACTCAGACTGCTAGAAGTAAGCTGCTGAGTACACTTCCCACAGCAGATATTGAATGGCTGTGAGCTGAAGCCATGGCTTAAAGCTATGGTACCTGATAATTTTTCATCCTGTAGCTGTGGTTTTGAGTCACTGATGAAATTAGGGGTCTTGCTAGCACTTTTCCCGACTTCTGCCATTAACATGCCATGGTAACTTGGAGTAAAACCTGTCACTTCCTCACACCAGCACCCTCACCAGTGAGCCTGAGCTCTAGCGTGCATTCTGGATCGTGGAGGCTCACGCTTTCTCTCCTCGGATGGGGTGCAGAGAACCACAGCTGTGTCATCAGGAAAAGGACAAGTGAGAGGTTTCAGGGACAAAAGCCAGCATGGGAACAGTCAATGGATATGGATGGCACAGTCAAGAAAGGAGGAGTAGTGCTAGGCACTGTCTCCTCACCTTCATGCCCCCTCCACTCTTACCCCCACCAAGGGTCCTGTTAGGCAGCTGCACAGGGTGGCCCAGGGCTCCAGCCCAGGGCTGGGCATCCATGGCTGACATGTGGACCCTTCCATTGTTACTTCTGTGGAAGAGCTCAGGGTTGCATCTCTGCTTAGTGAGAGCAAGGAGGACAGTAGTGGCAGGTGTACTCTAGACAGAGCTTAGAGTGCCTGGAGCATTGTGACCTCACCCATTTTTCTGTCTTTCTACAGGCGGATAGTCCCTTTAGCTCAGGCAGCCCCTCCAGAGGACTCTTCTCCAGGGGCCCCCAGCCCCGGCCCTCCAGCCCTGTGTCTGCTCCTGTGAGGCCCAAGACAAGCCCTGGCTCTCCCAAAACCGTGTTCCCGTTCTCCTACCAGGAGTCCCCTCCACGCTCACCACGCCGCATGAGCTTCAGTGGGATCTTCCGCTCCTCATCCAAAGAGTCTTCGCCCAGCTCCAACCCATCTACCTCTCCGGGGGGCATCAGGTTCTTCTCACGGTCCCGAAAAAGTAAGACATTGATGCTATGGTTTCAGGTGGGTGCTGGGCTGCGAGGGGCACTCTCTATGCACCAGAGCCACAGAGCTGCCGATGACTTGATGCTGGGCCATGGCTTCCCTGCAGTAACATCCATTTCTACCTGCTGCTTACTGCCTGTGCTAGTCCTCTGGAGTGGTGTGCTCAGTGTTGTGAACTCAGGGGCATGAACTAGAGAAGGTTCACATCTGATTTGGGAGGACAATTTTCACGTCCAGTGCTCAGGGCAGGCCTGCCGCCAAGGTCAGAGGGCTGCCTGGTGTGGCTCTGTCCCTGGGGTTTGGGATCTGGGCGCTTTGACTCTGTTATGGAGGAGCCTGAGTTTTTCCCTCTGGGGCTCTGAGCACCTGGAAGCACAGGGCAGTATAGACTGGCTGGAAAAACATGAAGGGAACGTGTGTGTTGGAGCAACAGCGTCCTTCTGACTCATACGTTACTTGTAGTCTGAAGATAAGTGTTGTCGCTTGAGCACTGCTGACCATAAGAAAGGCCGAGGGCCACTGTAAGGTAGGGGTGCGTCTCAGTTTCTTTCCTGATGCCGTGATGAAGTATCCTGGCAAAAGCAGCTGGCTGACAGTTCCATAGGGACACCTCCACCATGGTGAGGAAAGCATAGGAGCAGGAGCAGGAGGCTGCCTGGTCACATAGCATGCACACTCAGGAAGCAGAGACGAAACAGTAAGGGTCAGGCTTTAAAAAAAAAAAAAAGGCTCAACACCCTTAATATCCCCAGTGACCCTTCCTCCTTTGAGGCTCCACCTCTCACAGATTCTACAGCTTTCCCAGACAGCCTTACAGCTGGGGATCATGTGTTCAGCAGGAACCCAAAGCGTCCATTCCACACTCACGTTGCCACAGGGATCTTGCTTCCTTGCTGCCTATGCCTATATCTTTTTCCCTTTTTTTTTTTTTTTTTTTTTTTGAGAATGTTTGCATGGAGAGTGGAGGAAAGGGTAGCATCTGTGTTTCTTGTCTTGCAAGACCAGCTGTGGAGACACTTCAGTCTTTCCTGAGTTATGAGTTAGGAGGATTCCCTTTCTTTGCTGTTTTGTGTGGGCAAGTGGTCTGTGGGATATTGTGCTCAGTAGCCCCAAGGCCATGTCCCAAGGATGGCAGCTCTTTTGCGTTTCCATGAACCTGAGGTACACAAACTATGATATGATTCTGTGCCAGAGGCATTTCTGGTAGGACAGTGCTCCAGGAGGCCAGTGTTACCCAGGGAAAGAAGCTGTGCATTCTCAAAGCCCAGTCTGGAGCAGAATGTTCCAGCACTAGAGAACTTCCCCCTGATTGCTGGACCACACCCTGAGATTCTCACATCCAATTGTCCCTTACTCTTTCAAAAGGTACTGGTTCAGGATCCACTGAGGAGACCAAAGCCCAGGGTTGCCCAACTCCCTTATATAAAATTAATGTAGCATTTGCGTGAACCCATATACTCCTTTCATATACTTAAAAAAAACATTTGTAATCTTCATGTGTGTGAGTGTTTTGCCTGCATGTTATGCCAGTATACCATGTATATGTAGGGCCTGAGGAGGCCAGGAGTAGTTCCCAACTAGGACTGGAGTCCCAAACAGTTGCCAGCTGTCATGTGGGTGCTAGGGATTGAACTCGGGTCCTCTAGAAGTACAACCAGTTCTCTTAACTGCGGAGCTGTCTCTCCAGTGCCCTTCTATATGCTTTAAATCATCTCTGGATTATTGATGAATCCTAGCATACTGTGCTTGCTATATGAATAGTTATGTCTATAAATACATTGTGCTATAGTCTAGGGAAAGAGCCGGTGAGATGGCTCAGCAGGCAAAGACAGCATTTGCTGCCAGCCCAGCAATGTGAATCCCAACGCCAGTACCCATGTAAAGGTGGAAAGAGGAAACCATCTCCACAGAGCTGTCCTCCAACCTCACTGGCACCCTCCCCCCAGTTATACATACATGCGCCAGTTACAATAATTGTAGAAAGAGTCTGTACCTACTCTGTGTAGAGGCAATTAAATAAATAGTTTTGGCCTGAGGCTGGTTGCATCTACAGATGAAGAGGGCCAGCTGTGCTTCGTTGTATGGCCTGTCCCTCCAGAAATGGGGTGATAGAGCCCCACAAGCTTGGATAGCATTGTGACATGTTCTCCTGAAATGCAGTCCCGGAGTCAGCGTCCAAGGGAGGTAAGGATGGGCCCATTCCCTCAAAGGAGCCAGAAAGAACTGGCTGAAGGAAACTTTTACTTTCTCTGAGGCATTCCTGTTAGGTGCTATATGCATGCGTTTGTTTGTTTGTTTGTTTGTTTGTTTGTTTGTTTGTTTTAATAGTTGTGGTCCTGGAGCTGGAGCCTATATCCCTCATTTGTGCTCAGCAAGTGTCTGCACTGAGCTGCACCCCTACCCTGATTTACTTTTTTGTTTTGAGACAGGGTCTCAAAGCTGCCCTTGAATCCATGTGAAACGCAGGCAAGCTTTCAGCCTGCAGTCCTGCCCCACCCTGCTGAGTAGCTGGGAGGACAGGTTTGTGCCGCTAGGCCTCTCTTAAAAGTTAAATGTGTGTTTTAAGATGAGCATTGTGGTAGGTGTCTCTGGAGGTGGGGACGAGAGGTCAGAGCAGACATCTAAGGCTGGTTTCAGGATGGAGGCCAGCACCAGGATGTGTGATGTGACCAGGCTGAGGAAACACCGGGTAAATGAGTCACTGGAGAGGCTCCCTGACTCTGTGAGGTGGCCCAGGGCTGACCTGGGAGATCGACCTAGGGAGAGTTAGCACAAGTCATGCATTTGGGTGTGTACTCAGGGCAGGACTGTGCGAACTTGGTGCACCCAGCGGTGTACTCCCAGGGTAGGAGTGCCCGTAGCTGGTGCAGGAGCAGCTGCAGAGAGCACAGGGTGCATGCTTTAACCTGGGCTGACTTGCCCAGTACTTGCTATTATGAAGAACCAGGTCTTGCCAAATGTCAAATACTGACATGAGGGTCTGTGTTTCCTTGGAGACCTCCTCAGAGTCCCAGCACCCTTTCTTAGGGTCCTAGGCAAGGTACACACATGGAATGGCAGAACAGGCCACCATCAAACTTCACTGATGGTTGCGTTCAACTTGCCGGCTGCAGAGCACAGAGCCTCACCCTCAAGCAACTACTCCCGAAATATCTAGCTCCTGAGGCACAGGGAAAGAGGCTGGCTCAGAAACAGAGGCTGATGCCTCAAGTCCTTCTCATTCATACTCCAAGAAGCCTTCTCATGGGTGAGGCCCACAGTCCGTGTTCTGTGTCCACACTCCAGTGCATCTGTGCTGCTTGGCTACTTCCCTTTCCAGAAACTAATGCTGCTGCTGCCTCCTCGGCACAGGGCCTACAATCTGTACCGAGCCAAGCCCCAACACAGTGCATGGTCTTTGTAAGCCTGGATATCAATTTGTCCCAAATCAGCAAAGCAGACAGCTGTCAACAGCATGGGCATGGGGCCATGTGAACGCTACAGGATGTGTCCAAAGCTGGGTACCACAGCTCCTCACCATTGGAGGAGGCTCCTCACTATCGATGAGATCACAGACACTGATCACACACCCCTTTTCTAGCGCCCTGGGCAGGAGTTCATGCTGCCTCCTCCATTTTGGTCTTCTAGAAGGCCCTACTGTATTCATGGCAGGTGGGCTTATGAATTATCCTTTTCCCCATCTTCCTAGGAAGCCCATGAATTGGGCTTAGGAATAATTATGGAATGCCTCTGAGCTTTGAAAAATGATGAAAACTGATTGGTTTGAGAGGACTTGGCTTCTTGGGGGGAAGCCTCTGGCATAAGGGGAGACTTTCTCCAGATGAAGTCTTTCTCCAGAGCAGCTGCTCAGGTTGTTGCCCTTGGACCACCACGCACAGCTCCTGGGCTTTCCTCACATCCACCAGGTACCGGTGTGCACGTCTGGAGCCAGAGCCCATGCAGCACATTGCCTGACCCCTCCAGCTGCAGTTCCAGTTGGCCTGGTGTGGGGCTGGCGTGGAGGACAGACTAAGTGTCCAGTTTCCCTGAGCCTGGAACACCTATTTCTGCATGAAGGAACCCAGACAACATCTTGCTCCTCCCTGCTCCAGAATTCATTTCACGGCTCACGGGGGCTTTCTTTCACAGTCCCATGACCCCGCTGTGTCCGTTGCGCGATGTCAGGGGGGCCATTGCTCATATCCCAGAGTCCTGAGAGGGTGTTCCTGTCTGGCCTCTTTACCAGGAATAGCTGTGTGTCTGATCAGCTTGCCCCACTTTCGTCTAGAGTGGACAGTAATCATATAACAGCCCAGTTTCCCTGTCTGCACTGCGTGCTAGCTGTCTTTGGCCCACATTTGTAACAAAAAGACCTTGGGGGTGTGTCATGCCTTATTTCTGAAGCTGGTTTTGGTCCCCATCATTGTGCTGTCACCCTACTGCGGTTTTGTTCTGGTTTTGAAACAAGGTCTTCCTATGTTGCCTAAATTGCTGTGTAGCCCAGGGTAGCCTCAAATTCATAATCCTTCTACCTTCCACATGCTGGGATTACAGGCAAGCACCGTCACACCTAGAATCCCTTCTAGCTTTTTAAAACAAGGACAGTCATTTACTGGGAGGATTTGGGGTATCTGCATTTTGGAAAGAACTCAACTCAGCTAGGGATTCAGGAAGAAAAAGGATCCTGCTGGCTCCCAGGGACTTGATAGCAAGAATATATGGTTGTTGTTTGTTTCGTTCAGTCCAGAAAACGGAATTGCATCCTTGGCCTGTGTCCTTTATTCCCTTTATACTCTGAGGAGCAAAGAGAGGTTGTCCCAGTCGCTCAGGGATGGACAGTGAAGGCTATGTGATTGACAGATGGGGAAGACACAAAACATGCAGTAGCAGAGGAGTGTCTCACTATCCAGAGGTGGGCGTCAGGGTGCTGGCAGAAACATGTTAGCCCATCTCTGCCATGGGGAACACCTGTCCTGTGCCTGTGGCCAGCTTCTGAGAGCCCATAACTCCATCTCTGTAATGGTTTGGATCTGAAATGTTCACACAGGCTCATGCATGTTCTGAACATTTGTTTCCCAGCAGGCAGTGCAGCCTGAAGAGGCTGTGGGACCTTCAGGTTCAGCTGGGAGAAGTAGGTCTCTGGGGCTAGGCCTGTTAAGGAAATATCCCAGCCCTGATTCCTGATGCTCTCTGGGCTCTCCATCACCTGCTGCCGTGGCCTTCCCCACCACGACTGACTGACTGAAACCTTTGAAGCCGTGAGCCTAAATAAAATTTCCCGCCTATTTGTTGCTTCTGCCTTGTATTGTGTGCCGGCACCACAGATGTAACTCACACGCTCTGCTCCCATTGCTGCGTGGTCCTCACCCTGCAGGTGTGGCTCCTTCTCTTAAAACAATGACAGTCACGTGAGACGAAGGGCCTGTTGTATGCTAAAGTAATTCCACCTTAAGTAGTTACATTTTCCAGGACTTTATCCCCAAACAAGGCCACATCCAAGGTTCTGAGGGGCACACAAATTCAGGTGCTGAATCTATCCACCCTCATGCCAGCCACACCCATAGCACCAGCTGTGCCTGGGGTTTCTGACCTTCTTTAACATCAGTTTACCTCCTTTGATTGTCTCAGGTGCGTCTCACTCCTACCCCGGCTAGTTTCTTCATTTTTTTTTCTTTTTGTTTCTGTTACTTGTTTTAGGATTTGTTTTGGCTTTTCAACAGGGTCTCTCTATGTAGCGTAGCAACTCGGGGTCCCTTGGGCTTTGGCCTCCTGAGTGCTGAGATTACAGGGATATGCTTCCATGCCTGACTCTTGATTCTGTTAAGAGATGAAGAAGAAAAATAGCAAAAGCTGGTTACCAGCCTTAGCCATAGCCTATCCATGAGACCACTGAGGAGGATGGTCCCTCTGGAGCCCTGATGGCCTTGCTGACACTGGGGCTCTGGAATGCACCAGAACTCCCAGGCTGGCTGGAGGTGGGACTGGACTAGAATTGGATAAGAACCACAAGCCAAAAGCCCAGGATTGGTGGAAAGAACATGGCAGGGAGTTCACGGTTCTAAAGTATGAGGGCACAAGTACCCAACCCATTGATTAACAGGACAGCTGAGAGAAGCGGCCATTGCTGATGGCTCACCAACGGTGGGATGAAGAGATGGCGCAACAGTTAAGAGTGCTTGCTGCTCTTCCGTATGACCCTAGTTCAACTTTCCAGCACCCACGGGGCAGCTTACAACCACCTGCAACTCCAGCTCCAACGGATTTGACAGCCCTTTCTGGCCTCTGGGGGCACCTATATACACAACACATGTCAAACACACACTTTTTAAATAAAAGACAGCAACAACAGCCAGGCCCACATAGACAGTGCATTATGTTTTGAATTTTTAGTGTCCTGACTGAAAGAGGAGGTAGGTGGTTCAGGCCCTCCACATCGTCACATCTCACGATCCCTGGTGAAGGGTCTTCCCATTCTTCCACAGCCAAGGCTGAGGGGCTCAGCTAGCAGAGCAGAACTGCGCCTCACCTGGGGGTCTTCCCCAGGCATCCCCCCTTCTCCCGGAAGTACAGCCAGCACAAGAGTCCACTCTGAGTGGCAGCCAGGGTAAGCACAGGTCACAGTTCAGCCCTCTCCACCATCAGCCCGGCCAGGTGTTCTCCAAGTGTTCAGCCTCAGAGTTTCCTCTTCCGGGTCATGTGCTTCCTTTTCCATGTGCCCTGCCCTACACATGGAACTCTTGGGTCAGTTCTGAGAAGTGCAGACACTCTAGCTACCTCTTGACAAACAAGCAAGTGGATACCTTCTAGCTAGAAGGCCGCCTTAGCTGTCTGGGAACTGGAATCCTTTGATATCCTATCTGGACCGTCACTTGCGCCAGGAGGAAGGAGGTCTGTCCTAGGCTGTCTTCCCAGTATGCTCCAAACTCCACACGTTCCCTGCACAGCTGGTCTGAGATCCCAGCTTTCTTACTTTCTTTATTGGACTTTTAATTTCTGTGTGTGTGTACATGTGTGTGTGGAGGCCAGAGGCCAAAAATAAAGTAATCTTCCATCTCTCTCCAACTCGTTTGTTTGTGAGACTGAACCTGGAGCTGAGCATTTTGGCCATGCTGGCTGGGCAGCAAACCTCTCAGGGCTCTTCCTGTCTCTGTCTCCCCAGCTGGATTTACAGCTGCTGCACCTGCCTTTTTTCTCTCCCTGAGCTCCGGTCTCCGTGCCTGCGTGGAAAGCACTTAACTGACGGGGTTATTTCCCGTCACCTTTGGCCCCTTTTAGGTAAGTCAAAGGTGTCTCATGTGCCCATGTACAGGTTGCTGAATGAGTTTTTTGCTTTGGCCTCACTTCCCAACCCTTCCACTCTCCTAAGCTCCCAGCCGCCATTGTTGTCTCTGAAACTCCTTTAGACAGATCTTCCAGAAACGTCTTCCTCAAGCTCAGCCATACCCCTACCCACCACTTCTAGGAAGTAGTGGATTTTCTAAGCATTTTTTCATTGCTGTAGGTGAAATTGTCGGGACAGACTTTGAAGCTCTACTCTGCCCCCCCCCCCGCCCCTTATTTTATTGCCCGGGGTTAAGTAGCAGTGTCACCATGACGGCGTGGTCCACTTGCTTTTCTGGGCGGTCTGTTGTGTTCCTACTTACCCAGTGTTGCCAAAAAAGGAGGTGAGAGTGAGCCTGCAATCTCTGCTTTCGGGCCCCGGTGGCCTGAGTCACCCACCACCATCAGGACCCACCTCATGCAGCCACATAGTGCTGCATGGTCCTGCGTGGTCAGGACTGCAAGGGAAAGGACGAAAGTCAAGTTAGAAGGCTGAAGCCTGCGGGGATTAGGCAAACCACATTCACTTCAGACTGGGAGGAAGGTTTTGGATATACAGTTTGATTTAATTGTCAGAGCAGCTGTTAAGGGTTGCCTTGTGTCTCTCCCAACACTGAATCGGTTGGGATCCTAACCCTCAGCATCTCGGAATGCAGCCTTATTTGGAAAGAGGACCACTGTGGATGTCATTAGTTCTGGTGAAGTCACTGAGGTAGCCCCTAGTTGAGTGTGGCTGATACCAGTGAGGGAAAGGCCCTGTGACACAGGAGCAGGACTGGGAGTGACACCACTGTGAACCAGTGGACACAGAGATGGCAGCAATGCCAGAGTCTAAGGACAAGGTAGCACTGCTCCATGGGGTTCCCTGGAAGTGTGCCCTGCCCACTCTGCCCTGCCCGGACCACCAGCCTCTGGATGGAGAGGGAACAAGGTTCTACTGTTGTAGGCCATCTGCTTTTCAGGTCTTCCTCTAGGCAACTCGGAAGTGGTGACCGCATGTGGTAAAGGCTGTACTTGACGGGTCCCTCAGCCCCCTGAATCTAGTCAGTCACGTTCAGTGAAGGCTGAGGAGGAGGAGCGCTGACCTCAGGCTCAAGAGTGTGCCCACTCTTCACAGACGGCAAAAGGAGTTTGTGGTGGAGGCCTGGAGTTCCTGTCAGGTGGGGGATGGGCCAGGGAGAGCATTTCTGGCCCATCGTATCTGGTTGACAACAGCATAAGAGAGCGGGTGGGACTGGATACTGAGTACTGAGTCTTGGGGCTTGCCCCTCACAGGGCATAAGAGAGGCAGACAGGTAGCAAGGGGGTAGACTTGGTTTGGTAAGTTTGAATGTTCTGCAGGTTTATACACTGTTAACTTAGGCGGTATATCTTGTTTGACCTCATAGCCTTCACTAGGCCACTAGTCCTCTTGGAGTCAGCCATGGGGTCCCCTCTGCACTGTTTAGAGAAGTCCCTGTTTTATATGCACATGCCTTTGTCCCCACATTTGCCGTGGGGACAGTCATGTTCTCACAGCGCCCATTAACCCAAGCTCCCAGTGGGGCCCCAGCTCATTCTAAGCCTCAGCAGGCCTGCGAGGTGGAGGTTGACACTTGGCCCAGGAGGCAGCTGGCTTGCTCCCGCTCACAAAGCGTGTGACTTACTCTTGCCAGACTCACAGCACATAAGACAGTACCACTTCCTCCATAACACACACACACACACACAGACACACACACACACAGACACACACACACACACACACACAGCTAATCCTCTCTGGAAACACGGAGATACCCAGGGTGTGTGACTCCATCTCCTGGGTGTTGCTAAATCCAGTCAAGTTGACAAAAGATTAAACCACCACAGGAAGCTTGGTGGTGGCAGTTGGTGTGTGTGATCTGATTGGCCCCAGATAAGTATGTGCCCAGCAAAATCTGCCCCTCTCCCACACCCGTTGGAATTTGCTCTTGGGAATCGGTGAACTGATTGTCCTGGCCTACAGACTGACTGCTGACCTGAATTAAGTAACACCCTGTCCTTGGTGGTGTCTCCTTTACGGCGCACTGAAGGGCTGCACACAGCCTTCCCCGTGTGTGCTGCCGTGAGGCACACACACATCACTGCTGTCAAGCCACTAAGCCTTCTTCCGGCATGACACGCTACGAGGTCATGTCCAGCACAGCAGCTGGGCCATTGGCCATGCTCCCCACCCTTAGCTACAGAACATTCCTCTTGCCTTCTCCCTACCAGTCCTAGGCCCTTTGTTACCCAAAGCCCATCACATCTACCAGTGTGTGTGATATGTCCCTACCCACAGGTGGTAACAGACCTGAAATCCCTCGGACAGCTGTGCTCCCTCTTCCTCATATCTTGCTTTATTAAGGCACCGAGGTGGCATGGGACAGGGCTGGCCTGATCCAGTTGCAGCGTCCCTTCCATGGGCCAGGACCCTGCTTCACAGTGAGGTCAGAGGTTGTCTGGCCATTTAAAGAGTAGATGCCTCCTCCCAACAAAAAGCGTGAGGCATCCTCTTCCCTCCACGGTGGACATGGCTTCCAGAAGAAGGGGCAAAGAAGGCTGAGCACAAAGTGGGCGTGATTCTCAGGGTGGCTTCTATCGAGAAGTTAGCCTGTCTGCTGGCTTCCTCATTTTTATAAAAAGCTGTCTTAGTGTTCAGACTCCTTCAAGTCACATGTTTCTGTACACAGCCCACCAAAGCACCAGAATGCGTTCTCCCACCTTGTCCCAAGCGAGCTTTGGACAAGGTGCACTGTCCTTCCAAATGGTGAGCTTCCAAAAACAGGGCTGGAGGGGTAGAGTGGGGCAAAGGAGTACAAACTTTACTTCCCCCATTAGAGCAGCGCCAAAGGTCGGTAGTGAGGTGGGGGCTGTGCTCTCTCTGACAAGGACACTAGCTGGCACAGAGAAGCAACCAGTCAGAGGTCAGGAGGCTAGAAACTAAAACAGTTTGTGGTCACCTTAGTAAGTCCATCACTTGCCAGCTGGGCAAAGTCTCCCTGGGTGAAGGGACTCGAAGGTCAGCTCCTCACGCAGACTTCTGGGAGGGAAGATATTGGGCCCAAACCTTGTCATAAAGTCACTTCTAGATTCTCTCTGTGCCTCCCGTCCCATCTTAGTTTGTCTTTTAAAAAGTTCATGTGTGTGTGCACGCCCATGTGTGTCTGTGTGATGTGTGTGTATTCATGTGTGCTTGTATACATGCATGTCTGTGTCTGCGGTATGTGAGTGACATGTGGGTGATGTAGGTGTGTCTCTGTGTTTGTGCGCATGTGTTGTACATGTATCTCTGTGCACGTGTGTGCTGGCACACACACGAGAGAAGAGAGCGTGTACCTATGTGTGGAGGCCAGAGACAACCTCAGATGTCCCTTTTCAGGTGTTGTCCACCTCATTTTTTTGAGATGGGTCTCTCCATTGGCCTGGAGCTTATAAGTAGGCTATTCTGGCAGCCAGTGAGTCCCAGGAATCCTCCTGTCTCCTCCCTCTCCGTGCTGAGATTGCACTGTGCCCCGCCACACAGGGCTTTTTTTTTTAAAATATGTTGCGAGTATCAAAATCAGGTTCTCGTATGTACGCAGCAAACGCTTCACCAAGCTGGTTATCTACCCGTCCCTAAAAAGCTCATCTTTGATAGGTTTTCATGTCACCGAGACAAACTAAGAGTCTCCATGACCTACATTGAATCACTTGGGACAGCCCCAAAACCATCTAAGTCTCCCCCACACTCAAGGAGAGATGCCCTTCATATTGGTCTCCTTTCACCTTCATTTTCTGAAAGTTTTCTTATATCTGCTTCTACTCACACAGTGTGGTGGGTAGAACAAGAGCAAGGCTCAAGTCCTATGGTTCTGTTGGTTGCTTATGTTTTCCTGGCTCTGTGGTGGTGTGACCACTAGGGCGTGCTACAGCCTCACATGCCGAGCCCTAGGCAGGAGCCGCTCTAGGGAGGAAAGAAGCAGAACCACTGCGTTGTCATCTTCTGTGGCCTGGTAAGGCTGCTCCCCCTCAGGGGGTGGTGATCAAAGAGCCGGCCAATCAGTTCATGTCAGAGGCAGTCCCTGTTCCCATTACCATGGAACCCACTTGGACACTGCTCTTACAGAGGGACAGAGCATATATCTGGCTACGTTGGTCCACTCAAGGTACTCTGCATAAATATTATGGCTCCCACTTTAGTGTTTTAATGAGATTCCTAAGTGTGTAAATGTGGGTCTCTCCTTCTTCTGCCTTCTCTTGTTCTCCCCTTCAGTTTTTTTAAAAATTCTGATGTGTTAGTTTTCTTTTCTTTTATTATTTTAAAATTACCTCTTAAAAGCTTGTTCTCTAATGATAGGCAAAGGTAGTGTATCCAGTTAAGAGTGGAGGTTGGGAGAAATTGGGAGGAGCAGAGAAAAGGGAATCCATAATCAGGACCAAAAAAAATTCTTTTTGTCAATTAAAGGAAAATATTTACTCTCTCAATACAGGTGCTTCTGTTCAGATTAATTAAAGTTCTTATGTATTTCTTAGTTCCTTTTGGGGGTAGTTTTGTATTCTTGAGCAGCTGGAATGTGAGACCATATCCCTAGTAGAGATATTAACAAATTAGAATGTAAATAAAAGGTTTAAAACATAAAAAGAAGAAGAAGAAGAAGAAGAAGAAGAAGAAGAAGAAGAAGAAGAAGAAGAAGAAGAAGAAGAAGAAGAAGGAGAAGAAGGAGAAGAGAAGAAGAAGAACCAGCCCTGTTTCTTGTCCCTGCATCTTGTCCGTCTTGTCCCGGGAGAATGAGGAGACTACAAAGAAGATGCAGCCCTCTGATATTCAGCCTGGGCCTCACAAGGCCCTGCTAAATGTGAGGCACTAGGAAGGCCATGGCAAACAAGCTTGTCCCTGCCCACCCGAGGATTCCATCCTGCGAGCAGGGGGCTACATATGTACCCTAGGAGTCAGCATGCTGTGTCATTGAGTGCTGCAATAAAACATCAAGGGGTTATGCAGGGCGCTGCTACATGTAGGAAAGTCAGCAGCAGCCTATCTGCTGGGAAGATGTTTGGTCCAGGAGGGAATGAAGGCGGGGAAGGCTCAGACAGACAGCCTCGAAGATGACAGGCCTGGCATGGGGATGGGAGTACATTTCTTCCTGTCCTTTGAGTCCTCAGAGAGCAGGTCATTGTGGCCAGGCCTGTGGATGATAACAGCTAGCTACAGGTGGCCAGAGGAGGCCAGAGGAGGGTGGGGCCTCACTGGTAGAGCCCAGGGCATGATTAGGGAAACCATCAGATGTGGGCCAGAGGAATGGCATGCCCTTTGTAGGAGTCTGTATGGCTACTTCTCAGAGTGGACAGAGTAGAGATAGGAATGAGGACCAGAACCATCTGAGAACCACTGAACAGACCTGGATCAACCCGATAGGCTCCAGACTCTAGACCCTTTTCCTGCCTGTTTCCTCCAGAAATCCTTGCCTGACTGCTCGGCTTGATCAGCCCCAGCGTGTGAGTGGACTGTTTCCACAAACACCTTTGCAGTCTGTTGCCTCCTGGCCGGCTTCTCTTGCTTGTCTCTGAAAACCTTGTGCTGAGCTCTTCCTGTGCTTGACTCTTTTCCCAGCTGCTCCGTCCTACCCGTTCTACAGCCACCCTGCCATTCCTCCAGTGCCCAGTCAGTGCACCGAGGGCCCCAACACGGGAGTGCTCTGCACCTCTGGGCCAACAGTGGAAGCCGCTATAACATGGAAGGAAAGACTGGCTTTCAACAACACCGCAGTCTCCTTGTTGCCATCTACCCTTTACGGGCTGTGAGACCCAGAACTCAGCTCCTCTTACTTCTCTCCTCCTCTCCTGCGGATCAGAAAGATCCTGGCAAGGGTGCTCAGATGGACTTTGTAGCTAGCATGAACACAAACGTCAGCCATGCTGTCAGGGGGACCTCCATGGCCATGCAGCTGTGATAGAAAGAAGAGGTAGCATTGGGTCAGCTCCTCAGCCCCACTGAGCAATAAATAGCATCTTATCTTAATGAGCAGTGGTCTGCACCCAGTGACTGTTGCTGCTGAAACTGATCCCGCTGGGCTTTGGGCCATTACCTTTGTCCTGCTAGAGGGGGGAAAAAGGAATAATAGTAATTTTAAAAGAATCCCTGACCTGGATGTCCACCTCTTCTGATTACACAAACATTATTTCAGGTCATGACCTCAGCCCAGGGCTGGACAGGTGACAATCAAAAGGCCCCTGGCAATTTGCATCTGCCCAGTAGTAGAAAATCTGAGCGCCGAGCATGCAAATGAAGCCATGCACTCCCTGCAGCATGAAACTTTTCTTGATTGCCATCTGCAGTAAGAGATGCATTTGAGAGTTTGGGAGGTGATTCAGTTTTGCATTCATGAGAACTTGAGTTCAAGCCCTAGAAACAAGAGGTGGGTGGGGATGGTGGCCAGCCCTTCCAGTCCTAGTGCTGGGAAGGCGGAGACCCCTGGGGCCTGCTGGCCAGCCAGCCTAACCCAGCTGGTGCAATCCAGGTTCAGTTAGAGTGTCTCAAAGGGGGAGGACAGCTGAGACGGCAGCCTCTGAATACTGCAGTCACACACCTGTACAGCATTCTCTCTCTCTCTCTCTCTCTCTCTCTCTCTCTCTCTCTCTCTCTCACACACACACACACACACACACACACACACACACACACACAGAGGCTACATATGATGTTATCATCCAGTACATAATGCCCTTCTCCTGACACAGGATTTCCCCTGGGTTCTCTTCTGTGTCTCTATTATTTTAGCATGCTTTATCAAATACACACAGCTGATTTTATGACCTGGGTGGAGGGAACAATCACAGTCTGGAAAATACCACCCTAGATGTCAGAGAAGCTGAGGAGTGGGGAACGCCTGCCGGCGGGTCTGGCTAGGGCGTGGAGAATCAACTGCATGGAGGGACTGATGCCATGCTTTCTGGCCAGAGATGGGGAGAGTATCTTTTTTATCTCAGGTTTCCAAGACTAACTCAGTCTTGATGAGGTCATGTGGGCTCTGAACCTCCAAAGGGATTTCATTTTCTGCTTGTGGTTGGAGTGCCCCATTTCTGGCAGGAAGACTGGGGGTCCTGTAGTCCTGAGCAGGGTGGTTGGACATGACTCCCTTGCTCTGAGTGTGGGTCTTTATCAGAGTGTGTTCCGTGACAGCCTTTGAAATTCGAATGAGCTTGCAGAGCGGTTTATTTCAGACTTGGGGCCCTTTCACACCACTGCAGTCTTGGATCCCATACAGCCCTTCCTTTATACTCCAGCAACTGGGAGTTTATTTTTCAAATAAAAGTCTGTTTTCCCATAAAACGCTGAAGGTTTTGTGCTGTGTGGGGAAGAATGAACTCCAGCTTTCAAGGCTTCAATTTGGAGTCTCCAAGTCTACAATTTACATGCCAAGGGCTTCCCCAGGGCTGAGGGGGCCCTGCCCCAGCTTGCCCTGCAGAACAAACACGGGGCAGTGGGGCAGCCTTTGTGGATCAATGGGCCATTGTGCCCAAGTACGGAGCAGTAACAGAAGGGCTGGGTCTGAAATGAAGTAAGTTAGGTCCTCCACCCCTGAGGGCTAGAAGCACACCTGGTCACTCCGAAGACCACTCTGCCGACCCTCCAGCACCTCCTCCTAAGGGCACCTTTCACATCCCCTGCCACACAGGGGCCTGCAGCAGAGTGCAACTTCTGTGTACTGAAAAGCAGATGGGCTTAGCCTGGGCTTAGGTGGTTGCAGTCATGTGCCTCTGTGGCTGTGAGGTGAAGGAGAGGGGACACACCCACAAGAGCCTGAGAGGTGACCCGGAGACTAGAAAAAAAGCCCTCCCTCCCTAGGTGGGGGGGGGAGGGAAGACAATGTAGAACAGCCAGGTTGGAACCTGAGCAATGGCCTGCCCAAGAGGAATGGAAGTCGTAGGGACCGTACACAAGCCAGGCACGTTTCCCAAGGCCTGACCTTTAAAGCCCCCACTGAGAAGGAGCCCAGGCATCTCACTGCAGGGTCTGTGGTCCTTGGGAAGCGAAGAGCAAGGATCAGATAGGAGAACACACGTGGTACATAGGGGACATTGCATGACTGTGGGGCCATGTCACAGGCTGGGTCTTGGTGACAGACCTATCAGGTTGCTCCCAGTGCTCTTAGCACACAGCAGCAGGCAGATTGATAATGGAGAGTTGGAGCAGCATCCCTGACAGGAGCCCGGGTCTCAGGTCCCCCTGGCATGCTTCCTTCTGTGTGTGCTATGTGCCCAGGCACCCTCGTGGGTCTAAGATGGTACGTCTTTTTCAGTTATCTTTCGGATGACCCCATGGGGCCTGGACAATGGTTCCAACACTGGAGAGACAGAGAATGGGCATCTCTACCCTTACGGAAGTATTGCCAGAGAAAGAACCTGAGAAGAGGAAGCTCGTGGTGTGGGGAAGGGTGACAGGGAGGAGACCCTGGCACACTTCTTCTCTTGATAGAGACATCCTTGGTAGGAGTGTGGTGCTTTGCAGGAAGCCAGGGTACAGCATGTCATGCCACACCCACCCGGGAGCCAGGCCACCTCTCCCCTTGCAGCCCTCATGGAGTGGAGCTCCACCTTGCTCCTGGAAGGACCCTCCTAGCAGCCACAGGGGTTGCCTCCTCACTCACGTCTCTGGTGCAATGGCCCAGTGCCAGGCTGGCCACAGCAAGAAGGGGCAGTAGGACAAATTGAGGCAGGCAGTAAACACAGGCATGAGTGAAGGGAGAAGGCTGTGCGTGCGCCTGGAAAAAGGCGGGTCTGCAGGTGGGCACATGGGGGACATGTGAACAGGAGACACACGCACACTGTTCACAGGGGCTTGGACCAACAACCTGGGTGTCTTCAAGATGCCAGGATCCAGACTTAGCATGAGTTTTGCTCAATGCCCAGCAAAACAAGATTTACTCTGGTTGGCCTGTTCCCTGGGCACAGCTCCCTTCTCGGAGGCCACAGCTCACCCAGCCTTGGCCAGCCAACCTGACTTAGACCTGTGCTCACTGGC
Organism: Psammomys obesus; assembly: GCF_907164565.1. Taxonomy (NCBI): domain Eukaryota; kingdom Metazoa; phylum Chordata; class Mammalia; order Rodentia; family Muridae; genus Psammomys; species Psammomys obesus. The sequence continues at coordinate 12,630,206 of NW_026592118.1, forward strand.
TACAGCTGGAGCTTTCCAGATCCCCGCAGCTGGCAGCTCTGCAGCCTTCTGAAAAATGTGACTCATCCAGCCTGTCCACAAAGAAAGGAAAAGTATGTGTGGCATCCGGGTTTCCTGAAAAGTGCAGCCATCGCATGGCACAACTATGTGGCCTGGCATCTAGTGCCATCTAGAAGGGCGCCCTCTGGTGGCCACCACTCCCCTGTCCCCCTAGAAGGAGCTCATGTCCCTGCCAGCCAGCTGTGGGCATTGGAACTGAATCCTATCAGCCTTCCAGTCTTCCACAGCCTGCGGGAGGGACACTCCTGCTCTCCTGGAGACAACAAAAGAGGCTGCTAATAAGACTGGCATCTTTGTCCTCACCTTTTATTGCTCAAGCTCTGCCTCCGTTTTGAGGCAGGTTATAAGGCTATTATACGGTTCTTACACACCCCTCTAACTTGCTTCGTAGCTGAGGATGGCCTTGAACTTTTGATCCTTTTACCTGCATCTCCCAAGTGCCGGATTATAGGTGGTGCTGTACATGTTGTCTAGCGGGTCGGGTTCAGGGCTTCGCTCACGTTAGACAAACACCCAACGAGCTGCGCCTCTTTCAAGTCCTTTTTTAAAGTAATGTTCCGTTCTGGCAATTCAAACTTCTACAAAATAATAATAATGATAGGGTGGAGGATGGTAGAGGAAGACATCTGATCCCACTTCTCATGCACGCACACACAGGTACACACGCGCCTGAACACGTGTGCAACCCTCAGACGAAAGCACACACACGCTACATACACAGTAAAATATTGTAAGCAGTCTAAAGGGGTCTCTGTGCTCTTCACCTAACTCACTAAGCTAACATCCCTCCGAGTTTGCCTAGCTCTGACCTCTGTCTGTCTGTCTGTCTGTCTGTTTCTCCTGCCCCCACCCCATGCCCGTGTACTTGTCTGTATAGATTCAGAGTGACTGAGAGTAAGTTATAGACACAGCAGCCCCTGACCCAGGGGCTCTCAACCTTCCTAATGCTGTGGCCCTTTATGTTGTGGTGACCCTCCAACTCTAACATTATTTCCTTGTTACTTCATAACTATCAATTGGCTACTGTTATGAACCGTAATGTAAATATCTGATTTGCCCCCCCTCAAATGGGTTGAGAACCATGGCCTAACCCCTGAAGGCTTTATGAAAACACGGTAGCTCCTCCCCAGTGTAACTTTCAAGTCCAGGAAACTGTCAACAAAGTATGATTAGCTGTATTTCAGGCTTTGTTTGCATTCTAAATTGTCTTAATGACATCCTTTTTGGAAGCACCCCAGACATGACCTTGTCTGTGACCCCGTGTCTTCTACCCCCCAGCTCCCCACAGTTCCTCTGCCTGTCTCATCTTCCATGACCTCAGCACTTGCCCGGCGGGTACAGGCCACAGGCCAGCTATTGTTTGGCTGCCTCACTGGGGTGTGCCCAGCACTTCCTCATGATCACATTCGGGGTTAGCTCTTGGCAGGCCAGCTGCAGACCTGCTTCCTTGTGCCTGGGCCTCACGGCAGGCAGCCTGTGACTGTTCCAGCACCTTCCTGGCGATAGGAGCCCTGGGGACGGGACGGGACCTGTCTGCCCTGTGAGGCTCTCCACTTTAAGAAAGTGCTCATTTCCCTGTGTGACCCGTCAGCGCTCTGGGGCAGGTGCTTAGAATAGTGTGTAAACAACCCCTTTCTCATCCAACTTTCACTTGCTACTTTCAGCAGCAATCAGTGAATCTTGCTTGAATTACGGCTGTGATGGCTGTCAAAGAGTGATAGTCTAATTCATCACTAATTCTGCATTAGCTGGTTGGAAGGAGAGTCTTTCTCAGGAAAAGATCTACCATCTTTCCTGTGTGTGTGTGTGTGCGCGCGCGTGTGTGTGCATGTATACACATGAATATATGTGTGTGTCTACATTTATATATGTATGTCTGTCTGTGTGTGTGATGTGTATATATGTATGTGGTGCCCATGTAAATACAAACGTGTAAGCATATGTGTATGCATGTATATGTTCATGCGTGTGTATGCGTATATATACTTGTGTGCCTGTGTGTATATGTATGTGCACATTTATGCTTGCATGTGGGTATTTATGTCTCTGTGTGTCTGTGCATATGTGTATAAGTGTATGTCTGGACTTGTGGATTTGTGTTTTAGTTAATTAGTTAGATTTTTCCATTGCCGTATTCTGATGCTCACCTTGAGACTTGTCCAACAGGAGCCCTGGGTCTTCCCGACCATCCCCACAATGTTGTATGCATCGTCTTCCTAGCTTATCCCAACTCTGGAATGAGCCCCTTCTCCAAGTAACACTTTTGCCATCTCACTACTGTTGAGTGGCATAAGAGTGCTCCACACAACACTTTACTGGTGGCGGCAAACAGCACTTAGAAATAAGATGTTGGGGCCTGGGCATGGTGATGCACACCTTTAGTCTAAGTATTCAGAAGGCAGAGGCAGGTGCATCTCCATGAGTTCGAGGCCAGCCAGGTCTATGGAGCAAGTTCCAGGACAACCAGGACAGCCAGGACGAAGGAAAGGAAGGAAGGAAAGAAGGGAGCAAGGGAGGGAGGGAGAGAGGGAGGGAAGAAGGAAGGAAGGAAGGAAAAAGAAGTTGGTCCTGGGAATGCTTTCTGCTACTGGGGTTCCATTGCTTCTAGAGCCTCTCAGCAGACCAATTGCAGACAATTTAATGCTTACGAATGGGAGGGTAATTAAATAAAGACAGCCTATCCACACAGCAGAATATTATGTATATGTGAAAAGTATACCATTGAAATAATATAGCCAAAGATATGGCGACAGATATCATTATCAGAATGTATGAGGCTGCCCTGATCGTATCGCAAGCATATTTACCACTGTTGGAAATACAGATAGCAGCCGGTGTGCTGGTACACACCTTTAATCCTAGAACTCTGGAGGCAGAGGCAGATGGATCTCCTAAGTTTGAAGCCAGCCTGGGCTACAGAGCAAAGGCCAGGAGAGAGGACAGCAAAGACATACAGAAACTTTGTCAGAGAGCTAGGTGCAGTGGCACATGCCTATAATCCCAGCATTCTGGGAGGCAGAGGCAGAAGGCTCACTGTGAGTTTGAGGCCAGAGCGAGTCCAGGACAGCCAGAGCCTCACAGAGAAACCCTGTCAAAAAAAGCCAGAAAAGGAGGAAGAGAAGGAGGAAAAAAAAAAAAAAAGAAATGCAGATATAGGAGAACCTATACTTATTATTTCCCCCAGAATGTATGGATTTCCTACATTTTTGTGGCTAAACGTTCATACTGTATAACGTAGTGCCTGTGCAGTTTTAAAATGTGCAGGAGAGTACATTGAGCACATTCCCAACATTCTGCAGTCACCCCTCGAGTCCGAGGGCTATGTCATCACTGTGTCAGCTGTCTCCGTGACGAAGCACCTGACGTAGGTAACTATGGAGGAAGGCTTCTTTTGGTTAACAGGCGCCTGTCCATGGCTGCTTCAGGCCTGTGGTGATTTATGATTTACATAAGTGACTGCAGGTGAGCTTGTTGAGGAAGGACCAGGCATTTTCCCTAGAGGATGTGGAGGGTATGTGGCGATGGAGGCTTCTGCCTTATGGTGTTCAGGAGGCAGAGAGGAGCTGGATATGTTCCCTCCAAGGGCCCACTGCCAGTGACCTTTCTTCCATTAGACCCCACTTCCCAGTGGTGTCGCATGCTGGGCACCAGGCCAGCAGTATGTAAAGCCTTGGGAAACATAAATGATCCAAACTAACAGTCACCCCAAACAGAACCTCATCCCCATGACCCGTCACTTCTCGTCCCTTCACTCCTAGAACCTGGCAAGACCAACCTATTTACTGTCTCTGTGGCTGTGCCTGTTCTGGAATTGATGTGAAAATGGAGTCTAATAATGTGACTGGCTCCTTTCACGTCACATTTTGTTTGGAAACTGTACATCATACCATTCACGCTTTTCATGGTTGACTAATCCTTCCTCGCATAGATAAGCCACATCTTCTTTCCCCACTCATCTATCCATGAATGTTGAGGTTGTTTCCCCTTTTGGATTCCGTGAGTCGCTATTGCAGTGCTGGCTGCTTTAATACCTGTCTTCAGCTCTTTGGGGTGGGTAGCCATGAGTAGGTTATACAGGAATCCCGTGTTTAACTTACTGGGAATGGCCAAACTGTCTTCACGATCGATGTGGCATTTTAAATTATCAGGAGCAATGTATTAAGATTCCATTTTCTCCATCTCTTTGTCAGTAGAAATTCTTCACATTTGTGATTAGGATTTATGGTTCCCATGAGCGTTTATTCTCACACATGTGTTGCTCTTCTTTGGGGGAAGTGTCTGATGAAGCTTCCTGTCCATTTTTTTTCTTCAAGATTTAGAGAAAGGAAGAGAGACAGACAGAGACAGGACAGACAGACGGTAAGTTTATGTGCAGCACATACATGCCAGTGCCTGCAAAGACCAGAAGAGGACCTTGGATTCTTCCAAACGGTAGTTAGAGGGAGTTGTGAGCCACCTGATTTGGGTGCTGGGAACTGAACCCAGGTCTTGGGAAAGAACAGCTCGTGCCATTTAACCACTGAGCTACCCCTCCAACCCTTCCTACCCATTTTTTAATTGTCTTTTTCATACTAGTCTGTGGGGATTCTGAACTGTGAACACTTTGCCGATGTATGTCTTGCAAATATTTTCTCCTCAGAGTCACCTTTACTGTTTTGATGAAATCCTTGGATGCATAAAAATGTTTGGTTTTGATGATGACCAGAATTATCTTATTGTGTTGCCCTTTTGTGCTTGCTTCATGAAGACATCTAAACTCGTTGAAATAAAGGAGCAGGAAGGGATGAAGGACATGTGGCTACCAGGGATTACAGTTTGATCTCAGAAGTAGATGCTAAGGTGGAGATAGAGGGGCAGCGGACACCAGTGGAGATCAGGGCACAGGCCGTGGCAACAGCAGTTTCTGTCAGCATCAGTAGTTGATGCTCTGCAGCTTATGGGATGTCTCTGTCACATTATCTTTTATCATCCCTTTATGACCTCTGAGTGGACTGAGCCTGCTGTGTTGTAGGAGATGTGTTGAAAACCATTTCAATCGCTAAAGATTGCAGGCCTGTGAGTGGACCCAGATTTCCCTCAGGGGTTGCACCTGACCTAAAGGGTAAACCTTTCTATCAGCAACCTCATTTTATCATTTATTTAACTTTGAGAAGAAACCACTCCAAGGCAGGCAGCCGTTGATTCAGACCACAAGTTCTCGACTCCTTTCATTGAGTTTCCAGGGGAATGAGTGCAGAAGTAGTTGGGGTCCTTCAGAGGAGCCGCAGGTCCCAGAAAACAGCACCCCTGCCCAGGTACCTGGAAGGTGAGGTTGGGCCAGCCAGATGCTGGCTTTTAGCTGAGCCTGGGAAGTTACAGGTCTTCTTTTCCCCTGTCTCAACTGGGGCACACTCCTATCGTACTTTGTTGCTTTAATCAGATCTTAAGGCCTGATGTTTGGGGCCTTAAGAGCTACTGCTCCAGGGCTTCCGCACCCAGGATCTGTCCTCTGAGCCACAAAGCAGTCGATCTTTGTCCTTCCCACTTGCCTTTGGGGCCTATGGAGCCCTGAGTCTGACATGCTTTTACAGAGATCTTGTTGAGTGGCTGGCTGTCAACTCCAGAATACGGGGACCACAAGAAAGGACTGAATAAAGCCCCCAAGAGCCCTGCATGGGCACATGTTGCCCTTTCGAGGCTCTCTGAGATTTACGGATTTTGTACTTTCTGGCGCCTCCATTTCAGCTGAAAATAATTATCACTGTTAGGTCTCACTTGCGTGTACATTTGTGTGTAGGTGCACGCGCTCCAATGGGAGTGTGTGCGAGGCCAGAGCTCGGTATCAGCATCTTCCTTCCTCGATCCCTGCCTGCTTTAGTCCCTTGAAGACAGGATATCTCTCCGAACCAGGCTGGGCCTCAGTGCTGGTTCAGCTAGACTAGCAACCAGCAAATCCCAGCAATCCTCCTGCCTCTACTCTCTTTGCTGCTGGGAACACAGGCATGCACAGCCACACCTGGCTTTTTTATGTGGCTTCTGGGGCTCCTAACCCAGGCCCTCAAGCCCTCAGCACTTGTCTGTGCTTTTAACCGTAGGGTAGGGTTCCCTGTGGTCACCATCGAATCTCAGTGGGCTTAGAAGCCATTGGTGTGAGCTGAGGCGGGTGAGCTGAGGTGCTTTATCTTTGCCAAAACAAACACTCTCTTGTCACTCACATTCTCCCAACTCCAGTTCCCCTAGGCGCCACAAGGCTAGGTGTGACCCTGAGTGTGCTGGGGTGACTCTGAGCCACATGGCTTGAGTCAGGTGGGGAGGGCCATGTCTCCGAGGTGTGACTCAAACACAGCCCCTGAAGAAGGACGAGGGGAGGCCCCAAGGGCGGGTTCACTAAGAACGAAGCAACACGACCTTCAGAACTCTCCGTGAAATATGACACACTATTTTGCAACTGGCAGGAGTGCCCTGGCCAGTGTACATTCTGCTCCCTGCTCCAAGAGGATCTGTACCTCACACCCCGAGGTTTTCTTTGGCAGCAACTTCTCAGGGTCCTGGGTGATTTTCAGGCCCTGTGAGTGTCACAACCCTCAAAGGATTGAGAGTGAGATTTTTGTTGGTGTGTCCTCAGTTGCTTTTCTTACAATCCTGCACCAGAGAAGCGGCTGCTGCATCCTAACTGTACCTGAACCATGGAGCAGGTCAAGGATTCCAGCTTTCTTTCGGGCCATTCTGGGCTATTGGAGGCTCTGGTGAACCTCTGACCCTGGGTATCCCTAATTGAACAATAGTAGCTGGCCTCCTCCTCTTCCCATGTTGAAAACGTAGGAAAGTGCTCTGGAGAAGTCTGTCCACTCGGGATTTATGGACAGTGTCACTTACCAGGCAAGCTGTGACCTCTGGGTGGTGGGACTGGTACTGGGGCATGTGGCCCACAGGCCTCCGCAACTCTACACTAGCGTGAGAGACACCCTTCACGTGAATGGATTAAGGCAGTCAGCATGAGTCTCGGCTGCTGTTCTTCCCTCTAGGTCGTGACAATTTTAGTGAAATCTGTTGTGACAGCCAGAGTAGCTCCAGTGGAGGTGAATGTTTCGGGCTTCTCTGACATGTAATTTTAATCCAAGGCTCATCTCTGGGCATTCCGTGGGCTTCCAGGCAGCAAGAGGATGAAACTGCCTAACCAGGTGACAAGATGAAGCAAAAGCACTCAGAGTCCTCTCTACACAGTTATGTGTGGAGGGAGTCCTTTAGGGTACAGGTAGAGGCTGGGCAGCCATCATGGTGTCCGCAGCAGAGACCAAGAGTTCTGGGTAGGCCCCAGCCCCAAGTCTAAATCATGCCCAGCTTACTGGACAGCAAGTGTCTCTATGTCTTAGCAAGTCTCCATGTGTGGGATGCAGAGTCAGTCACCATCAGGGGCCTCCAAGGACTAAATAGGTTATTCACCACATGCTTTAGGTTTCAGGGTCACCAGGTGGCTCTCAGGACTGTAACAGTGTGCTCACCACACCCACAGTGCAGAGGTGTGGCCTGCAGCATGTGCTGTCCCCGGGGCACGAGAGCCCCCCTCTAACACACTGGAGTGCAGGACTGAGCCCCAGGGCTGTCTGCAGCTCCTTTGACTGCCCATCTGTGACCCTGGCCTCTTCTGCCCCCTCACTCCTATCTATTGAACGGTCTGGCTTTTGCTGTAATAGATCTTGTGGCATCCATTAAACTTGTAAAACCTGCATATCTGGGTTGAGAAGCCCCAAGCCTGTGGGCGTCCTATAGCCCACTGCAGTGCAGTGCTTTACTGCAAAGGGTAGAGAGCTGACACAGTCCCTCCCTGAACTCCAGGACAGGCAGCCTCTGCATTCCCCAGGGACAGGCCGTGTTCCCAGGAAGCTCGGCCTGCTTCCCTGGCCCACCTCACTGTGGCTGAGTCACCTGCAAGGCCTCCACCAGTAGGTGCTGCTTCTGGTTCTCCTATGGGATGGGATCCCTGTAAGCACAGCCTCTCCATCCAGCTAGAGAGAAAATTAACGGACAAGACATAAAATGATGGTGTGAGCTGGAAGAATGAACTATCCCAAGGTTGTAGTCTTCGATGCCCAATAATCTTTCTTGTTGCCGAGTGCAGATTTATAGCTGCAGATCTAAACCAATAGCAACAGTGAGAACACATATGAATGTATCCACTGGGGCTGGGCCCCCACGGTCTGTCCATCTCTGCTTTTTCATGTTTGGTTGTGGATTTCTGTGACGGTCTCAGTTTGCTGTAAAGGGAAGCTTCTTTGATGAGAGATGAGAGCTGCTCTTATATCTGAAGAGTTGGAGCTAAGAACTGTGCATGCATGCATGTGTTTCGTGTGTGCACGCGTGCGCCCATGGTGTGTGTGTGTGTGTGTGTGTGTGTGTGTGTGTGTGTGTGTGTGTGTTTTCTAGGTTCATCCATTTACCCAAAAATCTCATGTTTCATTTTTTCCTTAGAGTTGAATAGTATTCCATTGTGCATATGTATCACATTTTCATTATCCAGTCATCTGTTGAAGGACATTTCATTTTCAGAGGGACTCTTTTCATTTCCATTTCCTGGCTATTGTAATTAGGGTGGCAACGAACACTGCTAGAAAGTATCTGTGGAGTATGATGTATGGCTCAAGGTACATGGTGGAAGGAAGGGGTGGAAAAATTGTGAGAGCCAGAAATTCAGGAAGTCTGCTGTGAAACAGTCCTTCCTAGAAATGGCTACATAAACAAGACAGGAACAATGGCAATACCAAAAGACATGCTAATGGAAGGTGGAAATTTCCATGGGGTCCCACTCCTAGACAAAGAACTATAGGCCACTAATGACTGCTGGGAGAAGAAGAATTAGTGCCTCCCAGGGATGAGCCTGCTTACTGGTCATGCAATTCAAAGTGGTCAGACCTGAAACCATATACGTGCAAAGAAAAACAGACTCAGCACATTGTTTACCTATTTTTGTGTACAGTTATGTGTACGAACAATAAAGAAAAGAGGCTGTCAATTCGAGGAGAGGAGGGACATGGAAAGTGTTAGAGGAGAGGATACTTGGGAGGGGCTGGAAGAAGGAAAGGGACAGGGTGGGGAGGGAGCAGTGATGTAATTCTATTTTACTTTAAAATGTGTTAATTTTTTTTAAAGAACACATATTTAAAAAAAAAATCCCTACAGCTACAGGCTGGGAAAGTGACCCAGAGGTTAAGAGACTTGCTGTGCCAGCATGAAGACTAGAGTTGGGATTCCATAGCCCATATAAATGATGGGTGGTGTGGGGGCCTGCCTGTAAGTGCAGCCTCAGAAGGCACAGACAGGGACTCTGGGCAAGCTGGCCAGAGAGACTAGCCTTATCTGTGAGCTCTGGGTTTGACTGAGAGACCCTGCCTCAGTGAAGAAAGCCGAAGTGCTATTGAGTAACACCAACCTGGGATTTTGCTTCCATATACACAAGCACACACCTTGACACACATACACCCACACACAGGAAAAGTAGAACAAAGAAACATGATTTAAGTCCCCTAGCATTTCACCTCTCTCCAAATCATATAAAACCAGTGTCAGAATGGTCTCCAGGCTCACTCCTATCCCTGGTTTGTTGCATTCAGGGCTGTGGTTTTTAAGGCATGAGCTGTAAAGACCCGGGCCACTTTAAAATACAGCTCCACTCTGGGAGCTCTCCCATCCTTCTTTTCAAAGCTTCCCTCCCCTAAAACTGCCTTGGTGTAGACATTGGTGCCAGACCAGAAGAACTCAGGCTGAACCTTGCCAATTCCTCCTCATCCCCCTCAGTAGCAGCCAGTGACCCTGAAGGACACAGAATTCTTTTTTCCCTTCATCTAATTGGTCACATTCTTATGTTCCTCAACAAAGACCTCAAGTGCTCCTGCGGGGTAGATTCAGAGCAAAGCCATGAGCAGTGAGTTTGGTCCCAGCGTGCAGAGGAATTGTTCACTCCTCTCCTGAGCTCAGCCACCTAGAAGTCCCCAAGTGACACAGGCTATTCTTTTTGGCACTTCAAACACAGGGTTTACCTGCAAGTCATATCAGTAACCCCTGGCTTGTCGTAGGCTCGTGTGAGGATGTTTGGGCCTGTAAGGTCGACTGGAATGCAAATCAAGGTTTTCAAGTTTGGCTCTTTTGCCTTTAAACCTTCCAGCCTGAAGGTCTAAGGTGAACGTGAAGAATTGCATATTCTCTTTCTTCCAAGAAACTCACTGGAGGCAGGGCCTGGGGGAGCCAGTGAGGGGTTTGACCATGGGCCCTGGTGTTGTATTGTATACAGTCAGAAGAATGGCATGGATTTATCTGATTGGGAGTTCAAGTACATGGCCCCTACCTTGGCTTGTGAGTTGTGTGACCCCACCAAGCTTCTACTCTGACTCTCCACATGTTATTGATGCCTGCCCTTCAACCTTTATAGGGGCACAGTGAAATGACAACTGCTACATTGCCCGGTGCCTTGCTTGGCTTGTGAGAGACTTAGTAAATGGTAGTTATTCTTTTGATAATGAAAACACCGTTCTTGGAGAACAGGAGTGTCTTTGAGTAGTTTACAGCACCCAAATCCCCTCAATCAGCAGCTGCCTAGAACATTCCCCCAGTTTAATCACCACTTGCTGAGTGAACGTCCAGATAAACACAGGTCCCTCATGCTTGCCTCCATTTGCTGTTTATTTTCCGTATGAATTGAAACTCATTTGCTCTCAGTCACTAAACCTTGAAATATTTCTTTCCACATACTCTGCTTATTTTCCAGTGTAAGAATATTTACATTGTTGGCTGGGGAGATGGCTCAGTCAATGAAGTGTTGTCCCACAGGTGCGAGGACCTCAGTTCAGATCCCTAGAACCCACATCAAAAGCTGGACCCAGCTGCGTGCTGAGCTTCCTCATCCTGAGGAAGAGGGGCAAGAGGATCCCTGAGGCTCACCAACAGCCAACCAGTCTAGCAGAGCACCGACTCCAGGCTCAATGAGAGCCACTGTCTCAAAAAATAACGTGGAAAGCAATTGAAAAAGGCAGCCAACACACACACACACACACACACACACACACACACACATACACAAACACACGCATACGCACTTCCCCTCTTGTGCATGCATGCGTGCACACATTAAGAAACATTACAACATTTTTTCACATAATCTTTTATTCAAACATGCCTCCTCTTTATGTGTGTTCAGTGGTCCTTCCAGACAGATCTTAGCATTTTGCCACTTTTTCCTTATTAGGTTATTGTTTGTTTTATTTTGTTTTGTTTGCATTTTTGTTTGGGTATAGGTCTTACTCTCTAGCCCAGGCTGGCCAGAAACTCATGATCTCCCTGCCTGGGCTTCCCCATGCTACAATTAAAGGTGTGTACCACCATGTCTGGATTACTTTGTTTGTTTGAGATAGAGTTTCTCAGTGTAGTCCTGGCTGTCCCAGACTCACTTTGTAGACCAGGCTGGCCTCGAATTCACAGAGATCCACTTCCCTCTACCCAAGTGCTGGGATTACAGCTGTGTGCCACCATGCCCGGCTTGGATCACTATTTATAAACTGATAAAAGTTTAATTTTGTTGTAAGCAGAGTTTGTTTAAATTTTTCAAAAACCTAAATGTGAAACTCCAAAATCTCCCTGCTTCTTTTTTTTTTTTTTTTTCCAGAATTTAGTCAAAGTATGTTTGGGCCACTGTACATTGACTGCGGAGACACGTGGCTAAGTGTATGAGGCAGGAAGGACTGGGAGGCTGGCTTCTGATGGCCAAAGTACTGAATCAGCTGCACCTGCAGTTTAGAAAATATGAAGTGTACCCCAAGAATGGAAACCATGGAAAGTGGGAGCCACCCCAGCAGTGTCCTAGGGCTGGCCCAGGTCTTGATTAGATCCTCAGCCTCACAGCAGCCAGCACAAACACTAACCTTCCTACAATGAGGGATAGCTGGGCAGAGACAACAGGAGAGAAGCAGACACTACAGCTTCCTGACCCATTGTCAGGGACAGGATGACCACAGACAAGGCCAAGGCAGTAAGGTGAGGAAGACAGATCCAAAAACACAGACAACCACTCCACAGCTTGAGGCCCCGGCAGGCATGAGATAACAAATTTGTCCTCTGTCTGCTCTGCACTTAGCCACAGAAAGGCCCTGGGGGGACAGCAGGTCTAGGGCAGGCCCTGACATTTTGTTGGCCTTTCCTGGTGCTGCTTTTCTCTTGGCTGTGACTGAATACCTGATGGAGGCTACTGAGTGGAGGAAGGCTTTATTTTGGTTCTTAGTTTCAAAGGGTTTCGGTTCACCATGGTGGGGAAAGCATGGATTGGGGCAGCGGTGTGTCCATGTGACATGGACCAGCAACAGACAAAGCAGGTCCTACAACCTCCCCAAACAGTTCCACTGGCTGTGGAGTGGACCAGGTGAGGGGCCTTGCGAGCCTGTGAAGGACAGTCTACATTCAAACCTTAGCACCCCTACTATGTGGCATCCTGGATCTTCCTCATCTTGGAAGAGGCCCTATTAACAAAGCTTGCTCTTCTACAGCTTGTTGCTCTAGCTAGCAATCCATAGTTTCCTCCTAGGGGCTTCACGGTGAGCAGATGGGAACTGACAGTGCTGAACTCTGCCAGAGAGAGAGACAAGCCTGCAGAGAGCAGCCAGGTTTGAACACACAGTGGCTTCTTGTGGCTTTGGGTCCTCCTCAAAAGTTGAGTCCTGTCGTTTATCCTCAGTGCAGTTTTTGAAGGTGATACCATCTAAACAAAGAGCTGAGAAGATCCAGGCTAGTCATCCTCAGCATGGGAGCCATTTAACTGATTATTAGGCAACTGGTTCTTTGGGGGAGAATCCATAGAGATCGTTACCATTCGTTCAGACTATTGGAACTTGATTTTTTAAAATTATATTTATGTGTGCCTGAGTGTGGGTTGTGCATATGAGTGCAAGTACCTATGGAGGTCAGAAGAGGGCATCCGATTCCCCTGGAGCTAGAGCAGTAACGGTGTTAGTGATCTACCTGCCATGGGTGCCAGGAACTGAACTCAGAGTCTCTGAAAGCAGAGCATACTCTTAACCACTGAGCCATCTCTCTACCCCACTGTTAGAGTTGAAATCCTGCTTTGACCTAGTCTCATCCTGGCTAACAAAGGTGGAAACTGGGTCCCCCAGATGGAAAGAGACTCCCTCAGGGTCACAAGGCTGGTCAGTAACAGTAAGTAACTCCTCTACAGTAAAAGCTATCAGAAAAAAAAGTTTGCTTCCCCTCCCTGGTATTTGACTCTCTTCTGACACTCGTATGAACTAGAGGTTTCGTACTTTGTTGGACTGGACATTTGGCTGATGATGAGATTATCATTCCTGTCTTGTCTCTGCCATTGGCTGCAGGAGTTTGGATGAGTCACGGCCCCATCCTGAACCTCAGTTTCCCCATCCGCAATCGGAGGAGTTGAATGAAAGCCCCTCGAAATTCTGAGTTCTGTCATGCAGTTCTTAGCAAGCCAGGTTCCCTGCTTGTCTGAGATCTTCTGCTGAGTCCTAGAGCCACCCTCTCTCTCTCTGTGATCTTTCTGTGTATCCTAGAGGAGTGAGGGCTGAAGACGACTCAGCAGTGTGTAGCCCTTGTGCTCTCGGGCTTCTCCTCCGGGCAGCCTCTGGAGCCTTCTAGCTCTCAGAGCCCTGAAGCACATGCATCAAAATAGTTGCGTGATGTCATGTCATAATGAGAATGTGCTCTGGCCAATTGGTGCCAAGAATTGTCTGTACAGGGTGGTTTCCTTTTACAGTCTTCTTAAAGAGACATCACGCAGATCTTCACATGACTAGCAGGCTAGTGCCGGCTCTGCCTACTTGGGCTCCCCCCCTGCTTTAGGTTGAAAGAGAATAAATAACCCAGAGCTTGTCAGTGAGCTGGTAACCTGGACTACATAAACAGATCCCCTGCAAGGTTCTGTTCATGTCTCCAGTGGCTTCTTGCCTACTTAAGGACAGGCAAGGCTGATACTGCCGGGAGAGGAGAGGCGCTGCCAGTCAGGACTGCTCCGCTCGGGAGTCTCAGGAGCCTGAGTGGGAACTGCAGCGAGAGAACCTGTGGCTGTCAGGCCGGTCCTGGAGTGTGACCATCCTCTCATGTTCACTGGAGAGCTCCTGGTGAGGACACACAGACCCACAGGCTGTTTGACTTCCTCTCAGCAGCGGTGAGCTGCCGCTGCCAGGTGTCCCGCACCTGCCAGCTGATGCTGATCCCCTTCTGGTGAACCCCCGGCCCCAGCCGAGGTGCACACTGCTTCCTCAAGTCCTGCCATGTTCACCTGCCACCGCCTCTGTGGCCGCAGAGACTCATGAAGCGCTTTGGAAGTCTGAGGGGCAGCAAGAAACCCAAGGACCAAAGCCGAAGCACCCAGCGTCGCCAGTCGGAACCCCATGGCCTTTTTGGTAGGATCCCGTCGTTCCTATTTCTCTAATGGTCCCGTGGTGTGCGTGTGTGTGTGTGTGACTCTGGACAGCTGTTGCTTCGGCTCTGGGCATAACCCTGAGGCAGTGGTTAAGGTGAGAGGTTGAGTACTAACTAATAGCCATGCTGCTCCTAGGAGCCTCCCAGCCAACATCATTGCTCCTTGTAAAGCTCTTTTCTTTCTGCAGCCCACCTGACTCTGTGTGGTTTAGGGATCAATTGGGATTGTTCCTGGCTTAGGAAAAAGCAGTGGCTTAAAGAAGAGCAACTGTGAGCTTGTACTGTTACAAATGAAATGTGTGTGTGAAACCCATGTGTTCAGAGGAAGGGACTCCGCCTCCTTGGTCCCTGGCAGGAGAGCTGGAGGACAGAGGGTTACTTGGAAGGGAAAGCACTTGCCTGTCTTGTGTCCCTTGGGGAGAAACTGCTTCTGGGACCCATGACCTCAGGTTCATGAGGCTGACATAAGCACAGCTGGGAGAGCTGGCCGCATAGCTGCAGTTTCTGGGACCTGCTGATGTGCAGGCTTGTGTGCTCAGGTCATATGGATGTATACAGGTGGAGCCCACGTTTCCCGACTTCGTAGGGGCCTGGATGATATGTGACCACTCAGCCGTGGATGGCAGCTGTCATGCATTAAGAATCTGAGGCTGGGGCTGGAGGTGTGACCCAGTGGATAGAGTATTTGCCTAGCCTGTATGAAGCCTTGGGGTTGATCCCCAGCACTGAGTAAAACTGGGCATGGTGGTGTAATCTCAGCACTTGGCAGCTGGAGGCAGGAGGATCAGAAGTTCAGTGTCATCCTGGTTGCATAGCAAGTTCAAGGCCAGTCTGGGCTACATGAGACCCTGTCTCAAAAATAAAAATAAAAATAAAAATAACGGTAGAATGTGACATTTCAAGTGGTGAAAGTTTGTCGCAGGCATGGTACCTCATGCCACACCTTATACATCGATGCCCTGGAGAGCCTCGGGGGTCTGAAGAGGGCCAGCATGGAGACGGAGAGCCTCGGGGGTCTGAGGAGGGCCAGCATGGAGACGGAGATTCCTGCAGGAGTTTTCAGTCTCAGGAAAGAAAAAAGTGAACCAAAGAACAGAATCCCATCTAGTGCTGGGGCAGTGAATCTACAGAGGAATGGGTTGTCTGACACAGAAGTGGGGGAAGGAGGGAGGACTGTCTAGACCAGAGAGTCAGTGATTCGTCTAAAAAACAAGACTCGTTTTCGATAACATAGGAGTAAATACTCATTTACTACAGAATTAAATCTGACTCTATTATTGAACAAAAGTCTAGTTTTGCTAATGGGGACAGGCAAGCAGACCTGTTATTAAAGGCCTGGTGTGTACCAGACAGTGGTTTCTGCCCTGGTGTGTGAGAGCTGGCTGTCATCCCATCTTCTAAGCTGCTGAGATCAGAAACAACACTTTCATCTCCACCAAGTATCGTATAAAAGTTTGTATGCAAAGGCCAGCTTTCCCCTTGGGTCAGGGACGTGGGGCTCTTGGAGCCTTCCTCTGGAGCTCAGGGCACAAGTGCAGACCCGCCATTCTGCTTAAGCTGGCGTGGAGTCAGGTAGAGCATCACACCGAACCAAGATCTGGGAAGCTGCTCCATAATGCCAGGTCTGGAGCAACTGAACGAAGGGGAAAGGCCATGAACTATTGAGGAAGCTTCCTCTGTACGTTGCTCAGCTAACTCAGCCCACTCTGCGAGACCATCCAGGTCTCCACCCAGGATTTCCTGGTCTCTGGGGAAACATGTCCCCCACAGTTCACCCTGTGATCTCCAACCCTGCCCCTTCTCTCTTTAAAAATGATAGCTTTCCAGTGAGGTCGCTCTGGCTATCTAGGAAGTGCTACTTTGGGGTTTGGTTTTGTGTCCTTTCCTCCATGTGGAATTTCATACAACTTTTTCTTCTGGGGAAGTTTGAGGTACTTAATCCATGGGTCTCAAGGGAAAGCCTAAGGTGGTCAGCACCTGCCTCTGCTGCCCTTTTTCTCTCCTCTGCAGCTAGCTGTTGTCTTAGAGTTTTAATTGCTGCAATGAAACACCATGACCAAAAAGCAAGTTGGGGGGAGAGGGTTTATTTGGCTCACACCTCAGTATGGCTATTCATCATTGAAGGAAGCCAGGGAAGGAACCTGGAGGCAAGAGCTGATGGCAGAGGCTGTGAAGGATGCTGCTCATTGGCTTGCTTTCCATGTCTTGCTCAGCCTGCTCTCTTATAGAACCCCAGACCATCAGCCTAGATGAGCTGGGCCTTCCCCAATCGATCATTGATTGAGAATTTTTGGTTTGGTGTTTTTGTTTTGTTTGTTTTGCTTTGCTTTGCTTTTCAAGACAGGATTTCTCTGTGTAACCTGTCCTGCAACTCACTCTGTAGACCAGGCTGCCCTCCAACTCATAGAGATCCATATGCTCCGCCTCCCAAGAGCTGGGATCAAAGGCATGCGCCTCCACTGCCCAGTCCTACAGACTGATCTTATGGTGCCATTTTCTGGATTAAGGTTGCCCCCTCTGAGATGTGTCAGGTTGACATAAACGTATCCAGTACACCTGTCTTCTGCAGAGGCTATTGTCCCTCTAATCCCACCATGCAGAGCTACTCCCTGTGGGGACAAGAGGCACTTCATTCCATCCAGTGTCTTCCCTGTTCTCCAGTGGCATGCTTTTGCTCTCGCACACATGCACATACACATCTACACGTGTATGCAAATGCATAGGTTCGTGGACTTATGAGCAAATTCCACACTTACACATGCATCTGTGCACGCTTGCACAGTCACACACCGCCACTCAGCTGTCCCGAGAGCCTCCTGGCCTCCCAGAACAGCTGAAGAGGATTAGCAGAGGGCTCAGCTCTGCCCACTGTCACTGAGGGAATGACACTGGGCCGTGGGTAGTCTTTCATCAGGAAGTATGAGGCTGTCACTGGAAAGCTGACCACCTGGACCAGTAATGGAATCCTCTTGGATAATTCTGAGTGCTGGGCTCACCATGAAACTAAGGATCTGAACACTGGTCCTCATGCCTGTGGCCACATGGACTGCACAAAGGCAAAACTTTTACATGGACTTTCCCACTGTGCATGCCAGACAGAAAATCTCCACATACACCTTCCTTTCATCTCTTCAGTACAGAGAGATCCAGATTATGCCAACAAAGAGCATATGGAGATAACAGCAGTGATATAAGAGGAGATTAGGAGGGGACCGGACTAATCAGATAAGGGACAAGCAACATAGCTGTGTTTCCACCCTCTGCACTTTTGAGCAGAATTAAATAAAACCTGATTGGCGTGAGACCCGACCTGTGCCTACCCGTGGCTCCTCCCCTAGCCCAGCTCAGCAGGATCGTGCCATGGCTTTGTGAGAAGCATCATTCTTTTCCCTGGCAGGTGCTCTCCCTCTGCACTGGCAAGCCCTGCTGGCACAGCTGTCTGGTCCTGCTATCTGGTGGCACAGACCTTGACTGCATATGGCCCTAGGAGAACATCAAGAGCTCTGCCTCAGAGGCCAAGGCTAAGAAGCAAGTCTTTTGTCTGGCTGTTCTGTTCTTTCCTCCCCCATCATTATCCTCACTCTGTCTTTGTAGTCCCCATTCTGACCCCTGCTACCTGCTGGCCCTGGCTTCTAGTTTCCTGAGTGAATTTTCTATAAATACCCCAACACAGTTTTTAACTTTTCATAGTGGGAGTTTTCATTTATGCACAGGAGAATGTACGGTGGTGCCCACTTCCAGGCCCAGCCTTCACCCATATTCTGCCAGTTCTACAGGATCCACTCTGCTCTGAGGACACAGAAGCAAGCAAGTCAGTCCTGTGTAGGACTTACAGCCCCGTGAGAGTATCTGTTTAATGGTGGCAGAATAGACATAGCATATCACTTGCTGTTGCCACCACATGGCATGGCAGTTTGTGACTCGGGTACGTTGAGGGCATTCACATCACTCAGCAGCAGACCCCTTGTCCATCTCAGAGCTTCTCATCATTCACCAGAATTCTGCACCCATTAAACTCCTTACACACCCCAGTCCCTGGCCACCGTCACTCTACCCCCATCTCTTTTGAATTTGGCATGTCTGAACTCCTCATAGCAGTAGAATCATGGGAAGCAGGACTGGGAAGATGGCTCAGTGAATAAAGTGCTTGCAGTCCAGCAGCAGGGCCTGTGTTCAGATCCTCAGTACCCATGTAAGAGCAAGATGAGGTGCATATCTGTAACTCCAACACTGGAGTGGGATGGGGCAAGGGACGGGCAAATCCTAGGTATTCAGTCTAGCCAAATTCATGCGCTCCAGGTCTTACCCTGACTCAAAACTCAAGGTGGGGAATGACAGATGAAGACACCCAACCTTGACCTCTGACTTCCCTCACCACACATAAAAGTAGAACTATGCCGCATTCATCCTTTTGTGAATGACTTGTTTTGACAAATGGATGGGTTTTTGTTGTAGGTTAGGCTAGCTGTACTGTCTAAAAGGAGGGTGAAGGATAGATGCACTGGGTGTGACCGGATGGGGGAGCCAGTTTATGGTCAAGAAGACCTAAACGTGCCAGGTGGAAAGAGCCAGGTCACTGGAGAAGTAAGGCTCTCAATGTCCCTAGGTCCACCTGCGGGCCAGTGCAACAGGACAGAAGGAAGCACGGTTGAGCACTTCAACACCATCTTACAGACAACAGCAGGACTCTGTACCAGTGTGAGGTGAAGCCCTAGGGTTTGGAGAAGAGGGCCATGCTCCTGAGGGTAGGAATTACGGCTAAAGCTGCAGTGAGGAGAGGGCTGAGCTGAGCTTTAACCCTGCCTTCCTCCACACGCCCCTGCAAGCCTAGTCTAGTCCCTGCCAGACTTGCTGTCCATTCTTTCAGTACCACAGGGAAGACTCAAGACACCATGAATTAATTTGTTAGGATGAATGCCTTCCTAGGAGGATAGTAACACCTCAGTAGTTAATGGAGTGGTGTCTGGGACCAAGAGTTAGCCACTGGCCACTTAGAAATGCTCGTCTCTAGTTTTATGAACCCAGCAGCGCCAGGCCTAGCTCCTGTCCACCTCACTCTGGCCACTGGCCATTTCTCTGCAGAAGCAATCCACTTGTAGCTTGGACACAGAATGGGCCAATTCCCAATTTGGTTCTCCCCAAGAACCACTCAAGAGTCATTCAGTCAGTGGCAAGGAGCAGAGTAGCTGAGGTGCCTTTCCTCAGGCAGTTCAGTGATAGAACCTCAGAACAGTAATGGCAGAGGGGCCAAGGAAAGGAGGGTGAAAGAGACAAGGGCCAGTGGACCTTTCCCTTTCCTGTTCCCATCTCAGGCGCCCAAGATCAGGAAGGCATACAGGTCAGGAAGATGAAACTGACCCACAGAAGCCCAATGAAAAATGCCAGGAAGCCTGAGAGAGTACAGGACTGTCAGTGGGGAACATGCTGGGTGGCTTGGGAACCCCAGGAGCAGTGTGATCTGTGGGGTAGCTCTTCTGAAGACTCAGGTTCTGAGCAAACTTTCAATAGAGGACAAAGGGTCATAGGCCCAGAAACATTGCAGTGACAGAAGATATGACAAAAGAAGATATGCCTACAGAATAGAGAGGGAGAAGGAGAGGGATGGGGTGGGGAGAGGGGATTTAGGAAAGGGTGTGAGTTCAGGAGATGCCTCTCAGGGCTTCATGGCCCAGAGCTTGGCTTAACACCTGGCTTAGGCCACAGTCCATCCCTGATCCTGTCACCACCACCTTTGAGATAAGCCTGGCCAACAAAGAGCCATGCATCCAAGATGATCCCACAGTTTCCAGTGCCTTGGAAAAACACGAGAGCTCAGTTCCTACAGAGAGAAGCAGAATTCTTCCTTCTGTTGTGATCTATGCTCCAGAAACTGAGAAGGGAAAACATGTGAGTTCCAAATACTCTAAAGAACAAATCAACACTGCGTGTTCTCAGAGGCATGGGCGATTCCTCGCAACACCCTGTATCCTTGGCCCCAAGCCTCCGTGGGCACTACTGCTTTTTCCTAAACTTAGACAAGGGTTGGGTGCTGTCCTAGCCACAGGGGAGCACTGCCTCCCCAAGGATCGCAGTCATGTTTGGCTCAGCTTGAAGGGGCTTCTCAGTGGAAACAGGAACTGTAGCCATCAGATTAAGTACCAACTAGATGGGGTCAGGCCGAGGGCCCAGGGCTGGCAGTCCTGCTATAGCAGGAAGCAGGTGAATGGCCCCAGATGAATTCACAGGGAAGCTTTGGTGAGTTGGAGCCTGAGGTGCTTGAGGGGCCCCACTATGAACAGGAAGAGATAACACAAACCAACGATGGCTGATTTCCTAAATGAGAGAAAACACTTAGCAAGACTTAACGTAAGTCAGCCTTCCCAGAGCTTTCCTGGAAATAATTCATGTAACATCTAGTTATTTTTGTCAAGGTGAAAAAGAAAAATAACAATTATGAAATAAGAAAATAGTTTACTGTGAGCACAAACAGCAGACATCATGGTTTGGAACATAGACTCAGGTTACTCATAATGACATGGGTCCCCCAAAGACAGTCCCAAAAGAAAGGTGGCAGGACTGTCCAGTTCTGTGGGTGGGCTGCAGGTGTGCTACAGAGGGGGGGGGTTCTCCTCCAAAATTTTGATGTAGTCTTCAGCAGGGTAGAGACACTTTCTGCCGGAAGCAGGTACCCACTCATTCCTAGCCTCGAGGTTGGAAGGGGTGAGAAGCCCAACAGCTCAGCATATATGAAGGTCTTTCTTATCCAGCAGTCACGAAAAGCCCAGGCCAGAGGCAAAGGCTAATGATACATGGGCGCCATTGGGGGCCAAAGGCCACCCAGTAGAGCCTTGGCCTTTTCAGTGTTTGCTTTTGGATAGGGCCTCATTATCCAATTCACTCATGTCTCAGATGGGCTCAGAGCACAGGTGTTTGCCACCACATGCAGCGACCCTTAGTCTCTTGATCCACATTCCATCTCTCCATAAGGCTGTGACACCCATACTCAGTAAAGCAGACCATCTAGAAGGTCTTAACACAAAGGCAGACTCTTTGTGTTCTACACTTCTTCCCTGGAACCTTCAGTTTGCTGGGAATCAAGCCAGAAACAGTCCTTGTGGAATTCAGAGTTGCCGCTCCCATGGGCTAGAGTGACGTGCTCTTCCTGTTGGTTGGTACCATGAGAGAGGCCTGCGGAAGTAATTTCAGTGATGAGGAGGTCCATCATGGGCATTTGAAAAGCTGTCAGAAGCCTCAGAATAATGCAAACAAGTATGTACTTCCCCGTAGGTAGGTAGGTAGGTAGGTAGATAGATAGATAGATAGATAGATAGATAGATAGATAGATAGATAGATAGACAGATAATTAGACTCTGGCCAGAACAGGATAAAAGTGTGAGAGAATGTCTGCCTTCCAAGGCAGTGGAGCCCTTTTAGAATATAGACTTGATCAGTGGGGCAAGCGCTAAGACTGGATGGGAGGAAATGTCCCTGCACCCTCATCTCACACACTCAGACAGGACACTCTGTGGCCAAGTACAGTGGAGGAGGACCTGAGAATTCCACCAGCAAAAGGCAGCCTTGACCTTGATTTTCAGGATGGGGCAGATGGTGACATTTAGAGAAAGTGAATCAGCTTCATCCTGGCTGAGAAACTCAGGGAAGCAAACCACAGTCAGGGCTGTGTGTGAGGCCCTAGAGAAGCTAAACTCAGAGCTCTGAGAGCTCAGGCCCTTCCTCTAGAGTCTCCCTACCTGGATGCAGTCAGCTCCCCTCCCGTTGGCTTTCTCAGGAGAAACCTTCCTGTGCCATAAAATTACTTGGAAATTAAAGGTAAAAACAACAGAACAATGGGTGTTACAGCTTATAGTAAGGATAATTTTGAATCTATTGTTATTATTATTATTATTATTATTTCCCGGGCTGCGGATGGAGCCAAGTCCCCACCCTTTGATTGTCTTGAACACGGTCCTCCCTGACTAGAAAAGGAGCCTACTCTCCACCCCCACCCCCTACCCCTGGAAAGAGTTATCCAGTCATTACCAAAGATTGCCCACAAGTCCACCTTTTTATATACATAGTAACCAATTGGAGCCCTGGCTCTACACACCTACCCCATGGGGCTCTAGTCACCGGAGGCCAGGGACAGACAGATAACCCTGAGACCCCTGAGTCCCACCAATGCATCCACAGAAGCCAGTCTTTGTCTGCTCAGCCTACCTTACCTTTCCTCTCCTTGGAAACAAGAACCAAGGCTCTCCTCTGCTTCCTGATCAGGCCTGATACTCCTTTCCTCCATGCCCCTCCCCTCCATGCCTGTGACACACTCCCTTCTCTTGGGACTATAATAAACTGTCTTTCCAGAGGAAGCTGTCTCCTCATCCACTGGCCTCACTACCCCTAAGTCATCATAAAACCTACGTTTTAAAACGTAAAGGTAGACATTGATTTTCCTGGCTTCTTTTCCATATACTTTCTGAGTGCAGCGGTGTCTCCGGGAGCTTGGCCTCCCTGTCACCAGGCAGGCCACAGTCTGCGTAGAATGCAGATCATACATACACCCATCCTTTGTGGATGGGCACAAGCAGTTTTCAGGTTCATTCTCACACTCTTCCTGACATTTGTGTATCTGCTGGGTTTAGTCTGGGGTCCCTGGTGGAAGGTGCACTCAGGGGCAAGCCTTAGAAGGTGGGTAGTGGGGCCTGGGGATGTAGCTCAGCAGGTAGATTAAAAAGCATGCACAAAGCCTCAGATTCCATCCCTAGTACTCCGTCATTAGGATTGCTCATGCCTGTGATCCCAGCACTTGAGAGGCAAAAGCAGGAGGATCAGGAGCTCAAGGTGTCATGCTTGGCTACCTAGTGAGTTTGAGCCTAGCCTGGGCTATAGCGGACCCATATTCAGCAAACCAACAAAATAATGCATTGTCTCAGCATGCACAGTTTGCTTCCCTGGCTGGCCGTGTGCAGGGGCCCCGCCTGCCATCTTGGGTTTCCCAGCAGTGCACAGCGGCCCCCTCTACCTATTGTCTAAGGTCTGCACAACTGCAGGAATCTCTCCTCACCTGTGAGTGAGCTTTGGCATCCGTTCCCAATCAGCTTTCCAGCTTTTCTCTCAGTCCCAAGCCCGTAATTCACTTCCTACTAGCAAGACTCAGACTCAGCATGCCCACGGCACTCCATGAAGACAGCAGTCAGGAACCTGCATGGACAGGGTCTCTCCATCCTCCAAGGCTGCATTCCTGTCAGGACTCTGTGTTGGGATTTCTCTGTGACTGGGAACCCAAGCAGCACTGGGTTTGTAGCCACTCACCGTCGCTATAGCAACCCCTGACTTACACCAGCCACACACTAAAAATAGACCATCTCATCCCTAATATAGAAAAATGGATGAAAATGAGAGCAGGGCAGGACCCTCCCCATCCAGTCACTAGGACCTGGATTAACTTGGACAGGCAGTGATGCACCTGCTGGGCTCTCTGAAAGACCAGGAGGGAGGGGACACATCTGGAGTGTCCTCAGAGCTGCTGTGGCTTGGCTCTTCCCCATGTGCCAAGCCTCAGCTGTCCTCTTCCTGTTCAGAACCAAAGCATAGTTTACCCTAGGCAGTTTTGTGTTTGGGAGCATTGCTTTATTTTCTAGACAGTCTCCTGTGTACCCTAAGCTGGCCTTAACCTCACATCTGTCTCCTGAGTACTGGAGTTGTGAGTGGGCACCCCCAGGCCTGGCTTGTTCAGTTTTTCAGTCTTAATTCTTCTGTGGGTTATAAGTTTTGAGGGCAGGGATGTTAACTCGCTGGACAGCGTGAGAGCTCCTAGTCATGGCATATGGAATCCTGGAAGGCTTGGGAACACTGTGGGACAGCTGTTCAGGAGTGAGGCTGCAGAAGGAGAACCTTCGGCTATTTGAAGGGACGTCCATCTACTGGGGGGGGTGCTAGTTCATTCTCGAGGTCCTGTGGGGAGACAGGGAAGCCCCTCCCTGTAACTGCGTATACAGTGACTCGAAATGGATTCAATCACAGTGTCCAAATCATAAACGTTCAAAAGCATCTCAAAGTGCTTGCAAGCTGTTGTGGAACGGGGCTGTTCAGGAAGGAAGTGGGACCAGTCCCTCCTGGGTCTGAATCATGGCTGCTGGATCTGAGACTGGGGTTGATGGCACCTCCTCTAGTGGGCTGCCTCAGTGAGCCAAGTCTGTGTGCCCCTGAACACCTGCCACACGAGTGGTTGCGCTGCACGGCAGCCTTCCTTGTTCTTGGGGGTGGGGTTCTTGAACTTTATTATTTATTTTATTTATTACAACTTATACAACTTGCATCCCAGCTGTAGCCCCCTCCCTCAGCCCCTCCCTGGGGGTGGGTTTTTGAGCTGATGGAGGATGTGGCAAGTGGGGCTTCTCTGAGGTAGAGTTGGAACAGTATTGGACATTTGTGAGCATGAGCACTGCTTGCAATGCAGACGGCTTAAATGACAGGAGTGGCCAGGGACAGCCAGGGGGTGCTGGGGGAGGCTTGTATTTGGGGCTTCCCAGATCCCACTGCCGGGAACCCTTAGGGAGACACCCTCCTCTTCTCCTTGCCGCCTCCCAATCCCCATCTCCTCTTCTCCCTCCTCCCAATCCCCATCTCCTCTTCTCCCTCCTCCTTCCTTCCACTCTTCTTCCCCTTTCTTCTCTTTTCTCCTTTCTCTTCTCTCCTCCTCCACCTATCTTCTCTCCTCCACACTCCTTTCTTACTTTCCTCCTCCTCTTTTCCTTCCTCTCCATATCCTCCACCTTTATCCTCCTCTTCTTCCTCCTCTTTCCTCTTTTTGCCTCTTCTCCTTCATCCTCTTCTTTTCCCTCCTTCCCTTTCTCCATTCTTTCTCCCTCCTTTTCCTCTCTTTCCTCTCCCTCCTCTCCTTCCTTTTCCTTTATCTTCTTTTATGTGACCAACAGACAAAACAACTACAACAAAAACAAACAAACAAACAAACAAAAAGCCCTTTTCATCACCTGAAGTGTAGAGCTTGAAAATACTAAGCACCTTCATATTAAGGTGCCCCATCCCCTCTCCTCACAGAATTCATCTTCCCCAGCTGCCTCCATTACACAGCGATCCCTGCAGTCTTTGGCATCCCCCATCCACTGTCTCTATGAATCTAATGATTCTGGGACCTTGCAGAGTGAAACTGAGCAGTGCTTTTTTTGCATTCCTTTTGTTCAATGTCCTTAGGTGCTTGTGAGCTATGCTGCATCTCTATGCTGTGTCAGCTCTCCCTGTTGTATGTTGGGTTCCTTCTCATGCTTTGGCAGGTTCCGCCATGCTATACTGCCTCGCATACATCCCTGAAAGGATGAGTAATGTTCCACTACTCAGAAACCCCTTTTGCACATGCAGTCTTGTGTGGCAGGATCTGAGCTGTGTCTCATGCGTCCCATCTGTCGTCACACCTTCTGAAAACATCAGCCCCTCTCCAGAAGTGACAAGCAAAGCAGTAGTTGTGTCCTTCCTCTCAGCCTGGGACTGGGTACAGAGCATCCGTCTCTGGTGAAAGCATTGGGTCCCTGGTGGGCATCCGTATTCCCACACAGGCCCACACAGCGCCCCCTGGTGGATCTAGGCCAGGGGTGCTGCACTCCATTCATCCAGAGACACCACAGCCCAGAATTATCCACTGAGAACTGAAGTACCTGACTTCAGACTGCCCAACTAAAAGTCCCAGGGCACAGACTGAGTGACATGGTGAGACTGAGGGTTCCATAACACTCCTACAATCTGCTGTGTAAAACAGATGTCCAGGCTGCACTGCTTTGCCTCCTCTGTCAAACCGTCCTTCAAGAAGGCCTTTCTTGAAGCAGCACCTAAGTGTGAGTCAGAGAGCCAGGCACACACTCAAAGTCATTTAAGGTCTACAGTACAGGTGATACCTTACAGAAGGTCCTTAAAGAAGAGGAGCCAGGAGAGTTCCCAGGCGGGAAGGTGTGAAATTCACAGGCACCATTAGGTAAAGGCAACCCAAATCACCAAGAGCTCACACAAGCTACCAGGCCCACAGGTTCTAGGCAGCTGGCCCCTGGGAACTGTAGGGACAGCAGAGTCAAGGCAGCCATCAAAGCAGTCCTGAGATAATCTGCAGTGCGAGCAAGTGCACACTGTGGTTTCCAGACGTGAAACAAACAGGACCCTCTATGTTATCAGAGGTCAGTTCGAGTTCAGATGAGCCAGTGTGACTCAAATCATAAAAAGCAGAATCCAGCTAGGGAGATAGCTCAGTAGAGTACTTCCTATGCAAGCCTAAGGACCTAAGTTCAGTGCCCAGCCTCAGCTTAAAAAGCTGGGCGTGCATGATGGTACACACTGTGAGAAAGCAGAAACAGACCAGTCTAGCCAAAACAGCAAGCTCCAGAGCAATACTGTCTGGAAAAAATAAGGTAGATAGCTCTGGCGAACACAGCTCAAAGCTGACCTCTGGCCTCCATAGGCAATGTGCATATAGGAATACACAAATGCATATCAACACACATGTGCAGGAGGCAGGGATACAGGAATGGGAAGAAGAGTTAAAGTTTAGCTGTTCAAGCCAGGTGTGGTGGCACACGCCTTTAATCCCAGCAGAGGGAGGCAAAGGTAGGCAGATAGATCTCTGTGAGTATGAGGCCAGCCTGGTCTACAAAGCAAGTCCAGGACAGCCAAGGCTACACAGAGAAACCCTGTCTCAAACAAACAAACAAACAAACAAACAAACAAAAAGTTTAGCTGTTCAATCAATTTCTAGTCAGAACCCTCAAGTAAAAGTGCAGCTGCCCCCCCCCCCCCAACTCCAACACAACACTGTGCAAATGTAATGCGATGCTTTCTCCCAGCGATTCCCCACAAAGGACCTTTAGCCTTTATCAAGGTGGCTGTGCATTAGGGGGAAGGTTACCCACATAGGAAATGGCAGTGCCCCCAGTGCCCTTAGTGAAGGGGAAAGGGCACAATGCTGTAGATGGAGACGCTCAGAGCTAGCTGGAGAGCTGACAGGCCTTTACAGAGCTGAGGAATGCCATTTAATCAGACTCCTGGGCGCTGCCTATCTAATCAGTCTGGGTACGTGTTAGCAGCACACCCCAAATAAGAAGGTGCCAGTGACAGCTGTGGTCCTGTGGTGCTGAGCTGTCTGCTGCTGGTGGGAAGGCCACGGCATGGGTTCCTGTGCTCTTCAGACCCACAGACCCTCTTGAAGCAACAAGTCTGCACCAGAGCCTTGCTGGTATTTCAGAATAGATGTGATTCTGCCACCCCCAGCCTCAGCACTTTCCACAGTGAGGGGTGTGCCCCGAGAAAGAACTCTGGGGGAGAAGGGCTGGGTGGCTGGCCCAGACCCTTCCGGAATGGAGGTTAGTGGTGGTGTCTGTGTAGTGCAGGTCCCAGGGCCACAGGCATGCTGAGCGGGTGCTCACCAGCCCTGGGTGTGGGCTTTGCTGTAGCGTGGAGGAAAGGTAGCCAAGGGCAGTGTGCCCTTCAGACTGGGAAGGAAGAACTTGGCAGGCTGTTGGTGTGAACAGAAGAGGAAGTTTCAAACAGTCCTTTCACCACAGAGCTGGCCGGCAGGTCCTGCAGCTCTCCAGCTCCACCTGGGAAGTAGTCCTTAGCTTTGGCCCCAAGAGAGCTCTCGCCAAAGACCTGTGTTCATTATCTCCATCTTCCACTGTGCTGCAGCCAACGGACTGTTGTCAGTGCGCAGAGGATTCTGAAAGCCTGAAGTAGGTGGAGTTCCATCATTCCTGTTTGTAAGTGATGGTTACATCTGTTCAGAGAAGATGGCGTTCGGCCCCATGCTAAATGTTTGAGGGATTGCCTAAACATGTGTGTAGTTAAACAGGTATTACAGGGTGATATTAAAACACTCAAAAAGTGTATGGCAAAAGTAAGACCTACAGAGTGGAACAGAGGCTCAGTTGGAAAAGTTCTAGCTTCACGAGCATTTGAGCCTAGTGCAATCCTCAAAAGCCGTGTAAAATATCCATATGTGACTTAATATCTGTGCTGGGGAGGTGGGTGGGGACATCTCAGGGCTGGCTGGCCAGTCGGCCTACCCTAACCAGTGAGCTCCCAAACAGTGAGAGACCTCATCTCAGAAGACAAGATGGAAGGCAGGTGAAGCAACATGCATACACAAACACATGTGTGCACACACACAAGCATGCACCTCTTACACATGTATATATTCACCCATGCAAAACCCAACATGGCATATACATAACACATTCTTTCCTTCCAGAACCCAGTCCCCGTCTCTCTGCGTGGAGACAAGTCACTCTACAGCCCTTCAGAGACACCCCAGGCACTCAGGAGCTTATTATTTGATATGAATGATAGCATGCTGTATATTTTGTTCTGCTTTGTGTTCTTTAACCCTTCGATTATGTCTGCCCACACAACGGAAAGTGTACTAAAGGTGAATACGTCCATCTCTGAGCAGTAGGGCTCCTCCCTGAATGAAGAAAAAAGAAATGAAAAGGAAAGGGTGTGGCTGCTCCCGGGCATGTTAGAGGAGAAAGTGTATTGTAGATAAAAGGGAGAGCATAGCCAGAGGCAGGGACATCTGGGAGAGTCCAAAGTAAACATGACCCTGAGCCTGGACGTCTGAGAAGACTGGGGAAGGGAGTAGGGAGAGGAGCCTTTGACCAAGAGGGGTGGCCTGGGCTGAGAGACTGATCAAGAGACAGGCAAAATGGCTGAGTTATATAGGGACCAGAGGATTCAGGGTAGGGGGCAGGGCATGCCATCCAGGAGGGCCCTGTAACAGGTAGAGACCAAGGGGATGCAGAGAGAACTTGGAGGCCAGCACCTGCTTTGATACATCAATGGGTACCTCAGCCACTTGTCCTAGATTTGAGACCTAACGTGCCACATGCCACACAGTAGGAAATGCATTCCCTAGTAATCTGGATTCAAGGAGCTGGAACAAGGGGGTGTTTTAAAGGCAAAATGAAGATAGCCTTGGTTATTTGGGGAATTTGGTTCTCTTTTGTTTGGTTGGGTTGTTTGTTTTTGTTTTACATTTATTCGTGTGTGTGTGTGTGTGTGTGTGTGTGTGTGTGTGTGTGTGTGTGCGCGCGCGCGCTAGGGAGTATGTGTTAGTGTTTGGAGATCACAGGACAATTTGCAGGAGTTGGTTCTCTCCTACCTTGGGGGTTCCAGAGGTTGAACTCACATCATCAGGCTTTGAGCATCGGTTATCTTGAAACAGTAACCTTTGCCCACAAGTATCATAACAAGGATGGTGTCAGCGTGACTTTGAATAGGCAGCTGTCCTTGAAGAAGTATTTTCTGTGATAAGTAGTGGTGGCCTTTGCAGAAGACTAGTTCTGACAGACAAACAGGTCATAGTGCCAGACCTAAGCATAAGGCTTCTTCCTGCATATTCTTCAAGCTTTATGCGTTTCATTTATTGTTTTGTTAGGTTTTGAACTGTGCAGATCTATAGATGGACCATTTCTCAGCCCTTTGCTATTTATTTAAGAACTGTTGGGACACAGCGGGGTAGGGAGGGGCTTGCAGCCATTACTCAGGAAAGGTGAGGCAGGAGAATCAATGGAGCCTAGCAGTGCAAGATAAACCTGAGCAAGATAAGCCTGAGCAACAGAGTGAGTCTGTAGCTAAAAAAATAAATAAAGTCGCATCTCTGGCATGTGTGTGGGACAAGTTCATGTGTATAAAATCACTGAATGGAAGAGCAAATGCAGTTTCATCTTGATAGATAATATCAAGTGGTAGCGATGGGGCAGGCTCCCTGAGCTCTGTCAGCTGGAAACAGCCCAAGGGAGAGGCTGGGGACTTCGGCCAGTCTTCAGGAGCCCGGAGTTAATCTGGCAGTGTGGCCTCCTCATATGGAGGGCCCTAGCTTTAGAGAAAAGCCTGAAGCAATAAAGCTGACACCCTGTCCAGGAGGACTGAGTGGAATCTGGGGGGCCCAGGAACTGAGCCCTGGGCTCCTGTAGGCTTTGCGTAGCCAGATCAGGACAGTGGGGTAGGGGGCAGGGGGGACAAAGGGGCACCCTGGGGATCCCCCACAGAGACTGGTGGATGATAGGTGTGCTGCGTGCCTTATAACCCCAGCACTCGGTGGGTACAGACAGGAGGGTGGGTGCATGGTCAAGGTCCACCACACACTCTGTGATTTCTAAGCCAGCATCCAGAGACCTTGTCTGTGTGCAGAGGAAGTCCTGGGAGAACAAAAGGGAGACAAAGTCCTTGGTGGATAAGTGATTCCTGGGAAGGGCTGGTAAGGAGGCAGGCTCAGAGAACCTTTGGGGCCCTGGGAGGAGGCAATACTTATCACAATCTCCCCTCACCCCCAAAGGCTGATCCTAGTAGCCAGTGGTTGGCTGGGAGCAGTCCAGGTGGGGGTTAGCATCACAGAGAGAAATGAGTAGAGCATGACCTTCATCTTCCCTCCTGTCCAAGCTTAGAGCTCACGCTGGAAATTGAGCTGGAGCTGCATATGCAGTAAGGGCCAGGCAGGACCACCATCTCTTACTGCTTGCAATTAATGCTCCTCCCATCACAGAGCACAATCTGAGCTCCTGAGCCAGCATGTTTTACCACCCTGTCTACCTCCCTGGGCACAGAGCCATCTACCCAGGGTCTTCATGAACACGTGTATACGGAGTGACATGTGTGAGCAAGAGCCTAGGGATCCTCTTTCCAGACAGAGAAAACCTAGCACTTTAGTTAGCTTTAGGTTCCACAGGATGGGGGTACCATGCAATTTCTGTGCCAGGTCTTAGCCACAGGCCCTGAAACTCACTGTGGCTAGTTATAGTATGCCCCACCAAAATGTATATGAGGGTACTGAGTGGCTTACAGAGTCCCCAGGATGCAAAGAGTTTTCCAGAGAAGTCCCACGGTGTCCTGTGAAGCAGGGACAGCAGAGGCCTCACAGCCTGTCCTGAGCCCCTAGAACACATGGCAGTCCTGTGCTAAGCTTGGGTGCGTCACGTTTCTTAGAATTCACAGTTGAAGCATCACCTGCAGTGTGACAGTAATTAAGGACACCTGAGCTTGAGAGGGTGGAACACTAATCTGACAGGACAAAGAGGAAGAGAGAGCTTACACCTCACCATCTGAGAACACAGCAAGAAGGTAGCCATCTGCCAACCAGGACAAGGACCCTCACCATGCCTGGACCTTGCTGGGCTTTTCAGCAATGGTGAGGTTACAGTGTGTCACACAAGCTCCCTGTCTATGTGTTCCGTTCAGGCAGCCTGAGCTGAGACACCCCTTCTTCTCAGGAAACCAGGCAGTCCTGCTGAGTACCTGACGCTGTGCAGCAGAAGCTAAGCCTGGCAGAAGACATCCATCAGTCAGGCCCAAGGTCGACATGCCAGTGCTACAGAGGGCTGAGGAAACCTACACCGAGAAACCCTCATATCAGGCCTCTCTTTTCCCCGTCCAGAGTCCCAGCACTTGGTAGATATACAAGGTTGGGGCCAGAGAGATGGCTCTGTCTGGAAAGTCTGGATCCCCATCACCCACATGGCAGTACCCTGGAGATGGGCACCTCCCCAGAGCCATCCCTAGAGCCCAGTGTCCAGCTAGCTTAGCAAAATCAGTGAGTCCCAGGGTCTGTGAGAGGCCCTACCTCAAAAAGTGTTGACCTCTAACCTCCAAATGCATGGGCATACATGTGCGCACATGCAGACACATATGCAACCCCATAAACATGCATACAATGTTGGCTGGACAAGAAGAATGACAAGCAGCTCTTCACTACCGGGAGTGAGTTTGAGAAAGAGACCAAGCAAAATTAAGGCCCGTTGCCCGGGGACCCGCCCCAACTTGAGGCCACTTTCTTAGGCATTCACCTGAGCTATGCTGGGTCACCAGCTTCGTACACTCAAAACCCTACTTCTCACAGAACTTTGGGCACATCATGGGGTGCATCTGTGTCAGATCTGATTCATTCCAGTTGGCACCCACACGGGCGTGGGCACACTGGAACATTAGGACCCCTTTACCCCATCAGCAGGTAGGAACCTGGTACCATCTAGGAGAAGTGTGTGGCTGGGCAATCCTTCCTATGATACCCAGTTGAAACTCATATTTGGTGCCCTTGACTGTCATGACTTTCTACTCCCCATAAGCTTTCCAGAAAGTTGGAGTAAAGTATTATCTCCTTGAGGTGACCTACGTCAGTCCCCAGAAGTGGCATTTGTAGATCTCCCCCAATTCTTAAGCTGCACAGGTACTGTCTCTTGCAAATACTCACAAATAGCTCAGGGCATCCTCTATGTTTTCAAAAGTAAACTTTATAGGGGCAGCCTCTTCTGGGCTTTTACTGCCCCAGGTTCTTACGAGAAGCTCATTGCTACTCTCCCCTTCTGCCACACCTGCTTCCCTAAAAGGTCTTAGAGCTGTGGGTGTGGCCTGGGTGAGCCTGCTCTGGACTCTTAAATCTGTGGCTTAGCTCGAAACTGTGTGTTCTCTGCAGGGCTGTCTATTGTAGAAATCATTCTTAGAGGGATTCAGACCACTAGCAAGTATAATTTTATTGATCCAGAGGCTTTGCAAAATGAATTTATGTGAAGCCAAGTTATTACTTGATTGGGTCTAAGCCTCAGTTTCCACACACACCCACACAATGAGGAAACAATGTCTCCCCTCTTCGTCCATAACTGATCCTTGAGCACCTGTGTGTGTGTGAAGTGTATGAAGACTAGGTTGAACTCTGGGCTGAACCCCAGAAACGGGTGTGGCCTGGGAACTTCAGAGACCTGAGGTTTGGGGCTAATCCACTGTGGGCTCACTTGAGTTGATGGTCCACACATGAACCCGGCCCCGTGGTCACAAAGGGGCTTAGAATAACAAAGTACCCCTACCACACACTCATTTGGCAAACTATTAGCTGACTTATTATGGTACTCAGTGTCCCCCCAGGCTCAGCAGCCCCCAGGTAAGCACACTGAGGTGAGTACAATCATGAAATTCTTTGTGAATGTATTTCTAGGAAGGCAATGGTGTGTAAGAGAAGGGGCGTGGGGGAGCAAACCATCCACTGACCAGCTGGGCAACTAGCCAGCAGCTAAGCAAACTCATCATCTCCCCCCCGCCACACACACCCTTCCCAGCCTGCGGATAATTTTTATTATGGGGATTGGGGTCAGGGGTTGGAAGGAAAACATGCCACAAGGTGTGTGTGGAAGCCAGAGGACAGCCCTTGGGAGTGAGTTCTCTCCTTCCACTGTGGAATCAGGAGATTGGACTCTGATCCTCAGGCTAGCACTTTGACCCTCTGAGCCATCTCAGCAGCCTCCAGAGTCACTTTAAAACAAAGTCCAAGACATATCACATTATCTGTAAATGCAACTGTTCCTTTTTAAAAAAGAATCCTGCAGGGAACCCTTGAAAGCCATTAGATAGGAATGTGCCCTGGGAGCACAGAGAACGTTTGAGTGTGACATTGTCATGACAGTACCTACCTGCCCTCTCCTTCCTCTTTCTCTTTTCCGGCCTCTGCAGTCATGCATACACATGATGCATATACACACATGCAGGCAAAACACCCATACACAAGAAATTAATATTTTTTTCAGAAATGTAAGAATGATCATTTTGAAGCCATGTACCTTCAATTAGGATTTTACACTTTCACTAACAATTACATTTTTACGTACTTATCCACCATAAAAGAAAGAAGGAAAGAGAGAAAGAGGAAGAAACAAGTGTTGGAACTAGAAAAACAATTCACTTTATATCCTCTTTAATGACTCATGCATTCTTTCACCTGCACTCCATCCTTTCTTATCATTTGGTCTTGCCTTTTATTTATATTGTTTTATCTTTAATTATGTGTATATATGCAGGTCTGTGAGTGCAGGTGCCCTCAGACTCTGTAAGAGGGTTACAGGCAGTTGTGAGCCATCTAATGTAGGTGCTGGGAACTAAACTTGGGTCCCTCTGCAAGAACAGCACATACTCTTAACCACTGAGCCGTTTCTCCAGCCCACCAACCTAGAATTTTCAAGGTTTGTTTCAGTAGAGTAGAGGTGGACACTGTCCTCCTTGAGGAATATTCTGCTGGGGAAGGTTTCCCTGATGTTTGCTTTCTTCTCTATTGGTGACTGGTGCTCATCAGAAACTCTGAAGGGACTCTGCTGGGGGACAGCTAGAGGATAGCCTGAGATGAAGGCACTCCTCATCTTAGGGAACCCTTGCCAGACACTGCTAATAACTATGCATAAGTAAGCAATGTCCCCAGATGCTGAGGAGCCTTGATCTGATGCCATGCTTGCGTATTCCTCTCAGCAGCCCTGAAATATTCATGCTTTGATGGGAACAAACCTGAGAAGAAACCTCCTCCATTACCCAGATGGGAAAGTGCAGAGCCAGGAGCCCACCCTGATATCTCCAACCCCAACAAGGGCGCCCACTCTTCACTGTCTTAGAACCCTTTGATAGTGGGGAGTAGGGGGAATTCTTGGACTTTATTTCTTGGGACTTGACACCTAAATTATGTTCTTTTTGTTGTGGGGAAGGTGTAGGAGCTTCAGGTTTTTTCTTTCTTTCTTTCTTTCTTTCTTTCTTTCTTTCTTTCTTTCTTTCTCTCTCTCTCTCTCTCTCTCTTTCTTTTTCTTTATATTTATTTACTTATTTTGTTTTGTGCCAGGCCCCATACATGCTAGGCAAGCACCCTGGCACTGAACTACAGCCCCAGCCCTAGAGGTGTGCCTTTTCTACGATTCAGGTGTCCCCGTGGCTGCACCTAAGCACTGCCTTCCTGAGCAGAGAGCTGCTGCAGTTCAGGGAAGGAGACCCTCAGGTGTTCCGGTTTCTTCTGTGTGCTTAGGTTGTTTCTACCAAAAATGAAAGAAATCAGTCATTACAGATGAGAGCAAACTGGCACCATCTCTTTAAAAACTGCTGACTCACCATGATGGCAGGTCAGGGAAACAACTCCAACCCGAGAATTTAAGAAGGAGGGTCTGCCTTGAGGGCCAGGGAGATGAGAGCATCAGAAAAGGGTGTCCACAAAGCCGTGAAGGGATGTGGGTCTGCACATCCCTCAGCATACTCAGTGGCTTAAGAAGTCAGGCTCTGCATTCCTTCTCACTGGCCCCTGCCCTTCTGGAATTTTTCCTTTCGTCTTCTTTCCCTGTGTCCTACATACTCTTTTGCCTACAAGCTTCCAAAGTGAAATCAGAGACCAGGAAACCGCTGCTCGAAGTCCGAGCTGAGAGGACCTCACACACACACCCAGATGTTGCCCTGCCCCGTCCTGCACACACCTTCCCATGAACACAGGGTGCTCTGCAAATGTGGGGTGCCAGCGTGGGGAGTGAATTTGCTTGACTAGGCACCCTGAAGCCTGGAGCCATATGTAACCGTCCATCTATACGAGACCTGCATCCAGCAGCAGGCAGGAGGAGGCTTTTCTGCCTTCCCACTGTTCCTCCATAAAACATGGCCCTGCTGACTGAGCAAGCGTGGTTTACACTCACTAGCATGCTCTGTGTCTGGCTTCCCTTTTTGACAATGGGAACCTAACTGGAGTCTAGGAGTCCGAATCCCAGGTCAGGCAGTGTTTCTTGCCTCCTCAGCCCCTTGCTGGTCCTGCATAAATGTTGGTTCATGGGCAGTTTTGCTTTGTGACATTTGTCAGGAAAGGGAGACCTTCCCCCGCCCCCCGAAGGCCAGAACATTTGTCGCAGAGATGTCCCTGTGTGAGCATTGGCAGCTATCTAGAGCCTGAGAATAGTCATTTCCAGGAAGGAGACAAGAGATGTGACTCCAACCCTTTGATCAAGTGCATGGAATGTTCTGGCTTCAGGCACTTGGTCCTCTTTGGCTACAGCTGGCGAAGCACCTCCCCAGAAGAGGGAGCCCTGTACAGTCTAACCCCCCCCACCCCCAAGATCTGGGAGCGTCCGGCAGCAGCGGGTGGGTGCCAGGAGGGCGAAGGAGGGTGGAGCGTGCCAAGCAGCCTAGTCACGTTACAGCATGTGCAGGCTGGCTTTGGAAGAGGCCGCGGGAGTCCCAGGAGGCACCTGACACTCAGCTGCCACAGCAGTCACACCCTGACACTGGATCCCCACAGCTGCTCTGTCACCTGAGAATTAGACACATCGCCCCCAGGGGCTGCACCAGGAAGTCTGAGGCTTCTGCCAGGCCCAAGGTAACCCCAAAAAGGGGGCTTCAGAGACCTCAGTACTCTGTGCCCGAGACTGTCAGTACTCAACAACTCGCGTGACCAAACCCTACACTTGGCACTGCCAGTGCTCGATGTGTAAGAGCTCCTGGCCTCCTAGAGCTTATTTGCTAGTGGGAGAAGCAAGCTGGACAGTATTGTATTTCCTCTAATGTGTTGGTTGAACAAAGAAAAATGAAGTACATGGAAGGGGGTGGGAGCCCTCTCTAGTACAGAGGTTGGCCTTTGTGAACTGAAACTTGGGTGAGAGATGCACGTTTGAGAGCGGGTGGGGTACGTGGGGAATGAGGAGCAGTCAGTTCAAAGCCCCTGAGCCGGAAGCACGGTTGTCACAGTTGAGCACAGGAGACTCCAGAGCCCTGGGAAGGGCAGAAGTGATAGGAAATGAGTGCTGCCGAAGGTGTGGGGGTCAGGTCTGTTAGGCCTCTGCATCCAGGTACCTGAACTTCTCTGTCAGTCGCTGCAGAACTTGGAGCCAAGGAGATTAGGGTCTGCTTACGTGGAACTCACAAGCTACCTGCACTGCTAATGACCTAGCCTCCTGTACTCGCCGGGCATGCGTATGACAATGGTGGTGGGGAGGGTGAGTTATCTTATTATGCAGTTACATATGCACATGTGTCCGTGGATGTATGGAGGCCAGATGTGACTTGTGTGTGCGCGAGTTTCCTGTATGATTCACCAGGCATGGTGTCTGTCTCGTTGGCCTCTGCTCACTCCCAGCATCACCTGGGGCATAGGCTGTGAAACGGGTGGTATCTTCTCACTGGCTGGGCCCCCAAAGGGCCAACTCTGAGGAGGAGGCTGCTTCTAAATGAAGGTGATGTCAGGCTTCCATGAAGACCACTGGCCACGCCCTGCCTTTACCCAGTTGGCTTAGTACCTCAAAACCCAGCATAACCAATACATGTCTGTGTTGTGGGGCCACAACACACTCAGGGGACTTGGGTGCACATACCACTGCCACTCTTCATTACTCCCACTCTTGTCTGTGGCAAGAACATCTTGGGTTTCAGAGGCCAATAAACATCTCACTGGACAGGTTTTTCCAAGGGCAGAAGCCCTGACACCAGCAGTTAACCAAAACTCTGAACTTATTGATTGGCTTCTGTCGGGCCAGTAAAAATAAAGAGTTGTTCATTATGTGTCTGCCAGCAGCTAGCTCCATGGAGAACTGGAGGGGCAAAGCAATTTGAGATTTGGAGCAAGACAACCTAGGTGTATGTCCTGCTCAGCCAAGTGGCCCCAAATGGCCTTAGAGAAGTCGCTAGTCACTTCCTACTTTCCTCTCTCACTTACCGTGTTTCAGGAACCTTGCCACACTCTCCTCTCCCATCCCTTCTGTCTTCTAGGGCCTCAGAGGGGTTTCCAGTGAACGCCCACCTGTGTGCTTTCAGTCTTTCTGATCTCTGTTAACAGCCACCTTCTGAATGTCCTGGCACCAGCCACTGTGGTCACCTTAGAGACTTGGTCTTACCACAGCATAGCTGCTCTGAGCCCTGACCAACCAGAGCCCACCCCTACCGCCAACTTGCCTTGTCTAACCTGATCCTCAGTCTGCTGCTGCAGGGAGAGCATGAACTCAGGGTCCAGCCCAGATCATGGTGACTCCTTCTGTTGACACTGAGTGACTGGGGTTGGTGGTAGCATCAGATAGCCATGCTTCAACACAGAGAACTGCACTGCTTAAGGAATGCCCAGTAAGGTGTGGATAAGGGCACAGGCAGCAGCTGCCCACAGTCATCCACAGGGCCCTCCTGAGCTGGGAAGCCCTTTGGGGAGCTGAAATGCAGGTGGGGGACAGAATGAGAATGTCAGTTACAGCTGCAGTGCCACATTTTTGGCCACCCAGTAGCAATGCCCATGACTCTATAGTGGCAATAAACAAGAATGGGCCTTCTGGGGTCTCTGGCTAGTGACAAGTGAAGAGACCAAAGCTTTGAGTTCTCCTGCAGAAAGTGGCTGCCTGACCCACACAGCTGCACCTTGAGTTACATGAGAGTGTCAGAGCAGAGGGCTGGGTTTAGTCACACGACCCCAGTAAAGGCTTGTCTGTGTGACTGACCTCAGTCTGCTGATAATTAAGACCCTTCTCAGAGACTCCAGTCTGCCAGTGGTGAAGTTCCTGTCCATGGAGCCTTGGGCTGCAGATGATTAAGGTCCTTTTCTTTCCAGTGGTTAGACATCTTTAAGGGCATGTGTAACAGGACCCCATTCCGTTCATTCCCTGTCAAGACAGCTGGCTCCAGACAGATGACCAGATTTGAAAAGGAGAGGACATCTGGTGCAAAGCTCTGGCTAGGACCGCCATCATTGCGCCTGTGTCCGTCCCAGTTGCAGCCCACGTGGCCCGGGTTTCTTCTCCAAGGAGAGAGGAAAGATCTCAGTTTGGAATCTATAAGAGCCATAAATTTCTTTGTCAGGCATGCATCTTCTGGAGGCAGAGCAGGGCCAGGTGACTGCTGCTGCACTCTTCCCAGAGAGCTTGGTTTCCTGAGACCATCTCCATGTTGAGTCACTGACCCTGGTAGACAAAGGTTGGACCCTTTCATGATCAATTCTTCTGGAGGACCTCACTGGTTAAAGCTAGGGTAAGACCGGAGCCAGCTTGCAGCACCCTGGAACTAAGAAAGTTTCTCTGCAGCCTGGCTTGATATCTGCTTTCATCACTTCTTCCGTGTTTGAGGTCAGGTCAGGGAGGAGGCTGGAAGATGCTGAGCCAGACACCAGGGCTGAAGGAAACTCAGACACCAGCTGTGTAGCCTAGAGGAAGTCCCTGGTTTTCCCTAGGATGACATCTGCTGAACTGAGTCACACTACTGAGGGTCAGGCCTAGGCCCCCTCCCGCTTCTGTATAAGCACAGCTCAGGCCCACCGTAAGTCCCTCCCTTCATCTTCTCCCCTTCCAGCTTTAAGCTTGAAGTCCCCCCCTCAACACCAACTTCAGGAGCTAGAGCTGGTAGAGGCTTGCCGCTGGTGCCTAAGAGCATCCATCTAGGCAGGCAGTAATGTGGTGCTAGGAAAGGGCTCTCAGAAGCCAGCCCTCCCTGCCCAGGAGGCTTCATAATGTGGGACACCCCCTTCAGAGTGTGATCGGAAAGAAAAGCCCAGTCCATGTCCATGATTAGGACCCCAGAACCTGAGCACAGCAGGAAGCCCAATATTCGTTCAACCCCAGGATGCTCCTCTAGGGGCTCACAGCAGGCAGGGCCCAGGCAGGCAGAAGGGTTTCTTTCTGGACCCTTGCACAAGCATCTGCACACAACTGTCGCATCCGTTCCACTCTGAAGTCCCATTTTCCCTTATCTACCATTTTCACAGCTGCTCCCACAAGCACAACCGCACCAATACCTCCCCCGCCAAAAGAAAGGAAGTCAGGAGCTGGCCTGCCAGGCCTCCTAATACTCAGAACCAGGTGGAAGCATTCTAGGATCATCACAACCTCCCCAAGTCCCTCCCAGACAGGTCCCCAACCCCACTGATAACACAGACAGCCCCACACCACCTGGCATGCATACACTCACATGGAGTCTTTGTGCTGAGGTCAGCTCCAGGCCTGGACCCAGGACAAAGGCAGGTAGTCCTACTCTGTCTATCACAGTTGGCTTTCTGAAAGGTCAGTTTAGTGCTGAACAGATGTTTGTGGGCACATGGGGATATATGTTTAACCTGCACGGATAAACCTGCCTAGTGGTTAGTGCTCTCCAGACAACTTTCCCAGCAGGATTAACTTCCACTTCTCATAGCTGCCCGTGTGTGTACATGTGCGTGTGTGTGTGTGTGTGTGTGTGTGTGTGTGTGTGTGTGTACAATCATGCAGATGCACAGAAGCAGCAAGCTTACATCCCTTTGTTTCTTTGCTGTCCCTTAGAAGGAAACAGGCTTATCTCATATTGCCGAGCAAAGAACAGCTGACTTTTGGCCAGCCAGCTCTGATGGCAGAGGGGTTTCCTAAGCAGGGCTTAGTCACTTGAGTTTGCCAGCTGATTGACAGGCACCCCAATTCTGTACAAAGAAACCTGATTTCTTTGACTTTTTATCAGAATGTTGCAAAGTCAAAGTCCTCAGCCTGTCAGTCATCACGGATGTGTGCAGTTTGGTTGATGATTCTGGGGTTGTCAGTTACAGGAGATGGTATCTGACACACCAGGGAACTCTCACTCAGACTGAGGCTGCCAGAGCAGGCCTGTGGAGCATAGCAGTCAGGGTACAGTTTCTCTCTGGACAAGCATCTGACTCTTGCTTCTATTCATTTTGCTTTGAAGTCATCTCGCTTAGATTCGAAACCTGCTTACCAGCCTCCCTCACCTGTGGTTCCCTGAGCATTCCGAGGCACAGAGGTCCCTAAATACCTACCACACAGGTGTGGGTGCATGGTGTTGCTACGTGGGCCCCAGACGTCTTAGGTCCTCCCACAGATTCCCAGCTAGCTCTTTCCCCTCTCCTTCTCCTATCCCGTAATAACTTTTGTGCTGAATAAATACATCAAAAACAGGCAGAAATTCTGGTGCGTTCATATACGGAATGTTCCAGCGTCATTCCTAGTATCCCAGAGTAGAAACTACACAGACACCTGTCGGCAGTAGAAACAGTGAATGTGTGGTGGTAAGTTCATGTTCTTGGGCTGGAGAGATGCTGGTTTGCAGCTCCTGAGCAAGAGAGCACTGATGTTAAATAAAATAGCACACGAAGCAAAGCACAGGGACCATTAGCATGGCAGGTGCTAGTCTCAGGAGGCAGGACGCCTGAAGGAGGCGGCGGTACGCTTCTCTGAGGATGCGTCCCCGTTGGTACAGATCTGTTCGCTTGTTCCATCCTGGTTTGTGGCCTTGTCTGTATTATACTCTGGTGAAACCATTTTCTTTTTCTTTTTCCGAGTTCATGTGTTTATGTGTATGTGTGTTGTGGGTATATATGATATGCATGTTTTGTGTGTGTGGAGGCACATGTATGAGAGTGCATGTGCACTTGTATGCAAATGCATCAGGAGACCTGAAGTTGGCTTCAGGAGTCCACCACTGTTGTCTCCTCCGCCTCATTCAAGAACTCAGAGCTCACTCATATAGTTTGCTGGCCAGCTTGCTCCGGGAATCCCTTATCCCGGCCTACCGAGGCTGGAACTAAAGGTAGGTCACCGCACCTGCAGGCATTTGTGTGGGTTCTGAGGATCCAAACCCTGACCCACACACTTACACAGCAAGGACTTTGACTAAAACCAGT
The DNA here is from genome assembly GCF_907164565.1 of Psammomys obesus. Lineage (NCBI taxonomy): Eukaryota > Metazoa > Chordata > Mammalia > Rodentia > Muridae > Psammomys > Psammomys obesus. Next base: position 12,672,048 of record NW_026592118.1, read on the forward strand.
TCCCCAATTCCAGCGAAGTTTTTTTACGCACAGTGGAAGAGAAGAGAGTGTCTCGGGCTTCAGTTTATTAGTGAACAACTAAGGAATGCAAGCAGTTGTCAGTCCTCCAGCCAAAGCTAAGAGAAGGAACGGTCCCAGTAGAAGAGTGGGGACAGTCTGTGTGAGAAGGGCCCCAGACAAAGCTGTGCCATTGAAGGGCTGGACACTCACTTCACTTTCTTCTCTAGATGCTCACAAGCTTAGAACCCTTTGTTTCTCTGGTGTCTCCCCAAAGGAAACAGGCTTATCTCTTACTGGCATGCCAAGAACAGCCAGCACTCACGCCCAGGACGTGTGATCCTGTGGACTTTTAACTGCCCCTCCTTGTTCCACACCGTTCCCTGAAGCAAACCTTCACTACCTTTGGGGGTTGTGTGCCCCAGAACTGTATTCTGATGTTTAGTTATGAGAAGGTCCTATAATCTAATCATGTGACATAGGATTTTCTCCAGGTCACTTAAACTCAGGTTCTTGGGCCTGTGGATGAATGCTTCATCCCTAGGAATGAATTATTAAGTGAGTGTTAAACTTCAAAGTCACATATGCCTGAGCCGAGTGTGGCTGTGGCAGTGCTCTTGAACACTTCCTGGCAGATGGGGAGAGAAGATGAGCATGCATGAAAGATAAGAGGAGCAGACGGGAGCCACCTGGCATGGCTGCAGGAGGGGTCTTGTTTTATGGATCGGGTTCTTGGGTTCAGTGTTGGCCTGTCCTCTAGCTCACCTCCCGTCGACACCGATGAAAATGCTGTGCTGCGTGGCCAAGTCTGCTTTTCATGTCAAGGAGAAAAGCCAGTAAATACCTTTTGGTTTCTATTTCTCTTTGACATGGAAGGTTCCCTTTGTCTTTTGAAGAACTAGGACCAAGGATGTTATGAATGTAAATTGGGGGCCTGGGGAGATGCCTCAGTTAGTAAAGCATGAGGGTGTTGGGCACCCAGCACCCACTTTAAAAAGCCAGGCATAGTGGCATGTACCAGTAATCTCGGTGCAGGAACATGAGGTCTGAAGGTTCTCTGAGGTTTTCTGTCTAGCCAGAAGTGCTGAATCAGCTCAGAGAGACCCTGCCTCAAAAAATAAAGTGGAGAATAATCAGGGAAGATACCCAAGACCTCATGCCTCAATACATGCAAACAGGTACCCGCATACATGAACAATTACACACAGAGAAAAAGGAGTGTGGAAATGAGATTGGGCTAACGCCATGTATGAAAGCCTGCTCATTACTTGTGGCTTCTTACAAAGTCATGTTGGGGAGCACTGTGTGGTGAAACTCTGCAGAGGAGTGCTCCTCACAGTGCTGTGCAGTATTGGTAGAATTAAGCCACATGCAGCTAGCTGCTGAACACCAAGAGCATGGGTGACACAAGTCCCAGAGCTACTGAATCAAAGCAGCATGGAGGAGGGAGAATCTGGAGGATTTCATCATATATGTTTGGAGCCACTCTTCGGGCCCAGGGACTCTGGCCAGGGCCATGGGTTTGCTGCAGTGTGCAGCCCTGAGCCAAAGGCCCTGAGGAGGGGGTGGCCTCGGGCCTTCCTCGGTGCCTGTTTAACTCCGGTGGTACATGTAGGCTACCATCATGACTTCTTCCCTGGCCTCAAGGCATGCTCTGTGACTCTTTGGGTCCCCAGGCAGCCCCATGGGTTCTCTATAGATTCTAGACTCTAAGCCTAAGGAGTGTGGGAGCAGAAGGTAACTAGAGCCTGGATACCCAAAGGCTTCTCTCAGAGCCCAGGATGTGTGGCCAAGAATCCAGTCTTTACCAGGAATTGGATGACCTCTTAGAGCAGGTAGCCCTCAGTTGGCCCTCAGGCCAGCAGCCTGAAAACTTACTTGAGAAGACCAATCCTAGGATGGATCTGGACCTCTGGGGCAGGGTCCGGAAGCCTGAACCCCCCTTTTTTTAAATTTATTTTTAACTTTTATTAATTACACTTTATTCACTTTGTATCCCCCATAAACCCCTCCCTCCTCCCCTCCTAATCCCACCTTCCCTCCCTCTTCTTCACTTATGCTCCTCCCCAAGTCCACTGATAGGGCAGGTCCCCCTCTCCTTCCTTCTGATCCTAGTCTATCAGATCTCATCAGGAGTGGCTGCATTGTCATCTTCTGTGGCCTGGTAAGGCTGCTCCCCCTCAGGGGGAGATGATCAAAGAACAGGCCAATCAGTTTATGTCAGAGGCAGTCCCTGTTCCCATTACTATGGAACCCACTAGGAGACTGAACTGTCATGGACTACATCTGTTCAGGGGTTCTAGGTTATCTCCATACATGGTACTTGGTTGGACTATCAGTCTCAGGGAAGACCCATGTACCCAGATTTTTTGGATCTGTTGCTCTCCTTGTGGAGTTCCTGTCCCCTCCAGGTCTTACTAACTCCCACTTCTTTCATAAGATTCCCTGCACTCTGCCCAACAGTTGGCCATAAGTCTCAGCATCTGCTTTGATAGTCTGCAGGGCAGAGCCTTTCAGAGGCCCTCTGTGGCAGATTCCTAACTTGTTTCCTGTTTTCTTCTTCTTCTGATGTCCATCCTCTTTGCCTTTCGGGATGGGGATTGAGCATTTTAGTCAGAGTCCTCCCTCTTGATTAGTTTCTTTGGGTGTACAGATTTTAGTAGGTTTATCCTATATTATATGTCTATATGAGTGAATATATACCGTGTGTGTCTTTCTGCTTCTGGGACAGCTCACTCAGGATGATCCTTTCCAGGTCCCACTATTTACCTGCAAATTTCCTGATTTCCTTGTTTTTCATTGCTGAGTAATATTCCATTGTGTAGATGTACTACAATTTCTGTATCCATTCTTCAGTTGAGGGGCATCTGGGTTGTTTCCAGCTTCTGGCTATTACAAATAAAGCTGCTACAAACATGGCTGAGCAAATGTTTTTATTGTGTACTTGAGCCTCTTATGGATATATGCCTAGGAGTGGTATGACTGGATCTTGAGGAAGCACCATTCTTAGTTGTCTGAGAAAGCACCAGATTGATTTCCAGAGTGGTTGTACAAGTTTACATTCCCACCAGCAGTGGAGGAGGGTTCCCCTTTCTCCACAACCTCTCCAGCATGTGTTGTCTCTTGGGTTTTTTATCTTGGCTATTCTGATGGATATGTCACCAGGGACGCCTGTGAAAAGACTCCTGGGGACTGTGCAGGCCTGGGCTAGCCTGGGCATTGACAGCAAAAGCCCAGCTTGCTGATCCTCACACTATGTCCTGGGAGCAAACGCTAACCCCCAAGTTCTGCCAGGTGTTACTTTTCCATTTAACTCACTATTCTAGTGCCCAGAGGAGAACTCGGCTTATTAGCACAGCTCTTTCCAGTTTACTAAGTTAACTGTAGACTAGAGAGGGAGCTGCTGAGAGCCACCTCGCACTGCAGGAGAAGAAAGCGCCAGTTGCAGTGACTTCCTCAAAGACTTGTTTCCTACTGTGGTTGAGGGATCAAAGCCTCATTGCTCAGAACCACACTGTGAGAGTCCTATAGGCCTGTCACACTCATCTTGCGTGAGCAAACTCACGGCAGATCTAGGAGTCCCCCGTGGAGGCCTCTGGCGTCTGTAGTTTGGAACAGGAACTTGTGCATGTCTATCTATACATCAAGCCATTGCACCCTTCACCACCTCTTGTCTACCCATGTGCTCCCCCAGTTTATCTCAGGCCTAATCCTTCTCAAAGACCAGCCTCCTCCAAGAACCAGCCCCAAGCTCCTGGTGTGCGAGATGCCAGCCTTCTTCTCATGGTCATTTTTGTCTGAATACTTTTTTTTTTTTTTTGTCAAAAGAGTATGATATGGCAGGCTCACTCACTTCCTGGTATCGTGTCCAAACAATTCCATGCATGTGTCCCTGGCTGCCTCCTTGGCTTCATTCTGCTATCCTAAGCACAGGAACTGAGGGGCATCCTACTTCAGATACTGTGGTGCCCGTTGATACTGCCATCCCATTGGTAACTGATGAATTTCAAATCAAAAGGACTCTACCACTTCTTAGTCAAGGGGGACACACCCAGGCAGGAGGATGCCAGCCCTCCACCTGCTCTAGGAGAGTGCAGGCAATCAGAGGGGGAGCACACCATCTCAGCCCCACCACCAGTTCCACCCAGTTCCCTTCTGCCACCTTGACTGTCTTTTTCAGCAGGGGCTAAGAACAGAACATGATCATGAAGGCCTCAGGCCTGCAGTTGGCATTTCCATCAGGGCCACCCAGGGAAAGTTATCCCTTATGGGGACACTCAGAGTGTGAATGACCCAGGGAGGTGAAGACCCCTCCTTGTCCAGAAATAGTCTCAGTAGCCTTGTCCTCAGTATGGCTTGTCTCTTGGTTTCTGTAGCAGCTTCTCCAGGCAACAAGGAGGCACCTTTGGCAGAGACACTACAGGCCTGAGAAGAGGTAGCCTCAGGCCTCAGAGGGTACTTAGAGCCACTCACCAAAGTTTCTGGAAAGCTCTGCCGACTAGAGGGGTATTTTCCCTTAAATCTCCTTTAATGCTATGGCTGAGTACTTAACACCTGTGTCATTTCTGTCACAATGAGAAGATCCGGTTGCAGGACTTCATGGAGACAGGCTTCCATAGGGACACTTTCTGATCCCTGGCTTTGTTCCTCTGCTCTTACCCATGGCAAGAGGTCCCCAAACACATGTCTCAAGGCTTGTTTGCCTTGGCCATTTGCCCTTACTTCTCCACCCGGTAACCCTGAACCATTGTCTCAGTGGTGTGGGAAGGCTGGGTGAAGGCCATCTTCTGGGCTGTGATGCTACCTCAAGAGGCTACTCCATGAACACCTGTCCCTTTTCTGTCCCCCACCCTCACTAGAGTTGGACCCTAGTGCCCTGTCCATAGCAGACAGATAACACGGTGTCATTTGGAAAACCCATAAATGCCTGCAGCAGCGTTTGTCCAACTGCCCAGTCCCCTGACCTTCATATCCTTCCTCCATGCTGCCGTAGCTCAGGACCTTATTCTTTCCCTCAGATGACTGCAAGCAGCCTGTTCCCAGGGCCCTTTGGCCAGGTCACTTAAACTCCTCTAGATGGACAGTGTCCAACTCATGCTCCCAAGTGCACCATTGGCTCCCACCCCCTCCTCCCTACCTACCAGTTATGGCCCCCCACAAGCAGCTGTGCAGTTTTTAGTCTCACTGCCCCCCCAACCAGATCCTGGGTCACCCCACTCAAATGTCCTCCAAATTGTTGTCCATTTGGCTGGGCTTGGTTCTCTACCCTTTCGGGGGGGGGGGAAGGGCTTTCACGTCACCCTCAAAACAGGCATCAGCTAGCTGCCCTTTCTGCCTGGCCTACCTCTCAATAAGCCAGAGGCTGTGGCCACCTGCCCCTTCCTGAGTGTTTCTCCATCTCCCTTATGGAAATGTTGAGGCCAGTGAGCAAGGAAAGAGAAACTAAGCCCGAAGGGTAATCTCTGGGCTGTAAGCAGGAAGCCTTCCCTGTGCTCTGAAGAGCTCTCCTGACTCCCCACTACAAGCCAGGCTGAGCCCAGTACTGGTGACCACCTTTGGTTGGCTCCTCTCCAGCCTGCCCCTTTCTGGCCTGCTCTCGAGGTGTGTTCTTTTGAACTGACTTGGAACAAGAGGCCTCTCCAGCCTTGCTCCCCTGATTTATAAACCAACTTCCCACCCTGGGCTTTGAAATTCGGGACACTGTGTTTCTGGAGATGTGGTATGTAGGAGGAGGGCTGAGTTGAGAGGCGACTTCTTAACCTTTCATTGATTATGAAAGATGGTCTCTTCCTAGCCAGGGGAGTCAAAGGACTAGAGGTGTTCAGGGGTGAGTGACTCAGTAGGCTTGGGCCTTCAGAGAAGGCCTGGTCTTGCTTCCCCCAAAGCCCTTCCCTTCCCCTGCTCCAGGCCACCCTAGTAGCCGCTTTACCATACCCACTTCATGATGCTGTCCTGAGCCTGGCGGTGAAGCCTGCAGACAGTCGTGGGAGCTCAGCTGCAGGCACTGCACAGTTACCATGAGCTGGGCAGTCAGCTGCAGCTGCTTCCAGTCCATCACAATCTGCATCACAGTCACACAGTCCACATCAAGAATGAGGAAAGAATGAGGGGAACGAGAAGAGACTGAAAGCACTGGGCAGCTGTGAGGGGGTGGGAGAAGAGGCTCCTAGGGGACACCGACCCCAGGTCCATCATGGACATGCTGGGCAACCCAGACTGATACTGTGTGTATCAGTCCATGAAGAGCTGATATCACATAGACAACAGTGGGGACGGCCCCCTGCCCCATCAGCCCCAGACTTTCCCCCAGGCCAGTCTTCCTGTTGAGGCAGTACCCATGATTCCCACCCATCTCCAGGGAATGAAAACCCCCCAGAGGACCTAGTTTCAAGATACACAGGCCAGAGATGGCCATTTCCTCACCTAAGAATCAGGCCAGCCCCAGGCTTTACAGCTTCTGTCAAGAGCCACTCTTGGGAATACTTTGGGGTGAAGCCTCTTGCTTTCTACTGCAGATGTCCCAGTGCAGAAGGGAGGTTTGACTAGTCCAGACAAAAACACCGACTATAAGGAAGCAGTCCTAGCTGATGAGAGAGTAGAACTGCTTGCTGAAGCCCTTGAGGGCAAAGGACTGTGCCTCCTGCCAGTTCAGTCAAGCTCCTGGCATAGCATCCAACAAGGCAGCTCACAAATACTCCATTCCATCAAATGGATCTGCTTAGGAAAGAACTCGGAAGGAAGGCAGAAGAGTTCCCGGGTAGAGGTGACAGACACGGTGATTTTGTTGTCACATCAGAAGGCACAGGTTTCAGCTGTGACTTGGAGGAGCAGGTGACTAGTGTTTTAATTTACACAACATGGAGTCATCAGACTGTGCCGAACTGTGGGCTCCATGCCCGGAGACACACCCTCCTCCTCCTGTTATGTCATCGGGGCAGCCCCACCTGGTGTCATGTAAATGTCACATTACCCTTGGCAGGGCTTCTCAAATAGCACCTCGGAAACTTGGCTGTGGAAGGACAAGAAAGTCTGACGTTGCCCTGGGCTTCCTTCCTGCCTGTCCCTGCCGACCATGCCTAGTTCTCTGACCATGGCTGGGCACCTACACGCCCCCCCAGATCCTTGGAGGATAGGGCCAGCATTCCCACAGGCTGAGACATGTTCTGACCAAGAGGACCTGGGGCCACCCCAGCAAAACATTCAGGTGTGTGCTCCTTGCGCTGAGGCAGCCAGAGGGGGGAGCAGACCCAGAATCCCTCTGTGTAGCTGTGTATGTTACTCAACCCAAAGCAGAATGTCAGGACAACATGAGCAAACCTTGACAGGCTAAGCAGAATAAACCAGTCATGAAAGAACCAGTGAGTGTGGAGCCTGTGCTTGGGAAGATGAAGCGCTTGCAGAGTGAGGGCCACTCAGTGTGAATGTGACACACCACTGTGCTGCTCACTTTGAAATGACAAATTATACACTGTATGACTGTTTTAGATAGATTTTTGTTTATTACTTTTTATTGATTCTTTGTGAATTTCACATCATGTACCCCAATCCCACTCATCCCTTACCCCTCCATATTTACCCTTCATCCTTGCAACCCTCCAAAAAGAAAGCAAAAAATAATAAACTTGCAAGTATTCATTGCAGTAAGTCATTGGCCTGGTTCAAGGCTTCTGGCCTCTGCTACACCATCAATGGTGGACCCTCACAGGGACTCCTCTCAGGTATATTATTGTTGCCCCATGTCATGAAATCCTGCAGCTTTGGATCTGCAAGACTGGCCCCTTCACCTGCTACAGCAGTTCATAGATAGGGTAGATGTTGGAGTGGGCCAGCTCAAAGCCTTGGATCTGGGCCTGGGTGGTATCTGACTTGGTCAGTCTACAAGCTCTCTGGCACCCAGCCACTGGGGCCAGCTCTCCTCTCCTGCACCCACACCACCAGAGCCAGATTTCCAGCACTGCCCCTCCAGATCTCCCAAATGCTGTAGCCTGTGAGGGGCGGGGCTAGCTCCCCCACACCACCAACAACCAAGACCACCCCTACTATGCTGTCTGGGCCTACTCTCCTGAGTGCTGAAGCTGGTGAGGGGCAGGGCTAGCTCTGGTCAGCCCTCTGACACATCAGATGGCCCCAAGCGACAGCCCAGATCAGGACATCTGCATGGCCTTTGGGCCAGTCCACAGACATCGACACAGACCCCCGATGCTGCAGGGCCATGCACCCAGACACAGTCCTCAGTGGCAGCACAGGCTGGGGCTTCACCATGGCCTCGGTGGCAGCTCTGTCTACTCACATCAAGCTGTTTCTCAGTTCAACCTCTCTTCATTGTGCACACATCCTTCTGCTTCTCTTTCTCTTCAATCTCTCCAGCATTTACTTGCTCATCTTAGTGGTACCCAGACCTCTGGGTATCTTCCACCCAGCCCACACCATGTGGGCAGGGGTCCAGATCTATTTTATTTTTGTTTGTATAATCATGTGTGTGCAGTTTAAAATGGTAATTTAGACATTGTATGAATGTTTTAGATGTATTTTATTTTTTATTTTAATTGTGTGTGTGTGTGTGTGTGTGTGTGTGTGTGTGTGTGTGTGTGTGT
>NW_026592118.1:12680648-12687711 GCF_907164565.1 Psammomys obesus
TGTGTGTGTGTGTGTGTGTGTGTGTGTGTGTGTGTGTGTGTGTGTGTGTACATGTGCCTACAGAAGCCACAGGGGTTAGATCCTCTGGAGCTGGAGTTGTGGGCAACCTGAAGTGGGAGCTGGGAACAGAACTTGGGTCCTCTGCAAGAGCAATGTGTGCTCAACTACTGAGCTGCCTCTCACACAATTAGAACTTTAAAACTTTTAATTTTTTACAGCAAATTAGCTTATTCTGTGTGTGCCAGTCTATTTGGATTGTTATGGCAAAGTACCACTGGCTAGATAGCCCATTCCTGACAGCTAGGGCCTCCTGACAGCACGTTCCTGCCATGGCTCCCTCCCCTCCTGCTGCAGCCCCCATGCACCAAGCTGCTTAGTCAAGGAGGATGTTGTGGGCTGTCCCATGACTTGTCCTCAGCCAGGTCCTCATGGGAGCCCCTCTAGCCAAGACTCTGGTGACAGGGAACGCTGAGTTACAGAGTGTGTCTACTCAAAGGCATCACAGATCAGACTAGGACCCAGCCTCCGAGGAGCCCAAGTAGATGCCTGTGTCTCTTCACCCATGCAGCCTCTATAGGATATGTGTCCATGCTTGTGCAACAAGCTCTCTCTCCATGGAGCCGTCTCTCCAGTCCTGAGAGTTCTTTATATACTGTGGATACAAGCCTTTATGTGTCTACATGTAATTGGCAAATATCTTCTCTGTGACACTTGTCTTTTTTAATTTCTTTGGTTAAGTTTTAAGTTCTGATAAAATATAGTTTATCCGTTTGTTCTTTCGTGACCTATGCCTCTTGATAACATTGTTAAACAAAGGTGTCCCATATAAGAACTGCCAGTATTTCTTGAGTGGGAACTGTGTGCCAGGAGTGTGCTATGCGGGAGGTCTGATGACAAGGGAGACTCACAGCATCCATGCTCAGTGGAGGAAACAAGATACATAAGTAAGCAATCACCTGCAGCTCTGGCACCCTGAAGCCTGGCTACATAGTGAGACCCTATCTCAATAAAACGAAGGGCTGAGGATGGAGATGAGCAGTATTCTAAGCACTGGCCTGGCCTGGAATACACTGGGGCCTGGGCTTCACCCTAGCACAGAAATAGTAGTACCACAGCACACTATAGCTTTATGATGTTGGAATGAGCAAGCAGATGGAAGGGTGATGCCCCAGAGAGCAGAGAAGACTCTTGCACAGAGCAGTGATAGAGGCCGGAGCTCGGTGGTTGATTAAGATCATTGGAAAGTCCTGTTTCCCTAAGCAGTGCCCTGGCTCTAGAAATCCAGAGAGAAAAGTGGTGTGGAGGCCACACACACTGTTCCTGCTGAATCTGAAGACCTGCCCCAGCCCCACAGCTTGTAAGTGGCTGTTTCCCTTTTGTGGACTATGCTCAGTGACCTTGTCAGGGCCAGCCTCCATCAGGCAGAAAGGCTAAGCAAGGTTTGAGCCGGGAGAAAGGAGAGCTGGGCCACTGATGCAGTGGGTCAGGCGGAAGGACGTGCAAGGGAACAGGGGACTTGGCCACTTAAGGCCTGCCTGTCAAGGACCGAGTACTCTCTGTGGAGCAGAATCGAACAGTGGTGCTTACTGATCATCAGACACCGCAAAAGGGGGTCTCTGGCTGGGTTTCTTCCAGTTCAGCGGTTCTCTCTCTCTTTAAAACACTAGAAAAAGATCCAGTGGGCTGCTGGGATCTTCTTTTATGGCCCTGAACGCTCACATTGTTGGTGCATTGAAAGGCCCCAATCAGTGCTAGGGTTTAGATCTGGACCATCTTGAAAAGGCAGTCCCCATGGCCCCACCAGGAACATCCTCCACTTCCTCCCATAGGAGTGGACCTTCCTCCCCTGCCTCTCCAGGGAGACTCTCCCTCACTGGTCACTAAGGCCAGTGACCAGTACCCACAGTCTCTTTCATTCTGGGAAGGAGAGCAGCTGAGTGCTCAGAATGGCTCTGCGCAGAAGTTGTCTGGACACCTTCCCAGCCTCCCCAGTCTCACTGGCACCTCACACCCCAAGGGCCTGGCAGGCTGTGCCAGATAAAGTATCGAGTCCACAGAGCTGCAGGAGAGCCCTGGTCAGAGTTCCATGGCAGCTGTCTGTGGCCATCCTCCTGGAAGGGAATGCCCATACTGGCCACCAGCCATTGCCCAGGGAGAGCACACCACGCGGGAGCTAGGCAAGAGGGCATTCAGCACTGTCTCCCTGGTGCCAGCCCTGGCCTTCTCCTGCTTGCTGAGCATGGCCCCCCCAGGGAGGGTTTTAGCACTGTGGTCTATACCCCATGTTCTCACATAAAAGTGTGTTATGGTTTCCCCAGATTGCCGTACACCTGGAAAACTGGGACACATCTCAGGAGGGACAGTAGCTCAGAGCCCACTTGGGACCATCCACCACCCTCTCACCTGCTCTGGTGCTCTGAGCCCAGGGCCTGGAGGATGGGGTGGTCCAAGGCAGTACCTGTAGGTTAAAGCTACCTGCCAGGAGGAGGCTCAGGGTAGGACCATCAGGATGTCATTCGGGGGACAGGAGGACAGCCCAGCAGTAAGAGTAGTTTCTGTTCTGGCAGACGACCCAAGTTTGGTTCCCAGAACTCATGTGATGGCTCAAAACCATCCATAACTCCAGTTCCAGTGAATTGGACATTCTCTTTTGTCCTCCACTGGCTCCACTAATGTGCTACACATACACACATGCAGGTAAGACACATAAAATCAAACTAAATATTTAGAGAGGCAGGGATAACTTGGGGAGTCACACTTACAGGCGGGGCTCCTGTGGCTGCAGTGGGGAGAAACTGCCATCAGTGGTTCTGAATCAGTTCAAATAGCAGAATGACCAAAAGGGCAGAAAAGGACAAGGTACGATTTCAGATTTTAAAAGGCGTGTTCTAGGAACTTCAGACAGCAGGTCCCAGACAGATAACACTCTGGTTTTCTACTGACTCCTTCCTGCCCTGTGTTCCTCTGGCAAGGGTCTATTATAGTCTGAACAGTTCTTGTGGTTTGACCAGTAGGCCCATAGCTGGAGTTGTGGTTTGGGAAGATTTTGGAATCTTTAAGACACAGAGTCTGGCTGGTAGATGTGACCAACTAGAGCTGGCCTACAGGTCTGTAGCCTTCTTCTGGCCCAAGTGCTCTGCTTCCTAATTGAGCAAAATAAGAACAAATCATGCCACAGCCTGACAGAGCCTGCTAGCCATGGTGCTTTCCCCACCAAACTGTGAGCCAAAAGTAAGTCTCTCCTTTCTTTTTTTTTTTTTTAACTTTTATTAATTACACTTTATTCATTTTGTATCCCCCCATAAGCCTCTCCCTCCTCCCCTCCAGGTCCCACCCTAAACCCCTTTCTGCATGCATGCCCCTCCCTAAGTCCACTGATAGGGGAGGTCCTCCTCTCCTTCTTTCTGATCTTAGTCTATCAGTTCTCATCAGAAGTGGCTGCATTGTCAGGGTTCTAGGTTATCTCCACAGATAGTCCTTGGTTGGAGTATGAAGTCTCTCCTTTCTTAAACTGCTTCCCCCAGGGATGTTGTCACAATGATGAGGAAAGTAACAGAGTTCCTCTGAAGTCTCAGGTTTGGTTATTCAGACTTGCAGAGTGGGCACAGCTACCACTAGAAGCTGGCATGGTTAGAGTTAAGTCACTGGTAGGAGAGGCTCCCTGGGCATGTTTTGCTGACCCCTTGGCACACACATTCTAGAAGCCACGCTTTGGGGTTGGAAATATCCTGAAGTTAATTCAAAAACAGAAGGAGCAAGGACCGTGTGTGCTGGGGTTCACGTGTGAAGCATTACTAGTCAAAGGGTCCTGGGACTCAGCAAGATTAAGAACCACATCTTGGGACTATGTGGGATATGGCTCAGTTGATGGAATGATTCCCTGGGCTACACAGTCTTGGGTTCAGTCCCCAGCACTGAATAAAACCAGGTATGGTAGTCATCCCAACACCAGGGAGGTAGAGGCAGAAGTATGATTTCAAGGTCATCTTTGGATGAGTAGAGGCTTTCCTGAGCTACATGAGAGACTGTCAAGCACACGCACAGTCACTGTCACAAGTGAGGGGGAGGGAAGGAAGCTAAAATCATGTGACTGGTTCAGAATGAGGAATTCCCAGAGAGGCCAGAGAGAGAACAGCATCCTCAGTGCAGTGAGGGAGTACCACATGGGGTTTCCCACTCAGCCAGGAATATTCTAGAAAGTTTATATTTGGAGGCCTAGTGGCCACTTGCCCTTCCTCAGGCTTGGACCCCACGCAGCAGAATTAGTTCCAAGTTCTCCTACAACACAGCTCTGTTGCTTTGTGCCTGGCTGCACAAAGTGATACTGTTGTAATCAGTTATCACAGAGAAATCAAGGTTACAGTGACTTTTCTGGTGCTGGGTAGGCAGCCAGTCTCCATCTAAGAACACATCTGAAGGACATCTGTGACTCCAAGAGAGACCACAGAAGACCTAGCCAGAGCCACAGCCTTGCACAGTGCTTGCGTCTGCGCAGACATCTGCCCAGCAACTGACTGGCCTCAGCTTAGATTGCTGCCATCCTGGTTACTGACCCTGATAGCCAAGATACTGGTACAAAATTACTTGTGATGTCCTCTTCACTTTGCCTTTTAAAAAATGCCCCTGCCTCTTTGCACAGGCATATAATTTAATATAGCCTACATTTTCTTGTTGTAAAGCTTTTCTGTCCCTGTCAGTGGTTGTAGCAACTGTGTCTGAAAGCTTTGCCGGCACAGGAGGGCTGCCTACGCAGCTGTGTGACTGATGTGGGCTCTGGGCTGAAGCTTCACCTCTCGGCCTAGATCTCCTCCATTGCAAAAGGAGGTGATGGGAATGGACTGACAGGATGCCCAGCAGGTAAAGGCGCTTGCTTCCCAAGCCTAACGACCTGGGTTCGATCCCTGCCTGGGACTAGGCTCACATGGTGGATCAACAGTTCCTGAAGTTGCCCTCTGACCCCTACATATGCACTGCAGCATACATGTACACAAATAAAGGTAATTGGTTTTCTACATAGATGATGAGAACTGGGAAGCTGTCTCAAGTGGTGAAGTCTTTGCTATGCAAGCCTGAAGACCTGAGTTCAGATCCCAAATCCACATTTTAAAAAAAAGAAGAAGCAGGAAGCCAGAAGCAATAGTTCATGCTCATACTCTCAGTCCTGGAGAGACCAGCACATCTCAACTGACCCTACAGCCAGGACACCCTCTGCTCAGTGTGTGACATTGAGCTCTTTAGGGACAGACACTGGGAACGGTCCAGACCAGTGGTTTTGCATGAAACCTTTCCATGGGAGACAGAGGCAGAATGTTTACCAAGTTCAGTGGGAAAACATATGGAGACTTATCAGAGATCTGTGACCTAGAACCTCCTAAAGACAGATCACCACCAGCCTGGGATGCACCCAGGCCCCATACATGCTAGAGCCAGACCTTCCTCAGGAACAGAAGTGCACAGCTGAGCATGCGCCCTCCCCGTGACATCCCTGACCACTGAAGCCATTAAGTCCAACTCTACCCCAGTTGAGTTAAAGCCCAGGAGAGTTTAAGCGAGGAGACACCAAGAAGGACCTAGAAACCAACAGCCCAGCTCAGACCTCAAGGTCAAGCCTGTACCTGGGAAACACCAGGATTCCCCTTGAGTTATCCACTCTGTTGAACCTGCACATAGCCCAGGCTATCCCTCTTCAGCCAGCACTGGCCAGTCAGTCAGTGTGCCAGGCAGAAGCTGTGTCTGCTGAGGTGTGAGACACTTGTCACCTGGACACAGCCTAGCTGCAGTCTGGCCACCTCGCTGCCCAATGTGCCTGAGCTGGTGGGGCTAGGGATGCATTCTGCATTCACTGGGAAGTCAGCAGAGCATGTTGTTCAGGACCCAGCAGGGGAGAACCCAGCTTCACAGGGCAGAACCAGTGGACCTTCAGGGCCCAAGATCCACAGGCCTCATGTGTGGTTTGGTTTTATGTCAACTTGACACAGGCTAGAATCATTTAGGAAGATTTCTCAACTGAGGTTGAGAAAATGCCTCCACCACATTGGCCTGTGGGCAAGCCTTTGGGAGCATTTTCCTGGTTAATGATTGATGCGGGTGGGCCCATCCCATGGGTAATGTGGTGCCACCCTATGCAGGTGCACAGAGTTGCATAAGAAAGCAGCTAAGCAAGCCGTAAGAAGCACTTCAGTGAGTAACATTCCTCTGTGGAATCAGCCTTTAGTTCCTGCCTCCAGGTTCCTACCTATATTCCCACCCTGCCTTTACTCAGTAAACATGACCTGGGATACACCAAATTAACCCTTTCCTTCCCGAGTTGCCTCTGGTCAGTGTTTTATTACACAATTGAAGCCTAGCTAAGATAGGGGTGGAGACTATAAATACGATTATTCTGGTACATTATTAAAATGCAGCGGAGAATGGAACAAAGTGGTTTGCTTGACAGGGTAGGTCTTCTTTGTGCCCCAGTTTTCCCAGAAACCTCTTTACCTAGGGTACCTTTATCTATAGTGCAATATGACCAGTCAGAAGAAAGTTACAGATGATATGGTACAAAGTTGACCTATTCCAAAACGTGTATTCCCCAGACACATAGTTGGAAGAACTAGATGCTAGTGATGCAGTCTTAGAAGAGCAACACACAAGGGCAGCAAAGCTTGGATGCAAGCAGGGTTTGCTTTGACTTTTAGTAAACCAGCGTGCCTCACTAGGATCATAAGTCAGCAAATGCTACTAACACATCTGAAGACACAAAAGAAAGTTAAAGGCAGTTGACTCCCGCACAAACAGTGGAGACCTGTGGGATAGCATTTCTATCCCCAACTGATCTTAGCACCATTCCTCCAGACCTTCAGGTTTTTTTCTTTTTGTTTGTTTGTTTGTTTGTTTTTATCTCAACTATTCACACCAACCCATTGTGCTTTCTTGATGAAAAAGCAACAAAAATATCACATATCAACAGCCTGATTTACCTTTCAGGCTGCCTTGAGGGGATTCCATATGTGACAAACACCTCAGGATTCCAAGTGTGTGTGTGTGTGTGTGTGTGTGTGTGTGTGTGTGTGTGTGTGTG
>NW_026592118.1:12687721-12706138 GCF_907164565.1 Psammomys obesus
TGTGTGTGTGTGTGTGTGTGTGTGTGTGTGTGTGTGTGTGTGTGTGTTCATGCTTATGTAGGCGTGTATTGGAGAAGTTCACATACATGTATGTATGTAGGGATAGAGGCCAGATGACAACCTCAGGTGTTATTCTTCAGAATCCACTCACCTTTTGTTTTATTTACTTGTTTGTTTGTTTGTTTGTTTGTTTGTCTTGAGACAGAGCCTCTTAACTGTCCTGGGAGTTTCCAAGTTTGGCTAAGCTAGCATGCTCCAGGGGTTCCCCTTTTTCAGTGATAGGGTTACAGGCATGGACTTCCAGGTCCAGTTTTTAACATGGGATCTGGGATCACACTCAGGCCTTAATGCTTGCACAGTAGGTACTTTACTGGCTGAGCTAACTTGAACAGTGCCAGACATCATGTATGCTAGGCAGACACTTTACCAATGGAGCCATATCTAAGCCCTTGAGGAACCTTTGAAAGGGAATGAACCAGAACACAGACATCACAGTGACCATGAATCACTGTGCCCGAGTGTTCTGGGGTCTCCAGCATCCTACACCAAAACGGACCTAATGAGCAAAGACCATTAGACAAAACCTATGAGTTCACTTGTCTCTGGGCTTCTCATCTATCATGGGCCTTCACTTCGTATGAGTTGCTTCTGTGAGAGCTCCCCACTCACGCCTGCTCATCAGTCAGGTACAGAGTCTTACGTTCCCATCTAGAGAATGCTGGGAGTTCTGTTCTGTGTCATCTCCTTTCGTTTTCATTAAAATGTAAACACCTCCAGGGAGAATGATGGAGCAATGAATAGTAATTGTGCACAGATTATCCTGGCCAAAAAGGACCCAGACCCAAGCCATGGTCCTTAGCCTTCACAGTGTTAGGATTTGGTTAGTGAAGGGGGAAGCAGAGAATTCTATGAAATACATACAAGAGATGGTCTGTGTTTTACTGTGTGGTCCCAGCTGAGGGACTTGAATTGTCACAAGGCTAAGGGGGCCTGCAAAAATCATCAAGGGAGAAAAGGAACATAATCAGGAAAGAACATTGGTACTGATAGGTGATACATGAATCTAGCATCTTTTCTTGAACTATGTATTAAAGATATTTATAATGCATGAGAAATATATATCACTCTCCCCCTTTTGTTTTATTTAAATATATATTAGTGAGAAATTTTTAATCTGTAATTCTAAAAAATGAGTGAGGATGCCAAGGAGCTGCTGTTTATGTGGTCAGAAGTGTCTCTATCCATTATATTAGAAATTAAACCTCAGGACCTGTAAAATACTGATTCATTTACAAATGGCAAAAAAAATAATGTTAAAGTGGTGTGTGTTTAGAGCGTGTAAAGGGCCCCAGAACCATGTGTGTGCCTGACACAGCAATGGCAGGCACAGGCTCCTCCCAGTCTGGAGCCAGGGATGAAGACAGGTGGAATGGGCCAGGATCACTCTGGAATGCAACCCACCAAAAGCAGGCAATGGAGCAGTGGCCTAGAAGGGTGACCTAGCAACTCAAATTGTGGTCAAAGAGAAAGAATAAAATGATTGAAGTCATGGGTGGGAGGCTGTCATGTGGAAGACAGCCCTGGAGAAAAAGAATGTGTTAGCCTAAAAGTCACTTTGGTGTAATACCCGAGAAACAGTATAAGTGGTCGAGCTAATGCATAGGACTGGGCTTGTTTTATGCATTGGTTGCTTTGGAAGTTGGTTGAGTAGTTGGTCTTGGAGACAGGGTCTCATGTATCTCAGGTCTGGCTTCAGACTTGGTTTGCTAGTGGAAGATAACCTTGAACTTCTGATCGTCCTGCCTCCACCCATCAAATGCTGAGATTCCAGGCATGCACCACCATGTCCAGTTTTATGTGGGCTGGGGCAAAACCCAGCGCATCATGCATGCTAGCAAGCATTCTGCCCGCTAAGCTGCCACCCAGATCCCTGCAGTGTGGCACATAGGAGTGGCCCTTATGATCTGTGGCCCTTCAAATTTCTTAAACTACTGTGGATGGAATGCCAGCTTGTCTTGGAACCCCCTTAGAAGAAGGGCTTCCCAACTCCATCTTGGCTGACTCTGGCTTAATGGCCAAGGGTACCAAAAGGTGGCTGTGACCTGGACTTCCCAAAGGAAAACTCCTGTCTGCTAAGGAGGAAAGACTGCTGTTACCCTCATGATACCAGGCCAAGGGTCGGGGGAGCACAGGGTGGCTGGAAGTGACTCCTACCAGAGTCAGTCAGGTGGTCAGAGACAGCTAGATGGACTTGGGTTCCTGACGAGCTGCCCTTTTCCTGGGATCTTGTATTAATGGTGCCTACTGACTATCCAGCATACAGTTGTTAGTCATTCTGCAGTTCTTTGCTTTCACCTCATAATCATCACAAAACTCGCTAGGATAGCTTTCATTTTCAGACAGAATCCTGAGTGTTCAGGGTAGTATGGCCGCGCAGATCTGCTCATTTTCAAGTACTAACCTAGACACGGAGCTCTGACTCACCAGGGGCCACACAGCTAGTGACTGAGGGCTGCTCCAGAGCTCAGGCTGACCTCCGCCCTCAACAGAGAAGGCTGGAAGCTGGAGGTTGCATCTGTAAGAACAGGGAACAGGGACGTTTAGCTGGATTCCAAAGGGCCTTTTCAAAGAGGAGTGGTGGTGGTTTCAGAGCCAATAAGGAAAAGAGGCAAAGGCCTGCCTAAGCCTAGGAGCAAGCAAGCAAAAGCAGAAACCCATGCCTGTCCAGGAGAGGGGTCAAGAGAGCTGTTGCCAGTGGCCGAGGCAGGTGGGGAGAAGGGAGAACTGCTACACACTCGCTTCCTCCCATCTCCAATAGGAATCTGTGTGAGAGCCAGAGTAGTGTGTCCTCTCCACTCTTGCAGGACGGCACCTGAGGGCAGCACCAGGGCCACCAAGGTGGCATGCCTGCCTTTGACATCCAACAGTGCAGGGTTGAAGGGCAGTGTGGGAGGACTGGATGGCGACTAGGCCAGAGAGGCACCCTGGAAACAAGGTTAAAAAGGACAACAGAAGGGGCTGGAGAGATGGCACAACAGTTAAGAGCACCTCCAGAGGTCCTAAGTTCAATCACCGACACCCCTATGGTGGCTCACAACCCTCTATGGTGGGATCTGATGCCCTCTTCTGTCATGCAGGCACACATGCAGATGGAGCATTCATATTATGAATAAGTAAATCTTTAAAAAATAATAATAATAATAATAAATAACAACAGAAGCCAGACCACATGGCAAAGTCCTGTAATCCTGTTACCTGGGAAGTTGAGGTAGAAAAATGGCAAGTTCAGCTCCAGCTTGGGCTACAGAGTGAGTTCAAGGCCATCCTTAGCAAGCCTTGGACAAGTTAGTGAGGCCCTGACTCAAAACCAAGAAGGCTGAGAAAGTGGCTGAGTGATAGAGGGCTCGCCTATCATGCACAAAGCCATAGGTTCAAATCCTGATACTGCAAATGAATGATTAAAGGTCACAGCAGAGCTGTCCTAGAGGGAAGACATCCTAAGCAGACGAACCCCGACTGTCTGCTTCTGCAGCCATGCCCCTCAGACTCCAGTGTCGTACACATCGACTGTGATCAGGCATGGTCTGGTGATTTGTTTCCCCTTTGACAGTGCATGATTCTCCAGCAATAAGGGTTTCTGCCTCTCCCTGTTGATAGCATTTTTTTCCAGCACACGTCCTATGCCACTGCTCCCCTGTGGCCCGCATCAGTATCCCCAAAACTAAGAACACTAACCAGGCCCTCATCACTTTTGAAACTTTGTGTTTCAAAGGCCACACTGACAGCCCCTCACCCCGATCCATGTCAAGAGAACAGTTGTTCTTCCCGGGACTGCCTGGTAAATTTGCAGTCAGCAAAGTGAAGTCTGTCCCCCTTCTGTCACCCACGCATGAAAAGGCCAGTGCTGTCTCATGGCTCCAGCCTGGTCCATTCACACAGAACAGAGGGAGCAGGGCACAGGCATAGCCAACTGGGCCGCTTGGCTTCTTTGTGTCAGGGCGTACGAGGTGGGCTTGCTTCAGGACCCATGGTGAGTTAGGGGTAAATGCAGGCCCAGAGCTTCTGAAGCACAGGCCTCTGCTTCCGCCTTGCCCAGCAGTCTGGAAGGCCAGTGCTCACTCCTTTCCACTGACATCTCTGCCCTGCCTTCTTCTCCGCCCACTCTCAGCTGCAGCTCCCACCAGCAGCAGGGCCAGCCAGGCCCTGTGAAGTCACCGGCTCATGGCTCCCTGGTGTCTGGAGACACTTGCCTGGCATTCTGTGTGGCTGCCAGGGTCCATTTCTGTTCACTCACTAGGCTTATTCATGGGCTTGGCGGCAGGCAGAAAAAAAAATCAAAGACGTTGTTCACCCTCAGAGCTGACAACTGTCCACAGCAAGACCCTTCAGAAGCAGCAGAGGGACGCCTTCTCAGAAGAGACCTAACAAGGGGACCATCTGGGTTCCTTCTTGGGCTACCATGAGCATTACCCACCTTGTATGAAAGTCATCTGCACTGGAGACCATCCATGCTCTCTAGGTGGAAGGCCCAGGCTTCAGCTGCTGCCCAGTCCTGGCTACAGGCTAGCTGCTCCCCCCTGAGCCCCTCCTGCCTCAGGGGCATGTGCATTTAACACAGGGGATGTTTCAGAGGTACGGGGTCTGCTTTTAGTTTTTCTCTTGTCCGTCCTCCCACCATACCTAAAATGGGCCTCTGGCTTCCCCTTCCTCCTGCACCAAGCTGGGCCCCAGAAGCTGCTGGGCACTACTGATGTGCAGAGCAGGCACCTGCTCTTGTAGATAGCCAGGCTGTAGTCTGTCCAGCGAAAAGGCAGTAGAGAGTCTATGTAAACAGCTCACACCCAGCATAGCCGTGAATGTGGGCTAACACACAGTCATAAGCACACTTAAAACATGCGATTCTTTTATGATTTTGTTTTGTGACTTGATTGTATGGTTATTGAGCAGGAACTTTATAAATGACAGCACCTGTCTCAACATCAAAAGGCTAGTCCAGCTGCACCTTGGGTTGTAAAGAGAATTGAGACATGAAACAGCATTCTCCCTCTTGCCTCTTGATTTACTAATGGTCACACCAATATTCAACTAGAATATCACTCAGGAATGGAATGCCCTCACCAGTCTTACAGCCATCCCCAAATAACTACTGAGAAGCCCACACCAAAGTGATGACAGTTGATCTTTATTCCTTCATTTCCTACTAGCTGGGAGGGAAATCTGCCTGCCCACCTAAGTATGGAGAACACTCAGAGTCCCAGGCCCAGTCTCTCCTCACCCTTTTCTTATCACCTCTTCCTGCCCTTTCTAGGCACTCGGTACTTCCAGACTCTTTCTTCTAGGCCTGTGAAGCGCCTCCCCCAACCCTCAGAGACAGTTCACATGGCTAAGATGGAATTTCACAAGATTCTGCGTCTTTGATCCTTTCCCTCAGTGGCATCTCAATTTATTTACAGTAAAGGAGTTTGGGAGCTGGAGTGAAAACGTATGAACTAGGCTGTTTACTTGACAGAAGGAGCGGAGAAGTAATTCAGTGTCTTCTGACCACAGGCTCCTACATCTGAGGTGTGGGTGACTAAGGGGCAGGTGAACCCAGAGTGTGTGGCTGGACTCTGCAGGCAGCAGGAAGACATTCCCCCTACCAGGGAGAAGAAGGGACAAACTTTTATTCTAGTAAGGTTGTTCCCTGTACCCCTAAACTAGTCACACACTCTCCATAAATGTGCACGTGAGCCTTACCCTACATCTGGCATTTCAGCTGTCCCTTCACCTCATACCTTTCCCTCCCTCACCCTGCCATGCTCTGTATCTAGAGTGCTCCCCAGTGACCCACGTGTTGAAGGCTGGGTCCCCTACTTGGTCCTGCTGGGAAGTTTAAGCAGTAGGGGCTAGGCATGTTTCCTTGAAGGAAATTGTGGCTCCTTCATCTCTTTGGACTTCTGTCATGTGACATGGCCATGAAGTAGGCAGTTGCCACACACTTTTGTCGTAATGCACCACCACTGGCCCAAAGCAGCATGCCAACCCATCATAAACTGAACCAAGAACCAGGGTAATCCTCTTCTCTTGTTAAGTCAGGTGAAATGACTTATGAAATAATGGGTATGTGTTAAGTCACAGAAAGCTGCCTGACACAGCCTATGGAGTCACTGTGCATTTGTGTTCCTATGGGAGTTCCTGGCTCAGGGAGGAAAGCAGAGTAGAGGTGGGGCAGGCTGAGTGGAAGATGAGAACATCTCATGGCCTTGGAAAGAGTCAGCCGAGTTTTCTTGAGGAGGTAAGAGAGTTAGCACCCACATCAAAAGGAGGGTAACCATCCCAGCAGAAAAGGCCATTCTGTTGCTCCTCACCCACGAAGGCTCAGTCAAAACTATCAGTGCTCCAGTGCCCTTCTGCCACGAGCCTTCTCTACTGGCCTCTGTTGATGTGGGTTAGGATCTTCCAGCATTTGCACAAGTAACCTACAAGGAATCAGGACTATGGGAGAAGCTTGATGGCTCGTGCCTCCCTGAGCCCTTTTGAGCAAGCTGCCTTCCTTGAGTGTTAGCCAATCATAGGACCAGCAGGGAGTTTTCCCTGTCTGTGAGGCCCCTCACTCAGCAGTGACTGGGCCTCTTCCGGGGAAATGGTGTGAGCAGATAGCTTCTTGCAAAGATGGACAGACAGAGATGTAGAAACAGAGAGGAAAGGAGGGAGCCTTTCTCTGCAGACAGCAGTCAGCTTAGGATGACAAGGCCCTGGTGGAAGCTGCACAGAGCTGGAGAGAGGCTAGGGCATGGGGTGGGCAAGAGCATGGCTTCATAGCTGTTCATAAAAGATCAATGGATAGAAAAAAAGCAATTTTCAAAATACATAATACATTCTTGTGTAATTACCTTTTTTTGTTGCTATGACCAAATGCCTGAGGAAAACAGTGTAAGGAAAGGTCTGTTTTGGCTCACGCGAGGGTGTAGTTCATTGTAGTGGGAAAGGTATGGCAGCAGGGGAAGGCAACTGGGCACGTCGAATCTGCAGTCTGGAAACAAAGCGAATGCTGATGCACACACTTCCTCTTTTGTTCAGCCTGGGACACCCAGTCCATGGGATGCTACCCACAGGTCAAGCTCTCTGGAAAACTCCCAGAGATATGTTTCCATGGTGATTCTAAATCCAGCCAAGCCTACAGTGAAGGTTGGACATCACTGTACCCACATTATAAAGCAGGGGAGAAGGGAAAAGTATCAGTGGTTGTTCCCTTCCCTGGAGATAGCTGATGTTTCTGCATCCTTCCGGGGATGCTGCAGACGTATGCAGATCGGCAGGATGTGAACACTGTATCTATAAAAATCCTCTCCCCCTCCTTAGAAACTCCAGATGGCATCATTCCATGCCAAGGGTTCTCTGCCTCTTCTACTTGCCAGCTCCCTCACATGGGGAGGATGGCGAGGCTAACCACTTCCTGTCCTGGCACCATTCCATAAGCAGTTGGGATGTGAGCTCTCCTGTTAGAATTCACAGAGTAGTGACCTCAGACGCTGGGTGAGGAGGAGCAGCTCTGAGGAATAAACCAACAATGTCTGCCCGCGTGAGCGTGCCTGTGTGAGTGTGAGTGTGTGTTCATCTGGGGAGCTGCAAGCATATGTGAGTGCACGTGTGTGCCCAGAGGACCGCCCTGGGGTTGCTCTTCAGGGGGCATCCACCTTGTTTTAGTTTTGTTTGTCGGTTGTTTGTTGAGACAAGGTCTTTTGCTTGGCCTGGAATTTTCCAAGTGGGCTAGTTGAGCCCTGGCATCCTCCTGTCTCTGCCTCCCAAAACTGGGATTACAAGCACACATCACTCTGCCTGTTTTGTTTGTTTGCTATTTTGTTCTCTTTTTAAGTGGTTTTTGGGGATCAAATTCTGGTCTTTATTCTTACAAAGCAAACACTTTCCTGACTGAGCCATCTCCCCAGCCCCACTTCTGTAGTTCTGATCGGCAAAATGACCTCCTGGAGGGGACCGGAGTTCCACAAGGAGAGCAACAGAACCAAAAACTCTGGCCCCAGGGGTCTTTTCTGAGACTGATACTCCAATCAAGGGCCATTCATGGAGATAACTTAGAACCCCTGCACAGATGTAGCCCATGGCAGCTCAGTCTCCAAGTGGGTTCCCTAATAATGGAAACAGGGGCTGTCCCTGACATGAACTCAGTGGCTGGCTCTTTGATCAGAGGAAAACAGTGTAGCTAGTGCTGATGAGATCTGACAGGCTAGGGTCAGATGAAATGGGAGGAGGAGCTCCCCTATCAGTGGACTGGGGGAGGGGAATGGGAGGAGAAGAGGAAGGGAGGGTGGTATTGGGAGGGGATGAGGGACCGGGCTACAGCTGGGATACAAAGTGAATAAACTAATTAATAAAAAAATTAATTAATTAAAAAACATTTATAAACTAAAAAAAAGACCTCCACAGAGGTACTCTGTGTCTTTTGGCAAGGGGCACGGTGGAGATGAGGGAGGGAGGGACTGGGAGGGAATGAGGGATCGGGACACGGCTGGGATACAGAGTTAATAAAATGTAACTGATAAGAAAAAAATAAAATTCAAAAAAAAAAAAAAAGAAAATGTGTGTGGAGATGTGAGTTGGACCAGAAAGTCCGAATGGAGACTAGGTGGGTTTCTCTGTGTAGCCTTGGCTGTCCTGGACATGCTTTGTAGACCTGGCTGGCCACCAACTCACATCGATCACCTGCCTCTGCTTCCTAGATGTTGGGATTCACCAGCAGCAGCCCAAGGAAATTTTGTCTGTGGTCCATGGAGACTGGCTATCAGTTCTTTCTGTCACAGTGGGCCAAGAAGGAGTTGGAGATCACTGGGGACTGGCCCTGTTGTGACACATGAAAACCGCTGTCCTTCATTGCCTTGCCAAGAAAGAACTTTAGAATATGTACACGACACAGGTTTTTTTATTTGTTTGTTTTTAATCCTGCCTACCTGGCCCACCCTGCTCTGTTGAACCCCATCAGCCCCCATCCTGTGCCCATTAGAGGTTAGGCATGCCCACAAGGGAAACGCTTAGGCAATACTGTATTGTGGGGGCATTTGGGGAGACCTGCTTGACGCTTAACAAAGAAGACGTGGAGACATCTTTATAGTTTAAAGCTGTTGGCCTTTTGCTGGGGCAGACTCTCAGCTACTTCCCAACTAACCTCACTTCCCAGGCATGGCATCCCCGCCACCTGGCTCTGTCTGTCTACCTCCCTGCTTCATTCCAATCCATGCGCCTGTCTCCTCTTGTCTGGTGGATCTGTTCCAGCCTTTCTGCCTCTGCCCTCCTGCCATCAGCTCTCCCCTCAGCAAAGCTACCAGCTCTTTATTCTTCAAGAAGCTAAGTTTCAGTCTGAACCAATCAGCAGCAGGACAATGCTTGATCTACCTCTTTGGGTTGCCCTTTGGCACTAAGGGCTGCGAGACATTTACCACCAGCAGCTTGCTTTTTAAAATGATAATCTCAGAGACTCAACTTTGGGCAGATGAGGAAGGACAAGCATTTACATTTAGAAGGCTTGTAATGGGCTATTGAGAGGACAATGCCAAACATTCTGCCAGTACCCCGTAGAAGACTTGTATAGCCACATAGTGAGTTCAAGGCCAGCCTGGGATATATGAGACTCTATCTGAAAGAAAAACAAAAGTCCAAAACCAAGGCATAGGCAGTGCCGTGCCCCCTTCACAGTCTGCAGCTCAGGGTCTGTCCCCATCTCTTCTGTCCTCTGGGGTTGCCGTCCATCCTTGCCTTCTCATATTTGTGCATAGATAGCCCTCTGCTCCAAGGATCTGTAGCATATTCTCTCTGTCTTTCTCTCTCCCTTTCTCTCTCTTCCTCTGTGTGTGTGTGCGTGAGCACGCACGCATGTGCACATGCATGAGACGTGTGCGTGCACGAGAGCACAGCACGTATGCATCTATATTCCTTCCTTCCTTTCTTTCTTTCTTTCTTTCTTTCTTTCTTTCTTTCTTTCTTTTTGAAATTTTTTGTTATTTTTTAGAGTCAGGGTCTCACTGTGGAGCCCTGGCTGACCTGGAACTCACTACGTACAGTAGCCTGGCCTCACATTCCCAGAGATCTACCTGCCTCTACCTCTGTCTCCTGAGTGCTGGGTCTAAAGGCATGTGCCACCATGTCCAAACACCTCCTCATTTATGAGGACATTCGCCATACTATATCGGGCCCAGCCCATACCGACAGGACCTCAGCCAAACTTGATTAACCTGAAAAACCCCTGTATCTAAATAAAGTCACATTCACAGTCCTGGCCACTAGTCTCCAGTATGTGCTTCCAGGGATACAATCTGACTCTAATAGTTAACTGACAATGTAATTGGGTGTACACGAGTGATGGTTGTCTGTCGAAAACAGTTTCTGGGATTGCAGGAGCCCTGTAATGTGAACAACATTTATTCTGGCAGATTCATGTCCCCAGTCCCCATGCAGCCTTTTATTGATAGCCCCTCTCCCACTGCTCCCTTCTCCTGTCCATCTAAGGCACAGCCTCTTCCTGGCATGTACTTCACAATGTGTTCCTAAGACAAGACTGTATTGCCAAGAATGTCTACTTCCCACATCTCTTGTGCGCATGCACACATGAGTGTCAGAGGATGTCCCTGAGCATCACCAAGTAGGTGAGGCTGGCTGCCCGAGCCCCAGCCATCTGCCTGCCTCTGTTGCCGCTCTCCAGTGCTGAGAGCGTAAGTGTGTAGCAGCAAGCCTCACTCTCTCCTGTGGACTCCAAGCTCAAGTCCTGTGCTTGCAAGGCAAGCACTTTCCTGTTCACCCATATTGTCCTGTGACTTCTGCAACAGTGACCTTGGTTCTGCTGAGCTCTCTGCATCTCCCCGTAAGCAACCTCCATCAGTATGGCTCCATGGTGTTTGCCGTGGCACATGAATGGTGGGGAGAGGGAAGAGAGCAAGCAGTATTGCCAAAGGGAGAAGTGAGACCATGTGGAAGGGTAGAAAAGGCAAGCCCTGATGACACCACGACTCTATGAACATCCACAACAAGGGGCCCTGCTCACACCTCAGCATGGATGGTGAGGGTGTTTCTGAACCCTGAATTTCTAAGAGGCTGTGAATGCACTTATTAAACTCTTGCCTGGTTTTTTACATTTACTATTTCAGGGTTGTTTTTGTCAGAGGAAGA
Organism: Psammomys obesus; assembly: GCF_907164565.1. Taxonomy (NCBI): domain Eukaryota; kingdom Metazoa; phylum Chordata; class Mammalia; order Rodentia; family Muridae; genus Psammomys; species Psammomys obesus. Next base: position 12,698,876 of record NW_026592118.1, read on the forward strand.
TATGGGCTCTCAGGAGGAGAGAACCCTCTCTCTGCCAAGGCCACACCTCTAATGAGCTCTGTCATTTCCCTGCAGCCTCCAGTGTCTCCTCCTCTCCGTCAACACCCACCCAAGTGACCAAGCAGCACCCATTCCCCCTGGAGTCCTACAAGCAGGAGCCTGAACGCCTAGAAAACCGTATCTATGCTTCCTCGTCCCCACCGGACACCGGCCAGCGCTTCTGCCTGGCCTTCCAGAGTCCAGTGCGGCCTCTGCTGGCTTCCCCCACACACCATGCTCCTCTAAGAACCGTAAGTCTGAACCTTCTTCCTGGGGCTGGGCTGGGCTACAGGGAGAGGACAGTGCTTCCGCACACCAGCTGAGGCCGCACACTGCTAGCATTTTCGAATTGTGCTGTCCTAAGTCACAGGTTGAGAAAAACATGCAGGGGGCAGGTGACACGGTAGGAATCAGAGGAGAAGCTGTGCCATTCTCTCCCCTGGGAGCATGGGGAGGAGAAAATCTGTTCTCTCTGCTTCTTAAGACTCGTACCATGGATGCACCAGTTGGATTTGCCTTGACTAGGTTGTTAAACTATCACCAGTAAAGCAGAAGTTTAAAAAGAAAGACAGGGATTATGTTCTAGATGTTTAAGCTCTAGCATAAACTGACTTGATATATAGGATCTTAGAAAGTTAGTCACCTGGAGGGATGGGGGCAGCATGTCTTTGTGGATGTCGGAGGATTAGCTGAGAAGGTCTGGATTGTTCATGGAAGAAGACAGATTCCTCCCACACATAGATACTATCCAAGCGTACATAGTGCCCCAAGCGTGGAGTCCGTCCCTACTCGTGCTAGCCTGTTTAGCCTGAGTTAGGTGCTCTCAGAGTCATCTCTGAGCCCACAGAGGACACGCCAGCATAGATGGAGCCCTGCCATTAAGTCCTGTTGGTTTTTCTTTTCCTTTCTTTTCCTTTCTCTTCTTTTCTTTTGTTTCTGGGGCGGTGACAACAAATCACAGGCTGCCACTGGAGAGTGGTTCCAGGCCCCCAAGGGTGTGGGATCCTTGTGGGCTCAGTCCCTTTATAAAATGGCATGGCTTTGACGGGCACACAGGCACTTCCCCTGTAGATTTTTAAAGCCTCTTTGGATAGCACAGTGTAAGCTTTATGCATCATTTAGACATCTGGACAAAAGTGCATATTTACTACAGAGACAGTCTTGTTTCAAATATTTCCAGTCTGCAGTCTATTAAATCAACAGGTTCTTTACCTGTGGAGAAGAAAGCAAGTACCCAAACACATACTGCATTTCTACATGGTTCTAAAGCTAAAAGTCTGAAGTGAGTGTTTGGGTGGGGTTGCTTCCAAAAGCTTCCTTTCTCCCCTAGCTTCTGAGGTGGGGGGCTTTTCTAGATCCTAATTCCACCTCCTAAGCCACCTTCCCTCTGTATCTGCCTGTGTCCCAATGTCCCTCTTCTTAGGACACTAATCATCTTGGATTAGAGTTCACCCCAATGGCTCCTTTTAACCTGGTAACAGCCACAAAGACCTTATTTCCAAATAAGAGTTCCACTCACGGGTACTACAGTTAAAACAACAGCATATTCTCAGGGGACACTGTACAGCCCACAACAGTTGATATCTTTGGGGAGAAAATGTGTTTGCCAAGCAAAAAAACATACCGTGACTGCTCCTCCATTTACTCAAAAGGGCATTGATTAAAGGACTCTTGGCAGTGTTCATTTGCATAGCAAGGGTTAAACTGCCAGACATGTCTCTGTCTTCCAGAGCTTACATGCTTACTGGCAATGTATTAAGTAGTAGTTGGGCAGATAGCTGAGTCAGAGTGGAAAGTTGATGGCTGGAATAATGACTGGAGCTGACATAGTACCAGATGAGCTGAGCCTGGAGTTTAAATAATCAGAGAGGCAGAAGAGAAACTTCCAGAAAAAAAATGACCCGTAACTGCCTAGAACTGGGTGTCAGTCAGACACTGGCTATGGACAGGGATAAACTCCAAGGCTGTCATCCTGAATAAGGTAAGCTGGACAGCAAATGACAAATACTTCATGGTCTCACTTACATACAGTTCCTGTCCTTTTCATAGAAACAAAAAGTGGAGTGCTGGTTTCCCAGGGGCTGAGGGGAGAGAGTGACATTTTCTTAAATTACATTGGAGGGTGGGGTGTCGTATGTGTGTCAGAGCATTGTGCAGAGGTCAGGTGACAATTTTCCAGTCTCTCTTCTTCCTCCGTGTGGATTTCAGAGATAAAACCCAGGCCCTCTGGCTTGGCAGCAATCGCCATTACCCACTGAACCATCTCACCAGCCCTGGGTGACATTTTTTAATGGAAGTTTCCCTTTGGGAAGATGAGACAGTCTTGGAGATGGATGTCATGATGGCTCATGACAGTGTAGATAGCTTGATGTCACAGAACTGCTTGTTTACAATGGCACAGCAGGATCCCATCCGTGGTAGTTGTCTACTTAAAGCTGCAGAAAACCAGAGTGGCCACCCATGGCTTCCCACTCCCGTTTTGAAATTAGGCGTTTCAAAAGTTGGAAAAGAAGGGCTAAGGGACATGGCTTTAGCAGGTTAAGTCCAAGCTACACAAACATGAGGACTTGGATACGGATCCCCAGCATCTGTGCAAAAGCTGGGCGCAGTGGCCCAAATCTGTAACCCCATTTCAGACAATAGGTGCTTGGAGATGGCTGGCCCTCCAGCTGGCTGCATTAAATAACTTGAGGTATTTAATTCAAGTTCAGTGAAGTGACCCCATGTCTAATACAAAGTGGAGAGCCACAGAACAATACATCTGATGTCCACCTGTGACCTCCACATGCATGGTCACACACACACACACACACACACACACACACACATCAGGAAAGGATGTCCCCGCTGGCTACTTGCCACTAACACACCTAACCATCTGTAAATGTCGCCCTGGGAGGGTGGCCCCGCCTGCATGTCCACAGCAGCAGCTGCAGCCACAGTGGGGCAGAAGCTATTTGACATTCATACAAAATGCATCCCTTTATAATTGGATCTGTTGAATGTCTTTAATTTATGTGCTGTTCCATAAGAGCTTGGCTGATTTTGTTAGCTTCACTACTGGCATAATCTTTATGGAGAGATATGCACTGCTTGAAGATTTCTGGGGCCCTAAAAATATTTCAACATAATTTATCTCTGCTCTTTCCATAAACGAGGACCATGAAGATCATTTTTTCTAAAGTCAGCTCCCATGAATTTTATTCTAAAGTTGGAAAGAGGGATGAATAATTAGTCCTTAGCAAGAGCACTTATCGAAATCCTTTATTTATTCAGCAAATAAATACTGGCTGGAGGCTGTCTTGGTCAAGTGCTGGTCCAGAGTGTGTGAAGCCCAGTGTTAGTCTCCGGCTAGCCTGGGTGAGAGGGTGACGGATCCATGAGCAACACTCATGGGACAGACTGTGAAACCCCCCCCACTGGACCAGCAGCCCTGTGTATGACACATGGGGCTTCAATAACTAGCCACTAATTGATGAAGGAAAGTGCTTTGCCTGGAAATGGGGGTAGGAGGACTATAAAGCATGCTAGAACCTGTCTACTTATCATGGGGGAGCAATCTGTTCTGTCCTGGTGAGTAGAAGGCAGAACCGCTCTCTCAGTAGGGAAGAACAGCTTTGCGTTTCAGAGTGTATGTTGTCTGACTGTAGAGATGGGATGGAGTGTGGAGGAGCAGAGGCAAGCTGGAGGCAGCGGGAAGTGGTCCAGGTCTGGTAGCAGGTAAAGGCAGAGAGAATACAGTAGCAGAGAGAGAGCTCTGAGCAAGAAGAAGCAGAAGGCATTTGGAATTTGGTGAATGATTAATTCGAGGAGGAAAGGAAGAGTCAAGGCTGATTCTGAAAATTTTGCCTTGACCAGATGGAGTGGATTTGCTGGGTTTGGGAGACCAGTGAGTAGGAGTCAGGCGGCCCTGGGACAGTGAGGCACTGTGGCTCCTGAGTTTAAGGGGAAGAGTATAACTAGAATTGGACATATGAATCCAGGACTGGAAGCATCTTAATAGAAATATAAAACATTGAGGCCATGTTGCTGCTGCTGCTGGTAAGCAGGCACTCCACCACTAAGCTACTCCCTTGGTCTTAGAATTTCACTTTTGAACTGTGTCTCAAGTCAGAGTCTCCAGACCAGAGTTTGGGGTATTTTTATTAAGGGAGTAATCTCAGAAAGAGGGGAGGAAAGTAAAGACCCTAAGCCCCACGATAAGCCCGTGGAAATCAAGCTCTGCCCCATGAGCTTGGATCTCCAGAACTGTGAGCCAAAATAAACTTCTCTTTACTTCAGAAGCAGCTTGTGCCCAGTGTTCCATTGTGGTGATACAAAGCTGATTAATACAGAGTCCAGCATCCGGAAGGTTTGGTCTCTTGGAGGCCTCCCTCCTTGCCTACAGAGGTTTGGCTATGTTCTCTCATAGCCTCTTCTCTGGGTGCTTGCATCCTTCCTACCCCCTCCCGTTCTTGTAAGGACCCCAGTCCTTTTGGGATACCCTATGACATCATTCAGCTTTCCTGAATGGGAATGGAGCTGGGAATGGAGCTGACAGTCTTGTGCCGTCTAAGTGTACGTCTAGCTGCTTTTCAAGGCCCTCCCTTAGCCTTAATTACCACTTTAAAGCCTCTGTCTCACGGAACGCAGATAAGCGAAGGATAATGAATTTGAAAGACAATTCAGTCAGATAATAATTACTGTCTGAAGCCACTGAGATATGGGGGGAATTGTTACATGATAATAAATAGCTAACATTCATTTCCTTGTGGGAAAGTGACCTGAGCGAAAATCTTTTTTAAAATTGTGTCAACCAACGTCATTGGCAAGATTTTGGGTTTACATAGCCTGAATACTAGTGGGGATGGGGGTGTCTGGCCAGTCAGCTCTTCAAGGTTATTTGAGATGAATAGCCGTGTGTGTGTGTGTGTGTGTGTGTGTGTGTGTGTGTGTGTGTGTGTGTCCGTCCATGTGTGTGTGCATACATGTGGGGGTGAGAGGCTGACCCAAGTTGTCTTTCTCTGGCACTCACCAGCTTATATTTTGAGACAGGGTCCCTCACCAAGTCCGCAGCTCACTGATTCAAGTAGAGTGGATGGCCAAGCCCCACAGTTCCTCCTGTCTCTACCTCTCTAGTGTTGGGATTACAAGTGCCTGTATTTTATGGTGGTGCTGGGGGTTGATGGCAAATCCTCATGCTGACATAACAAGCACTTGATGGACTGTGCTGTCTCAACACAGCCTTTTATTTTGTGCCAGTCTTAAGACAGAAAAGCTTTATACCCTGGTTTGGTCGTTACCTATTACGTACCTGTGGCAAGCCATCATCCTGTGCCTGTAAACACATGCAAAAATGTACCAATTATTTTTTTTTTTCAGACAGGGTCTCATATATCCTAGGCTGGCCTCAAACTGTGCAGCTGAGAACAGACTTGAACTTCTGATCCTCCTGTTATTGTGGGTCTGTCCTACTATGTGCCTGCTTTATGTGGTGCTCAGGATCAAACCCAGGGCTTTCTTTGTGCATGCTGGACAGGCACTCTACCAAAAGAGACACATCCCCAACCCTGCATTATTTTTCAGTTTTAGAAGAAAAGCGCCCTAGAAATCTATAAATATTTCAAATTGCATTACATTGAGAAGTTTTTATATATACTGCTTTGATTTTACATTCCTGTCTGCCACTTGAAATACCCAGTGACAACCTGATAAGGACCTGCCTTGGAATGTGTCTGTCCAGAGGTGGCAAACTAACATTTCTATCACTCATCACTCACTACAGATTAGATGTTTTAAAAATAGTGTGGAGGGGCTTGACATTGGGTCAAAGAAGCTGCTGAGAGGCCTAGTCCATGTGAGAGCCACAAAGCTGGAGCTTTTTTATCACTGTGACAAGATAGCCAGAGAACAGCTTTTCTCCTAGCTACCTGGGCTCCTAAACTGTTGGGATCCTCAGTCCAGGAGCAGAGAAGAAGGCAGCGCCCAAGACAGGAGCTCCATCCATTCTCTGAGTCTTTGAGAATCTTGTATATCATTTTCTCCAGGGTAGCTGAGTGCCAAGAATACACCAAATCTCCCTTTCTCTCTTTCTCTCTCCCTCTCCTTCACCCTCTCCTTCTCCCTCCTTCCCTTTCTCTCCCCTCCCTGCCTCCCCCCTCCCTCTCCTCTCTTTCCCTCTCCATCTCTCCATACCCCATCTCTGAGTGGCGAGATTACAGGTATGTGCTCCCCCATCACACCTGGCTGGGAACCAAAGTCAGGGTGTGGTAGGCAAGCACTCTACCACCTGAGCAAATCCCTTCCTCCTGCCTGCTTCTCCCATGTCCCCAGGAGCCCACAGAGAAGTAATTCCCCTAAAACCTTCTTATTTGTGGGCCACTGTCCCAGGCACTGAGTACTCAGTGGTGATTTTGATAACCCCTTCCCTGAAAGTCTCCCCAGCAGGGAGAAGGGATCTCCCAGAAGAACAACTCTAGAGCTAACGCAGTCAAGCAGTGTTCCTCCTTTCCTCTTTATAACAAAACTCACAGAGGGGGAGGGCTTCTGAATATCCACAGGACAGGGGGGCATGCTCAGTACTATTCCAATCACAGGGATACAAAGTGGAGTAAAATAAATCAGAGATTTCCAGGATGACTTTACCTCTTCTATTGAGCCAACATAGGACACGTGGTTAAATCATGTCCGTCCGTGTCCTCTAACCATGGCAGCAGTCACTGTAGGATCTTCCTTAAATTTTCCATCTTAAATGAGTAACCCTGCCTATTGCCAAGAAGAGACCATGTTTAGGATATTGGTGTTGTATGAGATGGGCTGTTCCCTGCTGCTCAATATAGCGATCTCCCAACAGTCTCACCGCTGAAGGCTGGAACAGCAATGGCTGTTGGCCCTATCTTGGGCTGGTGGAATAGAAAGTATCACCTGCCTCAGCCTTGGACCTTAACTGTGTGTTTCTTACATAAGGAACTATCACGGTATATTTTACATCCATATTTATTGCTGTATGGTTCACCATAGCAAAGAAATGGAACCAGCCTGGATGTCCACCAACAGATGAGAAGAGAAATGTGGTGTAAATACATGGTGGAATTTCATCCAGCCATGAAGAAAAATGAAATCACAGTGTTTGCAGGAAAGTGGATTGAATGGGAAATTGTGTGCTAATGAAATAAAGACAAATACACTCTGCCCTGCTATGCAAATCCTGGGGTTTAATCGTGTGTGTGTGTGTGTGTGTGTGTG
>NW_026592118.1:12706148-12713433 GCF_907164565.1 Psammomys obesus
TGTGTGTGTGCGTGTGTGGTATATGGAACACAAAACAATCATGAGGCGAGGAAAAGAAGTCTTCAAGTGATGTTGGAGATGGAAAAAAGAAAGGAAAATAGAATATATGTGACATTAAGGAAGAAGGGGGAGGGAACCAGCAGGAGGCAGACACAGCCTGGAGAGTTGGGGGAAGCCCAACCAAAAACACATGTGAAAATGCCACAATTCTTAATCCCATCACTTTGTACACTCTTTTTTTTTTTTTTTTTTTTAATTAGAGGAAAGAAGGAAGAAAGGGGTGGAGGGAAGATGGGGGAGGAGAAAATGGAAGGGAACAGAAGGGGAAGGAAAAGGAGAGGAGGAGAGATGAAGGAAGGAAGGATGGATTATAGTCCAAGCCAGGGGTGGAAGCCAAGTGGCAGGGTTACTGAGAGAGTGTGAGATAGCAAAGTATGGACCAAGAGTGTGGGCTGTTGTATTGCCAGGCTTGGTGTGAAGAGAAGTGAGGGATGAGCCGGAGGGGTGGGGGCAAGGAAGGCTATTTCTGCAGTGCTGAGAGTGGCCGGGGCCTGCTAATGAGCTGATTTACAGGTCCTGTGTCTACGCCCTCTCACCCCATGCCTCTCCTAGATGGAGAAATAGAGCTTGCCTCAGACATGGACGCCGTAAGATAATTATGCACAATTACTCATCGAAGGACTCAGCTGCTAGCAAATGTGGAAGCCAAGATTTGAACCACAGCCACTGGGCTCCACAGCCACGTTCTCAGCGTATTTTCACACTCTGTGAAGACAAGTGCTGAAATCTTGCCTCACCACCTCATGGTGACTCACCCTCTCAGTTTATATGCCTAAGTCAGGGCTTGGCCCACCCCGTCCCATGAGCCACATCTGGCCTATCACTTCATTCTATGAAGTTTGATTGGCACGTGCTTATCCTCCCATCTCTACCCTGTGTCATCCTATGCTAGAATCACAGCCCAGCAAAGCCTGAGGGATTTCCATGTGGCTTTTCTTCAGAAGTTTGCTAATCCCCGGCAAATCCATGCCAGAGCTTCCCTTTATACTAGTGTGCGATTAATTGTGAGAAAGTCCAGTGCAAAGGGCATGGTGAACCCAGAAACACAGGAGACAAGTAGGAGAGCTTTGCTCTGAGGCGGTGAAGCCAGGCTGAGCGCTGAGTGCAGTGGGCTGGGCCATTAGTCCTGCCTCCCGGAGGCCCTGGGAGCCTGGATGACATGTATTGGGGAATTTAACCGAAGCTTGTGCCTCTTCTCCCCCAGAGGATTATAAAACCATGCAAGTCACTTCAAAACTGATGGAGGACCCTGGGTGACACGGCTAGGGAGACTGGGTGGGATTTGCATGTCCTTAGGTAAGAGTGGGCTGCATTTGAAGGCAGGGACATAGATGGTCATCATAAACTTGTCACTGTCGTCTCTGTGTGGTTTTTAGAGAAATTGTTACTGTTTGAATGTAGAATGCCACTCCTGTGGCTCGGTCCCCAGGGTAGTGCTGTTGTTAGGTAGTGCAGCCTTTACGAGGTAGAGTCTTGTGGGAAGGTCCTTAGGTCACTAGGAGCATTTACTTGAAGAAGAAAGTAGGCCCAGCCTCTTCCTGTCTGTCTTCATGATGTAATGTAAGTGGTATGACTGCCACATACTCCTGTCAGGAGCATGTCAGGACTACATGCCTTGCCAAGGACTCAGAACAGTGGGCCAACCAATCACACTGGAACCTCCCTAACTGTGAGTCAAAACAGTTACAAGTTAATGATGTCAGATATTTTTCATAGGGATAGAAAGCTAGCCAACACAAACATGTGGGCTACACCCGCCTCTAGTGAAAGGTTCCTTCAGGGGCTGGGAAACATGATCCAGAGGGTAAAGCACTTGAAAGGCAGACATGGGGACCACAGTTTGGATCCCCAGAACCTACATAGATGCTGGGTAGGTGTGGGGCCCACATATAATTCCAGCACTCAGAAGGCAGAGATGGGATTCCCCAGGCCAAGCTGGCTAACTAGACTAGTTGGGTGGGAAAGTTAGAGTTCAGTTGGCTGACCTTGTCTCAATTACATGGAGAGTAATTGAAAAAGCCTCTGGATATCAGCCTTGGGTCTCCACACATGCACGTATGTGTTCATGCACCTACACTCATACCTATGTGCATGCATATCTGACACATGCAAAAGAAATTAAGTTTCTAAAAAGATTTTACTAGCAATAGACTGTAGAGTAGAGTTCGTGAAGGAAACTAAGCAAGAAACCAGAAAATTAAGCAGTAGCCACAGGATAGCCATGGGCCGCATCAGTGCTTTTTACAGGAAAGCACTGATTTAAAAATCATCGTGTGGTAAAGTTGGCTGGGCTAAGTGCTTCCCAGTTAGGCGTCATGTGGGAGGAGGGGTGAATGTTACAGATTTTGAGCAGGAAAGGGTGAATGATATTACCATTCAGTTATCCAGGACAGTACAGCAGGTGAAAGGCAAGCTCTACTGGGCACTATTGACTGACTTTTCCTGGGGAGACATTAACGAGCATCTCTTCACCACAGACAGCAACAACCAAAGACCAAAGAAACCACTCCACCCAAGTCTAGCTTAGTAAATTATTGAGTTTTTTGAGACTACTCATAGGAAAATGAGTGACTCAAGGCAACCATATCACTGGAAGGTCACTAGCAGGAAGATGACTCAAGAAAACTGCCCTACACAGGCAACTTCAGAAAAAGCAATTTTTACAGGACCTTAGGAGGGGTCCTGTGAATCTTGTAACTTTCAGGAACTTCTTAATCCTTGTAGGTTTCCCTAGCTTCCAGAGCCTCTCTCCTCCCTCTAGGACAGAATGTTTTATTGGGGAAGGAAATGTTTTGTTTGTTTGTTTGTTTGTTTTTCTTTTGGAACATTTGAGATATCAGGTTCCAATATCTTTAAGTCTGAAGAGCAAGGGAGGTGGGGAACCAGAAGTTTTTACCTCAGATTAAGTCAAAGGGATCAAGACTCAGAATATCAGGAATGGATAAGAAAAGAGTTAAATTCTAAAAAGGGAGACTGCTTTGCCAATATATTTGTGTGAAAATGCACTGGGTTTGGGGGTGACAGCTAGAACTGAACATTAAACTCTGGAAAAATTGCTACTGCCCACTCATGCACCATGGATGGCTTGCCTCAATTTGCATCTAGATGAGAATTCCTTCAGCTCAGAACCAGGGCTTTCGCCTCACTCCCAGCACTTAGAAAAGCATTAGCAGGAGCTGGTGAAATGTCGTTGGTACAACAGGGACACAAACCATAACACCAGTATTAATAGTGTTGCCTTAACGATGTTGTGGAAATGAGCCATGGCGGGTGATGGAAAAGTTCGGGACAAGCCTCCTGCAGTCCCCCTGAGCACTCAGGCATGCCCAGTTAATGAGTGACCACCCACTCCCCTCACCCTGGCCACGAGAGACGGCCCTGTCACCCCCATTTTCCTATTTCTGATGCTTGGCAGGGGACCCTGGGGACTCTGCTGCCTTGCTCAGGCATAACTGCAGGAGAGAGTGAGTTTGTGCAGACCTGAAATGAAGGCAGGCAGCTCTACAGACGCCTCTTGAGGAAAGTCTCCATCCGGGAGTTCTCTCCCTGCCACAGGCTTCCTGGGCACACACTGTGGCAGGGGCCCACTACAGGCCCACCACTCGCATTGCTCTGTCACAGACTGGAGAGGTTACTCAGTTCTCACGGTTGGATCTGAGGAGGCCATTTCTTTCCTTTCTTTGTGTTTAATCATTTTTACATTAGAAGCCTCTAGAGAGGTGTTTTGTTCTTTTAAAATTAAAGTTCTGAGCTGGGAGAGGTGGCACATACCTTTAAACACAATACTTGGAAGGCAGAAACAGACAGATCTCTGAGTTGGCGGCCAGTCTGGACTACAGAGTGAGTTCCAGGACATCGAGGGCTGATACTCAGAGAAACCCTGTCTAAAACAAACAAACAAACATATAAAATAATATTGTAAGGGTGAGCAAGAGAGGGCTCAGTGGGTAAAAGTGCTTGCCACTAAGCCTGATGAGCAAAGTTCAATCCCTGTGCCTACATGGTGGAAGGAGAGAAATAACTCCCACAAGTTATCTTCTGACCTCCGTAGGAGTGCCATGGCACATGCACACATAAGCACACACCCACACAAGAAATGTAACAAAATTTATAATGGACCACAAATAAAAATAACATTCTGAACCCAGCATAGTGGCCCGTGCCTGAAAAATCTCAGCATTATACAGCTAACACAGGAGAATCAAGAGTTCAAGGCTAGCCTGTGCTATATAACAAGAGCCTGTCTTGAGAGGAAAATAAAACAAAACAAAAAAGGAAAACTGGAGAGATGGCTCAGTGGTTAAGAGCCCACACTTTTTTCCAGAGGACTGGGGTTCTAGTCCCAGTACCCAGACGGCAGTTCAGAAGCATCTTTAACTCCAGAGGATCCAGTGCCATCTAGTGGCTTCCACAGGCATTGCACACTCGCTGTGCATAGACATACATGCAGGCAAACACTCATACACATAAAAAATAAATAAATCTTAAAGCAAACAAACAAAAAAACATGTAAATGAAATAAAATTCCTTATCTTCTACAAACTATACTTTGAGGCTCATTTCTCTGTTTCAGTCTCAACATTTCTCTTTCCTATGGACAGAGCTCTGGAGATGCCAGCACACAGTGTGACTGCCACTGGCTGTGTGCCTGAAATGGTTAATGGCAAGTGTAAGTGCTCTGTTTTACCATAGTTTAAAAAAAAGAAAAGGAAACTTCAGTTTTCCTTGATGGCGTAGAGAAAAGCTTAAAGAATAAAGCCAGAACCTCTAGGCAGGTAGAAAGCTGTGCCGTGGTGTCTTGCCGCCCAGCCTACATTATCCCTTCACCATAGAGGCAGAGACAGTTAACAGAGCACAACCTCACAGAGACTGTCTGGCCTGTCACCATTTCACTTAATATATATCTACCTGTTTATTGATGGGTAGAGTTTTGCTGTGTATTACAGGCTGGTGTCAGACTCACAGGCCCACGCCCCAGCCAAGTGTCGGCTGACAGGTGTCATCACCATGCCAGGCAAGACGCTGAATGCTCTAATCAGGTGCCTGTCTTCCTTGGGAAGAATGTTGGGAGAATGTCTTTGTTAAAGACTGTCTGTCTAGACAGTCAGACAGACAGACAAGACAGATAGAGGCAGTGGTGAGACTGGCTTGGAGAGCCTGTGTACCACACTGTGAGGTCATCTCAAGAGATCGGTTGATGGCTGGATGAAAGCAGTGTGCTTTGCCAGAGTTGCTCACTAGTGATCCGGTTCAGGTGAGGAGTTGAGAATGTGACATTTCAACACCTGGTGAGCCATGGAAGGCTTTGAGCATTCTCCCGCCAAAACTTGACTCCAGGCTTAGAGGTCAGGAAGAACAGAAGGAAGATGGGGGTTTCCTTATCTTTTCTTATCCCTAGAGCTGAATTTGACCACTGCCTCCTTTGTAATGTCTGACAATTGAAGTTCAGCTTGGAGAGGCCTGGTCACAGTCTGAGGAACTACAGCACCTGATAGTGTGTTTTTCTGTTGCTGTTAACACAATGCCATAGACCAGGTGAGTTTTAACAAAAATGGCTCAGCATTAGGGCTCAAGGTCAGGACTGCATCAGACAGTGGCCTTCTGTTCTGTCCCTCTGTTCTTTACCTTCCTTATCCTTCTCTCTCTTTACAGGGTCTCATTTCTCCAAGCTAAATCCAAAAGGCTATGTAGCCAAAAGTGACCTTGCTCCCTCTCCTTCCACCATCCAAATACCGGAATTGCCAAAGCATTCCACCGCACCCTGTTGTCTGCAGGGCTGGACATAAAACCCACACCATGTCTGCTCCCAACCTGAGCTTCCTGCATGCTAGGCAGGCACTCTCCCACCTCTAGTTTTTCTTTCATATGAAGCCACCAAGACTTAGCTAGTGCATCCCGCCCATGATTATCCAATCCAGACCCCACCAATAAATGTTACTTTGGATTAAGGCTCCACCCTTTTAATACCTCACAAGCTCCAGTGTGAGCTTAGGAAGGAACAAACCATATTGGCCCATGGCACTGCCCGAATTTCACAATCCTCAACTGGGACAGAGCATTAGTGTAACGTACCTGTTAAGACCGGTAGCATGAGCCGAGGCGATAACTCTCTGTTAGCTGTGTTTGGTGTGCGTGAGCACAGCTTGTGCTATGCCCCCAGGAGGCTGTGGCTGGCACCCTAGAATGAAGTAAGCAGAAGCAAGCAGAATGCCAGCTTCAGCACAGAGGCTTGCTCTCAGTAGCTAAAGAATGCCACCCTTCCGACTCCCTGGGCCCTTGTCTGTAGATGTGGCACACCACCTGCCCGCCTATTTAACCTTTCAACTGGGCAACTGTGGAAAAGGCTGTTTCCACCAGCCATGAGGCAGGGACTGTTCAACCCACGTATCAGGTCCACAGGCAGCTGACATGAGCAGGTAGAGACCCCTATGCGAGGACATCTGTGATTAGCCATTGCCCTTCTCTAAGGCTGGAATGAAAACAGGGCTTTCAGCACCTGTGTCTTTAGGAACTCAGCCTCTGTGGGAACAGTCAGCAGGTAGCTGAGAGCATGGATTCCCCTGGAGGCAAAGTCCGTTTTCAGTTTTTCTAAGATAGAGGCAGAAGCTAGAAACAGTAGTAAAACAGGGAGTGGGATGACAGAAAGGTAGCTAGAGAGAAGACTTTTTACTTTTAGTTATTATTTGGGTAGGCGCATGTGCCAGTGCGTGTGTAGGTCAGAGGACAGCTCTGTAGAGTCAGTTCTCTCTTTCCACCTTTATGTGGGTTCTGGGGATGCCACTCAGGTCACCAGCCTTGTATGACAAGCGCCTTTACCCATGAGCCATCTCACTGGGCCTGGACTGCTTTTTAAATTCCCACCTAAATCAAATTGCATTTACACATACATGTTGGGCTATGGCTCAAGTGGGGGAGTGCTTGTCTGACATGCACAAAGCCCTGGGTAATCAAAGCCCTTGCATCTGTAATTCTTACACTCAGGGGCAACTGGCAGGAAAATCAAAAGCTCAAGGTTGGGGCTGGAGAGATGGCTCAGAGGTTAAGAGCACAGGCTGCTCTTCCAGAGGACCAGGGTTCAATTCCCAACAACCACATAGTGGCTCACAACCATCTATAATGAGATCTGATGCCATCTTCTGGCATGCAGGTGTACATGCAGGCAGAACATTGTATACATAATAGATAGATAGATAGATAGATAGATAGATAGATAGATAGATAGATA
>NW_026592118.1:12713443-12735156 GCF_907164565.1 Psammomys obesus
ATAGATAGATAGATAGATAGATAGATAGATAGATAGATAGATAGATAGATAGATCTTAAAAAAAAAATTCAAGGTCATGCCAGATGTGGTGGCTCATGCCTTTAACCCCAGCACTTGGGAGGGAGAGGCAGAGTGATATCTGTGAGTTCAGTTCGAGACCAGCCTGGTCCACATGGTGAGTTCCAGAACAGCCAAAGTTACACAGTGAGACTGTCTCAAAAATTAAACAAAAAAAAAAAAAAAAGGGTCACGATCATTGTCAACTCTATATGGGGTTCAAAGTCAGCCTGGGATACATGGGACTTTAAAAAGATTAATATTTTGTTGAGTGCGTGAGAAAAGGTCAATTCTTAACAAGTTCATTAGCTCAGGGTTGATTGCTCTGAACCAAGCAGCATCACCAAGAAAGGTGAAGAGAGAACAGATTGCACAGATGCTCCCTAGCAGTGAAGGGGGCCATAGGTTCTCATGGGGTTCAGTATGGTATCAGGACCTGTGTACCAGCCAGTTCTGGTCCTTTTTTTTTTTTTTTTTTTTTTTTCTCATCAGTTTTATCACCTTTCATTCGGGTGACTCAGGTTGTCACTAGGCAGGAATTGGAAGATGCTGAGTCTCATTTCCACCTTAGACCTGTGATATCAACAGGCAGCTGTCAGGCCATGTCGTCTGGCCCCTCATCCACCTACACCTCAAATAACCGATGGGTCTATGGGTTAGTCAGAGCCATCTCCAAGAGTACTGCTCATGGATTTGGTGGGGACAATCATGCTGTCAATGCTGAATGCCAGTAGATGATTTTGATGGCAAATGATGTGTGAGATTTCATGCTCTGTCTTAAAATAGTCCTCAGTGAGCTTGGGTAATGCCCAGGACAACTCTTGGCCGTTGCTCTGGGCTCTATGGCATAATTTTTCCGCAGTTCTTTGACTACGGTGTTGTTTCTTCTTTGTCAGTCACTTTAAGACGCTCTGCACATTTTACCTCTTAAAGCAAAAGACAGCCCGGCTGACCACAGGACACTGCAGCGGGTCCCTCCTGCGTAGTTCTAGACGTAAGATGAGAGCTGTCCATCCGGGCCCACTTGCCCATGCTGCTAGAAGCCAGGCACACCTATGCCCTTTAATTCCATTTAATCCCAGGCATGCAAAGAAAGTGGTATTTCTACTCTTGACAGGTAATAAACCAAACTTGAGGAAAACACAGAAACCACCCACAACTTTATGAGCAGCCAATGGCAGAGACATGGCTTGAAGGGAGAGCTACCAATGCAATCCACACTCCTTCCATTTTGTCAAACTTAGCCTGCCTGCGCGCTGTGCCGGGCATGCAGCCACCGGCGTGAGGTGCAGGGGTGGGCCGCTGCGCCAGTGCTGGCAAGGCTGTGTGTGCCTGCGGTTCCGAGGACACAAAGGTGTGCAGGCTCAGTTTGCCCTGTCCTCAGCTGCTCGTCTTAACTAAGATCAGCAGCAAGATGCGGGGGTGGGGCAAGTGCCCTCCTGAGAGGTCACTGCTGCACTTGGGGTTCCGCATCGTTACTTGAAGTAAGCTGCAGGCCCCATGCAGTCACCTTATGTCTGACTCCTAAATCAGGAAGGAGCATTGAGAATTTTTTTATTTTTTTATTAATTACACTTTATTTACTTTGTATCCCCCCTGTACTTCCCTCCCTCCTCCCCTCTCAATCCCTCCCTTCCTCCCCCTTCTCCACGCATGCCCCTGCCCAGGTCCACTGGTAGGGGAGGTCTTCTTTTCCTTCCTTCTGATCCTAGTCTGTTAGGTCTCATCAGGAGTGGCTGCACTGTCTTCCTCTGTGGCCTGGTAAGGCTGCCCCCCCTCAGGGGGAGGTGATCAAAGAGCAGGCCAACCAGTTCATTTCAGAGACAGTCCCTGTTCCCATTACTATGGAACCCACTAGGACACTGAACTGCCCTGGGCTACATCTGTGCAGGGGTTCTGGATTATCTCCATGCATGGTACTTGGTTGGACTATCAGTCTCAGGGAAGAAGACCCATGTACCCAGATTTTTTTGATCTGTTGCTCTCCTTGTAGAGCTCCTGTCCCCTCCAGGTCTTACTAACTCCCACTTCTTTCATAAGATTCCCTGCAATCTGCCCAAAGGTTGGCTATAAGTCTCAGCATCTGCTTTGATAGTCTACAGGGCAGAACCTTTCAGAGGCCCTCTATGGCAGGCTCCTAACTTGTTCCCTGTTTTCTCCTTCTGATGTCCATCTTCTTTGCCTTTCTGGATGGGGATTGAGCATTTTAACAAGAGTCCTCCCTCTTGATTAGTTTCTTTAGATGTACAGATTTTAGTAGGTTTATCCTATATTATATGTCTATATGAGTGAGTATATACCGTGTGTGTCTTTCTGCTTCTGGGATAGCTCACTCAGGATGATATTTTCCAGTTCCCACCATTTACCTGCAAATTTCATGATTTCCTTGTTTTTTTATTGCTGAGTAGTATTCCATTGTGTAGATGTACCATACTTTCTGTATCCATTCCTCAGTTGAGGGGCATCTTGATTGTTTCCAGCTTCTGGCTATTACAAATAAAGCTGCTACAAACATGGTTGATGCTACCCAAAAATAGCCATCCGTCAAAGGCTTCTGCATGGCTAAGTGTATCATGGGATTAATATTAAATCTTACTTTATGTGTGCTGAGGCTTACCTATATGTATGTCTGTGAGCCACATGCTGGCAGTGCTCCCAGAGGCCAGATGTCAGGTCCCCTGGAACTGTACTTACAGGTAACTGTGAGCCTCTCTGTGAGTGTTAGGAGCCCTGCGCAAGAGCAGCAAGTGCTCTTAACCGCCATCTCTCCAGCCCCAGGAAGCCTGTTTTGTATTGTCATCCTTTATCAGTTTTTAGTTATATTACACCGAGTTTTTGATTGCACATTGGATTCTACGTTTCTCTGTAGTTATAATAAGCAACAATACGCCTATTTGTTTTTATATCTTACAGCAGGGCCAGTAAGGTGGTTCAGTGGGTAAAGGTACTTGCCTCTCAAGCCTAACAACCTGAGTTCAGTTCCTGGAGCCTACATCGTGGGAGGGGAAAATTAACCTCCAGAAGTTGTTCTCTGGCCCCCATGAGCACACGATGGCACATATGTCCCTGCTCTCACGCTTACGGCATTCACATACATGCTTACATAGCAATAAGAAAGGAGTTTTGGAAGTTTAAATCTTTTTTAAGAGATTAAAATGTTTGTTTATCTTTATTTTATGTGGAGGAGTGTTTCACATACATGTATGCTTGTGCACATACATGCCTAGTACCCATGGAGGCCATAAGAGGGCATGGGACCCCCTGGAACTGTGGCTAATTGGTTGTGAACCGCTGTGTAGGTGTTGGGAACTAAACCCAGATCCTCTGGAAGAACAACAGGTGTTCTTAACTGCTACACTATCTCCCTGGCCCCATAGAGGCTGTTTGTTTAATTTTGATCTTATCCTGGTTAGGTTTCTGTGGCTATGCTAAACACCATATCCAAAAACAACAGAGTCCCCATTCCATCGTGAAGGGAGGTCAGGGCAAGACCTCACGGCAAGAACTGATGCAGAGGAAAAGGAGGGCTGTTACTTACTAGCTTGCTCAGCTTGCTTTCTTATACATCCCGGACCACCTTGACCAGGAGTACCAGTGACGCAGAGATCTGGGCCCTCCACCATCAATCACTAATCAATAAAAATGCCTCCACAGACCTGCCTACAGCCAGTCTGATGGTAATTCCTTGGTTGAGAGCCCTGCCTTCCCAGATATGTCTCGGTTTTTATTAAGTTGACAACAGCTACCCAGCACAAATGTTAACAGCTATAAGCATTATATTGTCTGACCGAAATTTCCAGTTTTAAAAAATCAGATTTAGTTTCCAGTAATCACGAAATTCCAGAGTTCAAAACACAGTTCATTATTGGCCGTGTCAAATGGATAAAGGTGCATTTGACATGTGTGTGTTTCTATAGCCCAGATTAATAAGTGCATCTATTATATCATATGCGTGGCATGTTCAAGATGGTCTGGTCTAAGAGGCAGACTGAGGCGGTGGGGTGGAGGGTGGCGATGTACTGAGCTTCTCCTCAGGGTCATGCCGTTTTGACTCAATGTCCTTTAAAGTATAAAATAAAATTACCGTTGTTCTCTTCAGGGAATAACACATGAACAGAAAAGTAGGGATATAATTTATATGTTCACCGATCGTCACAGTAGTACAGGTAGTGTGGACAGGTAGCTCTCCTCTGGTTTAACTTGGTTGGGAACATTACATGTTCAAGGCCAAACTCAGCCACAGCATGTGCCAAGCTTCTTTGACTGTCTCCTCTCTTATCTGCCTGCAGTGTCCTGCCTCAGGCCCTTTCTCCCCTATCAGCCTGAGTACAGTAAGAGTAAGGGGGAAAGTGACAGAACCCAGCCACCCCTCCCTCCACACTGGGAACCCCCCCGAGCGAACCCCTTTGTCTCTCACCCTGAGTAACAGACTGCCTGAACACTTCGATCTGTGGCCTGTAGAACTCAGGGGGTTGCAGGGAATGTCCCTGTGTCCTTCCTTGAACTGACTGCCCCACGATACCAGAGCCTATTCGGCCTCCTCTGAGCAGTACTGTGGATCTGACAGTGAGGAGGGGAAGAACAAAGGGGAAGGGTCAAATCATCTGATGTCTTTTCAAGAAAAGACTTTTCAAGAAAATCTTGTAGCTGGACTGACTGGCATAGTTTACAATCCCTGCTATTGGGAGACAGAAACTGGCGTATAGTTCAAGACTAGCTTGTACTACAGAGGAAGTCAGGGGCTCTGAGCACCTGTATCATAATACATTTTTAATTAAAAATGTAGCTGCAAATATAACTTAGTGGTAAAACACTTGCTTAGCATGTGTCAGGCCCTAGGTTCAATCTCCAATACTGGCTCCACCTCCAGAAAGTCTTCTATTTAATTCGGGGAGGGGTGTTGGGGGAAGGGAAGGAATTACCACTTGTTTAGGACAACGACAATAAAATAATATTACCCAAAACTTAAATTGCAGGTTGCATTCTCTTTAGGAGAGTTTTAAAATAGAATAGAATCACAGAGTGGAGCTGCAATGTTTGAACCCAAGACAACAAAAATGTATTGGCAAAGACCTTGGACAAACAAGCACCCAGTAACTGAAGAGTTGTGGTAGCTCCTCTTTGCGGTGTCTGTGGCCCTGACTGCCTGCCTTTGCCGTCACGAACACGCCCCTGCTGCAGCTCGAGGCTTCCTTTGACGGGTGCCTCTCTTTTCACAGTTTAAACTTGCTTTCTGTGGAAAGAGGACCATGGCGACTCAGGCTGAAGGCAAGGGGCAATTAATAAACCCGGGCACTTGATGTCATATGAGGGTCCTTTATGAATTCCTGCACAGAAATACAGCTTCCCAGAGCAAAGATTAAGAGCTAGAGTTATTGCATACATAAGGCCCTAGCAGCTCACACAAAAAATGGAAATGTCACATGTGCCCCGTAATATGTAAAATTACTACATGCTTCTGTAAAATGAAAGATTAAATTTAAAAAAAAATTGTGGACTACAAAGCACCCCTATCAGCTCCTGTGCCCTCTGCTTTGTCCCCCAAATGTTCACTGCTGAGCTTGCTCTCAGGTCCCATGACCCAAGGAGGAGAGAGTGCAGTCAGTTTCCCTGTAGAGGAGGGAACTGCAGGCTCAGAATCTGTTGACCTTTATTATACTAGAGTGAAGCCTGCCTGTCAGTGGTTTACATCCTAAAGAACCCCAACCTTCTATCTAGAGCATCCCATCAGATGAAGCTAAAGAATAGCAAGTGTTTAAGGAGAACCCATTACAGAAGACAGAGGCAAAAGCAACAGAAAACAGTGGTGACGGAAGTAGCCCAAGGAGGCACCTCTGTGAAACAAGAGCAGGGCGCTATCAAATCAGATTGTAAAGTGAGCTGAGCCTGCGCCTGGAAAGTAGATCCCAAAGACAAAGATAAAAGTCAGCTAAGGGGCTGGGGCCAGGGAGATGGCTCTGCTGGTAAAGCACTTGCCATGTAGGTGTGGGGGTCTGAGTCCGATCTGGTTGTGTGTGTGTGTCATCCCAGCCTCAGGAAGGCAAAGTCGCATGGATTCCTGTGGAGGCTGACTACCCAGATGCTCTAGACCAAGGGTGAGCTCCACACAATGAGAGATCCTGCCTCAGAGGAGGTAGGGCATCTGTGAGGATGATACTCCAGGTTCTCTTCTGTCCTCCACATGCACACATGCACACGTACGCGCTTACTTAAAAAGAAAAGGAGAAGGTCAAACCAGGAGGCTCACCCTTAAACTACCATGAGTCCAGCAAGGAGGGTCATTGAAGGAAAGATGAGCGTCTCCTGTCACTGCTAAATCGGAGCAAAACAAAAAGAAAGACCAATACTGATACAGTGTCATGAGATTTTTATGTAGGAAGGATTTTTGAAACGAGCACAGAAAGTATCAGTTGTGAGACCCAGCATTCCAGAACCAGAGCCAAGGAGATCCCCAGGTCAAGCTGGCTAGAGAGGCTGGACCTGAGCGCTCTGAGTTCAGCAAGACCCCATCTTAGCAAGAGAAGGAGAAAGCAATGAAGGAAGACACCAGCATTAACTCCAGGCCTCCTGCACATACCGCACGCACCCACACACACCTGCACACACACCCACACAGGCACCTGCACACACCACACATGCCTGCACACACATGCACATACATACCTTAAAAAGCAATAAGTGGGGAAGAAACCGATATGCTGTGATTTAGCAGCATCAGAGGGCGAGGGGACGGGTGACATTGTGAGCAGTTCCCACACAGAGGGAAGGAGTGGCCATGGACGGTTCTGTTGGAAGCCCTGATGTGTGTAGCCTTCACCATTGAACTTCATATTCGTGTGGAAGCGTTCCTTTGGAGACACTGGTAAATAGGAACAGCTTTCCCTCTGATTGGCTTCTCCGTTTTCACCCAGTGGCCATGGTGTGACAGAATGGCTGGATTGTTTGTCCAAAAACAGATAGAGAAAACCCCAGTATTTATAAAACACCAGTAAGTTCTTCTTTCAAAACCACAATCGTATTTAAAATAATAATGAGAAAATAATAGTTTTTAAGTAGGTAAAACATAAGGAAGGCATCCCACCAAACAGAATTCTCTCTTTCTCTCTCCCTATTTCTCCCTTCCTCCCTCCCCTATCCCCCTAGTCTCCCTCCTGCCTGCCCCCTCTCCTCTTCTTCAGAAATACAGGTTTTTGTCATTTGGTGCCTCAAAGGATCTGGAAGCATATAAACCTATAAAATTAACTCTTTTTAAGAGATGGAAGCCAGGCATGATGGCACACATTTTTAATTTCAGCACCTGGAATGCAGAGGCAAACAGACCTCTGTTTGTGAGTTCGGTACTTAGCACCCACATGGCAGCTCACAACCATCTGTAACTCTAGTTTCAGGGGATCCAGTGCCCTTTTCTGGCCTCCACAGGTATTACACACATGTGCTACATTCAAATACATGAAGCCAAATGCTCATACACATAAAACAAATACGTCTTTAAAAATTATTTTAAATAAAAGGGCTGGAATAATTGCTCCATGTTTAAAAACACTGGCTGCTCTTGTGGGGAACCCAGGTTTGGTCTGAGCACATGGTGGCTCACAGCTGTCTGTAACTCCAGCACCAGGAGACCAACAGTCTCTCTGGCCTCCACGGACACCTCCATGCATGAAAAAATAAAATAAAACAAGTCTTATTTTTAAAACTGTAAAAAGACCCAAAAATGTAAAAAGAATGACCAAATCACTTCTGCCAGCCCATATATCACACTTCCCAAGCTGTGATCAGGATCCTGGTGAGCCAAGGAACTACAGGGCTGCCCTGCCAGTGAGTGAGTTTACTAACTATGTGTGTTCCAATAATGATCCAGAACTCCATTAGGAGAACAAATGTTATCATGTTTTTGAGCTAAAAGTAATTAAAGTTCTGTTGATTGGCCTTAGAATACCATTATGCCTCTCGCATTTAAATATGTATATTAAAAAGTGCTTAAGCACAAAACATTGACTTCTTTTTTGAACAACCAAAATTTCAGTCATTTTTTTTCACATTGAGAAAGACTAATACTGTGAGACAAGGGGTGGAGGTTGGTCTGTGGAAGTGATATGAGCCTGATGGAAGCTGTGCTGTGTGCTAATGACTAAAGCTTTCTCAGCTCATAGTCAGTGATCTCCATAAAAACCAGAAGGAATGCCTACACACCTCAGCATAAAACCGTTAAACCCACTTAACGCCAGGAATAAACCCATTACACGTGATAAATTGTCCTTTAAATAAAAACCAGTCTATGTGTGTGGAGTGAGGGTACAGATGTGCTATGGCACAAGTATGGAGAACCTTAGAGAAACCAGTTCTCTGCTTTTTTCCATGAGGTGGAATCAAACTCAAGTCAACAGACTTGACAGCACGTGCCTTACTTAACCCACTGAGCCATATCAGAATGACACACTCTTGTGTTGTCATTAATCTTTGAAGTGCCTGGCTAAGAGAATACAGTAGGAGTTTCAGGTCTGCCTCTGACACCTGTTTCCACATGCTGTTGTGCTTGAAACATGAAGAAACTCCAGCCTCACACAGACAATCACTGGGAGAGGGAGGACTGTATTCAGTAGACTTATTTGGTAAACATGGGTAGTCTTCTTGACAAATGACAGTTTTGTTTCTGGGACTTTTGTTATTTTTAAACTGACAACTGATCGGCGACACTTTAGGAGATACAGTGTGACCTCTGCATTGTGGGTGACTAAATCCTCCTAATTAACACATATATAAGCTCATGTTCTTATTACCTCTTTGTGGTGAGAACATTAAATCTTTCCAGAATTTTCAGACTGTACCTTATTCTCAACTGTAGTCAGCATGTAGTAGAATGGGTCACCAGAAGTTACTTCTCCTGAGGTACAAAAGTCGTACACCCCAACAGCCACACACTCCGTGCATGGTAACCGCCATGCTACCCTCCATTTCTAGGGATTGTACTTTGTAAG
The DNA here is from genome assembly GCF_907164565.1 of Psammomys obesus. Taxonomy (NCBI): domain Eukaryota; kingdom Metazoa; phylum Chordata; class Mammalia; order Rodentia; family Muridae; genus Psammomys; species Psammomys obesus. The sequence continues at coordinate 12,722,479 of NW_026592118.1, forward strand.
ATTCCACGCTTACGTGGGATTTTTCAGTGTTTGTCTTTCTGTGCCTGGCCTATTTCACATCGCCCAGTGTCATTCACAGCACCCTGGGTGAGCCTCGGAAGGCCAAGCTCAAGGTTATTTGAGTTTGGAATCTGAATCTTACTAATGAATTTTCCCATGGTGTACAGCATGAGCCTCTCAGCCTGTGCTTTCATCCTGTAAGTAAAAGTGGATCTTCGTGAGATGGAGGCTTCACAGGTGGGATCTTTGCCCTCTGGACACCTTCATACCACCAGCACGTGTGGTTTCTCTCCAGTGGAACTGAGCTCTTTAACAATTACAGCCTCATCAAAGCAGATGCTGAGACTTATGGACAACTGTTGGGCAGAGTCCGTGGAATCTTACATAAGAAGTGGGAAATAGTGAGATCTGGAGAGGACAGGAACTCCACAAGGAGAGCAACAGAACCACAAATTTGAACACAGGGGATCTTCCCAGAGACTCATACTCCAACCAAGTACCATGCATGGAGATAACCTAGAACCCCTGCACAAATGTAGCCCATGGCAGTTCAGTGTCCAAGTGGGTTACATAGTAATGGGAAGAGGGACTGACTCTGACATAATCTGATTGGCCTGCTCTTTGATCACCTCCCCCTGAGGGGAGATCAGCCTTACCAGGCCACAGAAGATGACAATGCAGCCATTCCTGATGAGAACTGATAGACTAAGATCAGAAGGAAGGAAAGGAGGACCTCCCCTATCAGTGGACTTGGGGAGGGGCATATGTCAAGAAGGAGGTGGGAGGGTGGGACCGGGAGGGGAGGAGGAAGGGGCTTATGGGGGGATACAAAGTGAATAAAGTGTAATTAATAAAAAAAAAAAATTACAGCCTCTCTTGGCACCAGCTTCAATGCTCTTCTGATAGAAATTTCCTCTGCAAATCAAATTAATCCATCATTCTTAAATTCAACTTCTCTCATGCTCTCAGCACACAAGTAGAATGAATTCAGATTCTTGGCTAAAATATCATAGAAATAGCTCCTGCCACAAATCTTGGTTGAGTCTTTGTGCCCCCCCCCCCCCCGTGAGACCTCATGAGCTGGGCCTCAACTGTCTGTTTTTCTCTCAGCATTCTTTATCTTCTAAGTTCCCCACTAGAATGTCCTGGTAAGCTCTGCTTCTAGCATGATGTTCTTTCCAACCCAAAATCCTAAACTTTTTCACCTTCCAGGCATGAAACAATCCCAATAAAGGGGAAAATATCAAGTTTGTCACAGTAGTGACCCCACTCCTGATACCAGTTTCTGCTTTAGTTTCTTTCTTGTTGCTGTGATAAAAGCAACTTAAGGATTTGGTTTTGGCTCACAATTCAAGTTGCAGCCCGTTGTGGTGGAGAAGTCAAGGTAATGGATCTTCTGTCCCCAGTCAGAAGAAGAAAGATCTGAACACTTCCTCGTGCTCAGATCATACACTCCAGTTCATACAGTCCAGCATCCTCTGGGCAGGGAATGGTGCCACCCACAGTGAGCAAGTCTTACCATCTCTATTAACATAATCAAGTTCATTCTCCATAGCCCCCGCCTGGAGGCCTCTCTCTCGTGATTCTAAATTTTGTCAAGTTGAAGTTAGCACTAATAATCACAGAGCCTTAGTGTCCCTCAGATATGTCAAAGACATGCAGGAATCCTGACCCTACCGTCAGATCTCCTCACACAATTTGTAGGCACACACTACCATTGTGTTCTAGTTTGCCTCTCTATTTCTCTGATAAAACACTGACCAAAAGCAGCTGGGGGAGGAAAATGTTTATTTGGGCTTACAGGTTACACCCCGTCACCAAGAGAAGCCGAGGCAGAGACTGAAGCAGGGAGCACAGAAAAACACTCAGCTGCCTTCCTTATATAGCCCAGGCCCACCTTCCTAGGGATGGCACTGTGAGCTGAGCCCTCTAACATCAATTGGCAAATGTCAGACATGGCCAGCAGCCAAGCTGATGGAGGCAGTTCTTCTAGTGAGGGTCTCTCTTTCCAGACGTGAAGTTGACAACCAACATTAGCCACCATGTGCTGGAAATCATCTGTCACCTACATGTCTTCAGGGTACGGAGGGATGAAGGGAGCACAAAACGATAGGTTTTGAGAGGATTTGTGGCCATAACCCTTTCTCCTGCCACAGCCCCAATCTTAACACGAAGCCACTCCCTAGACCTCAGTGGGGAGATCACAAACTCAACATTTGCTAATCGAGAACAGCTGTCTAACAAGAGCCTTTGCCTCTCCTGTTATGTATGTGTGCACATGTGCATGCATGGGTTTTCCCCACTCCCTGGGGATGTAGACTTCTACTCCAGCACTGACCAAGCTAGGCGTGGCGATACACTCCTGTAGTCCCTGTACTTGGAAGGCAGAGGCAAGAAGATCAGGAGTTCAAAGTCATCGCTGGCTACAAAGTTGGAAGCTAACCTAACTTACATGAGATCCTGTCTTTAAATAAAAAAATCACCTCAATGTGGCAAGCAAGGCAGACTAAGTTTCACTCCGTTACTTGCTGACTTGCAACTTAAGAATGAACTAGTTTAAGTTATTCTTTTCCCCGGGCCTCATGTTGCCGTCCAGTATAGAGGCTGCTGTCTATGGTGGAGAAAGGAAGATCACATTTAGCAACACCATGACTGTGTCCTGTGCATACACGACCTTCTGTGAAAACAAGAGCCCACAGCACATACGCATCGTTTTCCGTTTTCTTCTTTAGCACACATCAGTGATCAAAAGCAAGAATAAGAGAAAATCTTGGCCTGCCATTAATTAAGTCAAGGTCTTCCATGAAAGTTTTACCCTGAGTCACCTGCAATGGAAATCGTTCTTTCCATCCTCATTTTTTTTAAAGTAAATAAACTATTGTTTTATGGTAGTTGGCCCATTAAATGGCTTTCATGATCCATGTATAGGTCACACTTGATAGTTTTAAAACCAGGCTTTGATTTCTTACTGCCTAGTTTCTTCTGTTCCCATTAAAGTCAGGGAGGCCACACTGTGGTCATTGGGCACACTTCCTTTCTCTGTCCCTTCTGTCTATGTGTTTATTGTGTGTGTGCAGATGATAAGCCAGTCTCCCATGGATTTTTTGAGACTGTCCCTCTCTCAGCCACTCCCTGCCTGCCTGTGGTCTCAAAGCATCCTCCCCTCCAGGACATTTTTTTTTTCAATCAGAGCCAGATCTGAAGCGTCTCATCCCTTTTCCTTCCCTCAAACTCCACCCAAGGCCAATGACATGGCTTAGCATTAGAGGCTCTCGCTATGGAGATGACCTGAGTTCACTCCCCAGAGCCCAAGTGGTGAAAGAAGAGAACCAACTCCTGCAGGTTGCCCACTTGCGGTATGCACCTACACAGAATAAATAAATAAGTGGAATTTTTCAGGCCACCTCAATACAGCTTTGGAGGAAGCCCCATTCCAAAAAGTTCTTCAGCATCTGCACTTTCTCTGCAGATGGAACTTCTATTTTAACTTCGTAGTGACGTTTAGTTCACCTTATGAGGACTCTGGCTTCCAGACTTAGAATATTATCTCCACTGAGTTAGACCCTGACCCCCTGAAGGTGTGCCCTGTCTCTGACACAGCAGTCAGTATTGCCTGGCATGGTTTGAACTGTAAGGCAACAGAATCTGCCTCAAACAGGCTCCACAGAAAAGGTCACTATTTTTCCATTTCTGCAATTTCAGGGGTAGAATAGGCCGCAGGCAAAGTGAGACATAGATAGACCTGCTCAGTGACATCACCCAGGACCCAAGTCCTCTATTAGCTGTGGCTTCATCTGAAGGCACCAAGCCCTCAGTAGCTCTCAGCTGTAGGCCTCCCTATGACAAAAGTGGACGATGAATAGACATGCATGCTCACGGTGGAGCCAACTCTCCCTTGCCACTGAGGACACCTCCAGAAAGACTGTAGCCAGTGCAACTCATGTGTGGAAAGGATGTGAACCCCAACATTGTGGAAGGGAAGTAGAGGAGTAATGGATGCTAGGCAGGCAGCCGACAGAATCCCCTGCCACGGAGCAGTATGCATCCAGAGGGGCCACAGCCTTGTGTAGTGTGCACGTCACCCCTGCACAGTTCACCGAGTTTAAAGGAGGAAAAATATCTTCTTGTGTTCTCCATTACATATGATAGTATAATATATACACTGTGCTTTGTGTATGTGAATATATATATATATATATATATATATATATATATATATATATATGAATAAAGGCACAATTACTATGCTGTGTTCTAATCCAAAAAAATATGTACACACACATTTTAAGATTTGTAAATTTATCCATTTAGCAAGGAACTATTAACTATAAACTTATGGGTACAAGGCACTGAGTGATGTGATTTCTCATGTAGAAAAACCTAAAGAAGCTATAAAACAAACACTTCTTGTTTGGTTGGTTTGCTATTGTTGTTTGAGGCGGGATTTTTCTATGTAGCCCTGGCTGTCCTGGAATCAGCTGTGTAGAACAGGCTGTCCTCAGACACACACACACACACACACACACACACACACACAGCCACTAATAGTACTTTTCAAAGGAAGAACAGCACTTCTGTAATTCCAGTGCTTGGGAGACAGAGACAGGAGTATTATGAGCCTGGGCTACAGAGAGAGTTTCAGGCTAATCTGCTTGGGCTACATAGCAAGACCTTGTCTTAGAAAAGAAGAGGAGGGGAGGGAGGAAGAGAAGAGATCTCAAAGCCCACCTCCACAGTGACACACTTTCTCTGAGAAGGCCACACCTCCTCCAATAAGGCCACACCTCCTAATACTGCTGCTCCCTGTGGCCAAGCATTTAAAGGTATGAATCTCTAGGAGCCATTCCTATTCAAACCAACCACATTAAGGAAAAACAGTCTTCCCCTCCCAGAACTTTCAGTTTTGTGGGGGAGACTCTTGTGGTGACATACAACTGGACTGAAGGCTACAAAGGAAAAATTAAAGCTTCTAGAAGGATGTTAAAGTAAATCATCACAGCTTGAGAGGGAGAAGGCAAGGAAAACACACACACACACACACACACACACACACACACACACAGAAAACACAAATATTAGAATGACATGTTGGCCGAGGAGAAACAGTTTATAAAATTGAAAGGCTTAGTTTGACTAATGGTCTCTGAGTTCAGTCATCACAGACCAGAGAGCACAGTGGGAGCATATCCTAGCAGCCAGGATGCCAGAGAGGGAGATGAATGTCTGGAAGTATGTTTGGAGGGGGCAGTGTGAGTGCCCGAGAACATGGTGGGAACATAGCATGGGAGCGGGGATGCATGCCTGGGCTCTCTGGAAATCTTTATTTCCCCATTTTATTCATCTGGCCCTGCCTATGTGATGCACCACCCCCAATGAGGGCACATGTGCCCCATAACTCTCACACCCAAAGAGAGGTGGTGGTACACCCGAGGGGCTTCACTAACCTGGGTGCTTCTCAACCCAGTTAGGCCAACAGTCAAGATTACTCATCACAGAGGATGGCTCAGATCTCATCCCAGCCAAGAACGGTTGGTCCTCCATGGTTAGGGAACTACAGAAAGGTAGCCCACAGAACGAAGAAATTCACCAGCCAGGTGTCTGGCCAATGACTGCATCCTAAATTTAGGTTTCTCTTTGTTGTGTTGACCACAGGACAGCTCTTCCCAGGCTGGCCTCAATCTCCTGGGCTTAAACAGTTCTCTTTCCTTACACTCTGCAGAAGTGGAGGCTGCAGGTGGTCAGCTCTAAATGTATTCTTTTAACCTAGGGGTCTGCGGACATGGCTTAGTTGGGAAAAGGTTTGTCACACATGCATGAGGACCTGAGTTCAATTTCCAGCATTCCCATGAAAAGCTGGTCATAGTGGCACATGCCTGTGATCCTAGTTCTGAAAAAACAGACACAGGGGAATCCCTGGAGTTCACTGGAAAGCTAGTCTAGCCAAACTGAGCTTCAAGTCCAATGAAAGAGCCTCTATCAAAAACTATGGTGGAGCTAGGCAGTGGTAGCACATGCTAGGCAGATCTCTAAGTTTGAGGCCAGCCTGGTCTACACAGCAAGTTCCAGTTCAGTCAGAGTTACACAGAGAAATCCTATCCCAAACAACAACAACAACAAGAAAGTACAATAAAGGAGAAAGGTTTTAAGTTTTATATATCTGGAATTGGAGAATATATGTAAAATATAAAATTAAAAATATTTGTCAAATTAACAATTTATATAGAATTCTCCCTTTCTCTCTTTCTTTTTCTTTCTCTTTCTCTCTCTCTCTCTCTCTGAGACAGGCTCTCTCTGTGTAGCCCTGGCTATCCTGGTTGTCTGCAAATTCACAGAGATCTGCCTTCCTCTGTAGAATTATTTTTAATCTTATTTTTTATTATTTTTAATTATATCTGTGTATGGGTATGTGCATGTGAGTGTTTGTGTATGCAGAGCCCTGCATATGGATGCAGATGTCCATTCGCCCTGGAGCTGGAGTTAAAGGTGTAAAAAAGGCCTTTCTTTGGAGCACCAGCTCACAAATAGTGACACAGAGACTTAGTATTTTTATTATCAGTGTAAGCACTGTAGCTGGGCAGATTATCAGCGATTCTAACCTGACAATACTGGTCTGACCTATGTTCTGCCACTTGGCCCATTACCTCTAAGTCTCTTAGTCCTGGCACTTGTTTCTTCCTCTGTGTCCTCCTGGAGACTTTGCCTGAGATTCTTTCCCAGAATTCCTATCTCTCTGGAAGTTCCTCCTTCGTCTCCTGCCTTTGCTAAAGGCCTTTCAGCTTTTTATTAAACCAGTCAGTAGGTGTTGGAGGGAGTGTTTACAAAACTTTGAGACAGGTGATGCCTAGCAATACCAAAGTCCTGTCTGTATTCAGCTCTCTGCTGGTGCAGACAGCAGCATTTGAATTACAGAGACAATCGTGACACAGTGCACAAAAAGATCACCCCAACACAGGTGCTTGCATGCCACCTGATGTGGGTGCTAAGAAGCAAACTCTTCCATAGTCTGGTGGTTTGCTGCCTGCTGATCAAGATGTAGAACTCTCAGCTCCTCCTCCAGCACCACGTCTGCCTGCAAGCTGCCACGCTTCCTGCCGTGACGATAATAGACTAAACCTCTGAAACTGTAAGCCAGCCCCAATTAAATGTTTTCCTTTGTAAGAGCTGCTGTGGTCATGGTGTCTCTTCACAGCAATAGAAACCCTAATTAAGACAAGCAGTAAAGTGCCGAGCCATGTCCTTTTCATATAGAATTCTTAAAGATTGTATTGGAAATTAAGGCATTCAATTATAAGTAAATAATGAAATAATCAAAAAGAAGCAACTGACCAGACAAACTGTGAAGAACAGAAATGTTTTAGTTACCGTTCTATTGCTGTGAAGAGACACCATGACCAAGGTAACTTATTTTTCAAAAAGCATGTAATTGGGGCTTCTTTGCAGTTTTAAAGGGTTAGTCCACGATCATCATGGCAGGAAGCAGACGGGCCTGATTCTGGAGCAGTAGCTGAGAGCTTTACATCATGTTCTGCAGGCAACAGGCAGAGAGAGAGAGGCTGGTCCTGGTATGGGCTTTTAAAGCCTCAAAGCCCATACCCAGTGACACACCTCCCCCAACAAAGTCACACCTAATCCAACAGGACCACATCAACTTACTCCTTCCCAAACAGTTGCACTAACTGGGAACTAGTCATTCAAACATGTGGGCCATTTTCATTTATGTTATAGGAAGGCAGGAGGAGCACAGTTGGTGGCGAGGGATCAGAAGAGACTTGTAGGATCCTGGTAAAGACGAATTCTAAAGGAGCAGGTGGGGCCCAGCCCAGTAACTGGGAAGAAGAGCAAATCCACACTGTCATCACTGTCCTGCCTGAGCACATGGCCTACCACAGGAACAAGGAGGAGTCCAGCCTCAGCACCAAATCAGATGCCGTCATCTACCAGCAATCTAATTATAAAACAAAACCCAAAAAGCCAAGCTTGGTGGCACACCTTTAATCCCAGCACTAGTGAGGCAGAGGCAGGCAGAACCCTATGAGTTCAAGGTCAGCCTGGTCGACATATCAATCCCAGGCCAGCCAGGGCTACATATTGAGCCCCTGTCTAAAAACAAGAACAACAAATCTCATACTGTTTAAGTAAGATTGGGATCTTGTGTTAGGCAGCATTCCTAGCTTCAGGAACAGGTGGAGCCCAGGCTAGCTCTGTGCTGGCACATTGTGCACAGAAGTGTGAGGCAGCTGTTTAGAGAAGGCAGGAGGGAGAGAGAATTGAGGGCCCTCTGGATCCTAGGGAGCCAGAGTCACTCAGAGACAATCAGAGATGAGCAGCAACTTCTAATTAGTGCACCAAATTATTGAGGCGCTCCTTTACCTGAATTTACAGTCAATTTATTTCTTACAGTAGCTATTTATGATTTCTTTGTTTTTTAAGGCAGAGCAACCTCACAGAACCTTGGTACATTAGGGGATACTTTGGGGGGACAGTTTTATGATTATGCATCAAGGTGAAGCTTTTCCTTCCGAGAGTTATTCAGAATACTGTATTTTGCAGTACCCAGGCACAATTATGTAAGATAGATCTAAATAATTCAACCCTTTCCACCGACCGGAACACTGAATTTGTAATGGTTCCAACTTTTGCAGCTATCCCTTCAGTAAAATCTAACTCAGAGCAGACTGTTTCTCCCACCACGCTGGAGCCCTGGAGCCTCATATTGGCTGCAGAGGCCAAAAGCATACAGATAGAAAGGTCCCCTGTGGTCACATGGAAGCAAGGGAAACCCCACATGCCTCTGTCTCCACATGCCTCTGGCCCCAGGAGAGCCAGTTCTCCTGGGGGAATTGCTTCAGACTAACTGTCAGGAAACTTGGGGTATGAGGTTCGTTTGGTTTTTCTACTTCCAAGTAGCCCCTGTCCTGACAAAGTACGATGGATGGTATCATTAACACTTACCTCTCTTCCCATAGGGGGCGTTGCTGATCACTAGCCCACCCCACCCCCACAACCCCACCCCCGCAGCCCTTTCCTGCTCTGGCTTTCCCTGTCTGTCCAGAGCAGCTAAAATTAAGTCTGGCAGAAAGTCTGCTGAGACTTGAAGAAAACATTGCCATAGAAGGGCATCTGAGGACCACCAACTTGAAATCATTTCTGCCCATGAATTGGCTAGCCCTCTCTGGACCCTGTAGACATTCATGCAGGTATCTAAGAACTTTTAAGGCCCTCGACTTCTTGAAATGGACTGTGTGATAAAACAATATTTCATCTGTCTTTTCCTACCAGTCTATAGCTGTCTTTCTGAGAAAGATGTTTCCGGGCCAAGTAAAAACCCATGGACATAAATTTGACTTCACCAGCTTATTACATAGAAGTAGTTGTATTTCAAGCTATTAGCTGTACACCCATTATCAAGTAACAGGAACATGAGCTAGCTAATTGTAGCCCCATTCTCTGTTAGTTGAGGACCACTCTGTGGGGAATAGAGCCCTTCCTACCCAGTCTGTCTTCCAGAAAACAGCTCATTAGAATGAAAAGGTGACACTGGTGTGCTCCTAACCAGTAAGAAACCAGCAAGGGGGACTGGAGAGACGGCTCAGCAGTTAAGAGGGCGCATTGCCCTTTGAGGACCCTGGTTCAGTTCCCAGCATACACACGGTTGCTGACAACCTTTCTTACGTTCACTTCTGGGAAATCCAGAGCCCTCTTCTGGTCCCTGCAGCCACTACGTGCGCTCATGGTGCGCATACATATTTTAAGGCAAAGCCCATAAAATAAGAAGGATCTTTTTTTAGAAAAAGAGCCAATAAAGGATTTTTTAAAAACTATACCAACATTACCACAAGAACTAGAAGGCAAAATCTGAAGTCTGAGAATACTTAGCACTTAAACATTCATCACCAAATTTGTTCCTTTGAGATCATGGCATGTTTAGGTGCAGTTGCAAGATACACCGTGGAGTTGCCGTGTGTGTTCCATGGAAGCTGGAACCCCATGCTGTTAAGTGCAACACAATTTGGCCGTTCCTCAAGATGTTAAACATGAAATTGCCAATAGAATATGACCCAGCAGCTCCATTCCTGGATATTTAACCCCCCAAAATGAAAATACATGTCCACACAGACATGTGAACATTTCATTAATGTTCATAACAGCCGAAAGGTGGGAAGCACCGAGATAAAATGCTCATCAGCTGAAGAATGGACTAAATGTGATGTATCTGCATAGTGGAATCTATTCAGTGATAAAAAAAGAAAAACAGTTTCAGAAAGCAGTGATAAAAGACGACAATAAATGATCCCATGTGCATGAAGCACCTAGTATAAGGAGCCAATAGAGACAAAAGGAGGCTGGCCCCACGTGGAAGGTCCGCAGGCCCTTAGAGACAGCTTAACTGGACTCAGTGTAACTCCAAAAGACTTACTTGTTCTTGAACAAGATCTCACTATGTAGCTCTGGCTGGCATGGAACTCACTATGTGGCTAGACCAGGCTGGCCTAGAACTCATAGAGATCCACCTGCCTCTGCCTCCCGAGTGCTGAGATAAAGGTGTGCATCACCACGCCCAGGTTGCCCAAGTTTTTATGCAAATAATTGGTGAACCTTTTGAAGTTCCAGCCTGGTGTTCCATGGTATTAGATGGTTTGCTGTGTTTTAACCAGTCAGCCATTGGAAGGCGTCTGTAACTTCCAGCTGAGGCTTTTGGAAGGGCAGCTGCTGTGAACGTCCATGTACAGCTTCCTGAGTACACATACAGCTTTCGTTGCCCTGGGGTAAATACTCAAGAAAACAACTGATGTGATTGTAGCTGTGCCTAGGAATCTGCCAAGATGTTTTCAGAACACTTTTCACTCTGGATTTTTTTTCTTCCAGATTTCTTTGTGTGTGTGTGTGTGTGCGCAAGTCTTTCAGTGGGTCTGTCTGTGCACATGAGTGCAGGTGCCCTCAGAGGCTAGCGGTGTCCTCCCCGGAGCTGGAGTGAGTCAGGCAACTGAACTCGGGTCTTCTGAGAAAGAGCATGGAGCATCCTTAGCTGTTAAGCCGTCCCTTCAGCCCCTCACTCTTCTTGTATCCACGCCAGCAATGCAGAAGTGCTTCTGTTTAGTTCTGTCCTCACCAGCATTTGACGCTGTTGCAATTTTTACTTCATTGTAGCAATTGTATATCGACATCTCATATATTTGATTTACCTACCCCAAAGGCTCTTGCTGATCCTTACTGTATACTCACTGCCACTCCTGTGCCACATCCCCTGCTGGTGAACTGTCTCTTCATTCATTCTGCCTCTACCCTGACTAGATTTCCTCTTAGTTTTTCAGCACTCTTTTTGTATTCGCTACACTAGTCATTTGTTGACTGTGTGGTTTGCAAATATTTTCTCCCACTTTGTAGACTCAAGGTATCAATCTTTCTCTTTTATGGAAAGAGTTTTTGGTGTGAGTCTCTTTGCTTAATCCTTGAACCCAAAAATTCCTCAATTTTTCTTTTAAAAAGGTTCACATTTTAAGTCTAAGTCTGAGCTAGTGTTTAGATAATGTTTGAAGTTTACGTTGGGGTGGTTTGGGTTGTTTTCTTTCGTTTGTTCTGATATTTAAGTGCTCCCCTGGCGATCAAGGTGCTGTCTTCATGCATTTATTAAAGCTGATTTTACTTACTTGCTAGAGTGTATTTCTGGAGAGCAGTTGCTTATTCCATCTATTTCTCTGCTGAGAGCGCACAGTCCTGATTACTATGCTGTAAGCTTTGTTAAAACATTTGTTTTGGTTGGTTGGTTATTTTGAGACAGGGTTTTTTGTTGTTGTCATCTTTGAGTTTTGCTTTGTTTTGTTTTTGTGTTTGTTGTTGTTTGGGTTTTTGTTGTCTTGTTTTTTAAGACAGGGTTTCTCTGTATATCTCTGACTGTCCTTGAACTCATTCTGTAGACCAGGCTGCCCTCAAACTCAGAGATCTGCCTGCCTCTGCCTCCTGGGTGCTGGGATTAAAGGTGTGTGCCACCACCCAGCCTGTTCTTATTGTTTTTAATTTATGCGAATTATGTGTCTCTCTGTGAGTTTGAGTGCAGGTAGCCCAGAGGCTCCCGAAGCTGGAGCTGTGGGCGGATGTAGGCCACCTGATGCAGGTGCTGGGCCTTAACTGCCATCCTCTTCAAGAGTGGGCACTCAACACTGAGCATCTCTCAGGCCCCTAACTGGAAGCTTCACTGTTGGCTTTACGGACTCCTCCAACTTCATTCTTGGTTATTTCCAGTATTCCAAAGCTTTCACCTTCCTGTGTGAGTTTTAAAATCAGCAAAGTTTTAAAATCAACAAAGTTCCTGGGATTTTGACAGGAATTGAAAGAATCCCCAGAGATGACCTTGGAGGATAACTGACATTTTTATGCTGGGTGTTCCAGGCCCTGAATTTGGGATGTGCTCCACCCCTCACCCTACCCCCATTGAGTACCTCTGCTTCTACCTTACCCAGTGAAAAATTTTTAGAATATAAACTCTGAGTTGGGTGTGAGCACACACCTTTAATCTGAGAGCTCTCTGGAGGCAAAGGCAGATCCGAACTCTGTGAGCTTGAGGCCAGCCTGGTCTACAAATTGAGTCCAGGACAGCCAGGGCTACACAGAGAAACCCTGTCTCAATAAATAGATAGATAGATAGATAGATAGATAGATAGATAGATAGATAGATAGATA
>NW_026592118.1:12735166-12741613 GCF_907164565.1 Psammomys obesus
ATATACATATATATACATACATACATACACACACACACACACATACTCAGTATGTATGTGGCTGCCTATGTTTATTTATATATTAACGTTCTTTACAGAGATTGTAAACAGTATTTGATATCAACTTCCACACAGTTATTTTTATTGTACCGGATACAGTGTGTCGCTCCTGTGATCTCACTCATCTTCCTAGTTGTAGAAGTTTGGTTTGTTTTCAGGATCTTTGGGATTTTGTATGCGGATAAGCCTGCCATTTGGATGGTTTCATTTCTTTCTTCCCAAGTAGTCTCTTAATATTTTTAATTTGTTCTTCTTTGAAAATGTCATACATATATATATATATATATATATATATATATATATATATATATATGGAGAGAGAGAGAGAAGTTTTTCGAGACAGGGTTTCTCTGTGAGCCTTGGCTGTCCTGGACTCACTTTGTAGACCAGGCTGGCTTCCAACTTACAGAGATAGCCCAAATGCTGGGATTAAAGGTGTGTGCCACCACAGACCAGCACTTTTTTAAAAAAGATTTATTTATTAATTTATTATGTATACAGTGCTCTGACTGCATGTATGCCAGCAGGCCAAAAGGGGGCACCAGATATCATTATAGGTGGTTTTGAGCCACCATATGGTTGCTGGGCATTGAAAGCAGGCCCTCTAGAAGAGCAGCCAGTGCTCTTAACCTCTGAGCCATCTCTGCAGCCCCCCCCTTTAATTATTTTTATTTCCTTTAGATTTATTTATTTTATGTGAGTGTTTTGCTTACATATGTATCTGTTCGCTACATGTGAGCCTGGTGCCCAAGGCGGTTAGAAGAGCATGTCGAGTTGCCTGAAACTGGAGTTACAGATGGTTGTGAGCCACCATGTAAGCGCTGGGAATTGAACCTGGGTTCTTTGCAAGGACAAGTGTTCTTAACTGCTGAGCCATCTCTACAGCCCCACAATATAATTTGAAAAGAATTATTTTTTGTGTTTTATGTATATGGCTGTTTGCCCGCATGCCTGTGTGCACCTCCTGCATGCAGCGCCTCCAGAAAGAGTACCAGCTCCCCGGGAACTGGAGGAACAGCTGTGCGCTGCCATGTGGGTGTAGCAAGTGCTCCTAACCACTGAACCACCTCTCTAGCCCCAACATACAGAGCATTTTGAGCATATTCCCAGCTCTTCCCCTCCACCTCATATTCTCCTGCCGACCTCAAGGCCTCTTTTCCAACCTGCCCTTCATCCCTTGTACTTGGTTGATGGAGAGCCCTGAAACCGCGTGCTCCTGAACTTGCAAGTGTCCAGTTTTTCCACTCCGAAGCAGGACAAACAGCTTTAGGTTTAGGAACTGACCCATCTAAGGTGACTAAAGAGGTCTCTATTTCCTACTTCTGGGTTTGTAAAATTGACAAGTTCCCGCAGAGGTCAGTGGCCCCGCAGGTGCTGCTGGCCGTCGGCAGCCTCGGGCCTCTCCCGGCCGGCGCTGCCCCTCCCGGCAGCAGACGGCTGCCAGCCTCGCTGCCTGCCAACCCGAGTTGGCGATAGGGAAGTCTCAGATACCCAAGTCCAGGGTGACGGGCGTGCCCGGGGCCAGATTTAAATTGTGTGAACTTTTGGCAGCAAGCTGCGGCGGTGAGGAAAGAGCGAGCTGCTCGCAGAGGAAGCCAGTTAAGAGATCCGCTGCGTGGGGGTGGGGGCCGGGGTGGGACTGGAGAGCGCGCCAAAGTGCTGGCGAAGCGCGGCCCCGCGGGCGGCCTCTCCTTTTAAGGGAGCGGTACGCCGCCAGCGCGGGCTCCCGAGAGCGGAGCGCGCCCCCGCCGAGGGTGCGGCGGGTGCCCACGGGCCCACACCTGCGCGAGGACGCGCGTGTCCGCTGGCGCGCGCGGCGGGCGAAACGCCGGGACCGCCGCTCCCCTTCCCACGCTCGCTCGCGGGCCGAACCAAAGGCGCGGGGGGAGCGGAGCGTGCCATCGCGGCCCACCTGCGGCGGCGCGGCCTCGGCGGGGACGCGCTCCGCCCGGGCCTGCCGCGCGCCCCCGCCGCCGCCGCAGGCCCCTCCTCCCGGGGCGAGAGAAGCCGGAGCGCCGCGGCCCATGCTGATCCGTGTCCTCCTCCTCCTCCCCCTCAGGCGGCGCTGGCGGCGGCCCCGGGACCCGCGGAAGCCGGCATGCTGGAGAAGCTGGAGTTCCAGGAGGAAGGTGAGTGCGCGACCCGCGCCCTGCGCTGCCGGCGGCGGGCACCGGGACTGCAGCCCACTCCGGGGGAAGCACCGGGCTCCCGGGATGCAGCCCGGTTCCTGGGGACGCAGCCCCGTTCTGGGGAAGGCACCCGGCCCCGGGGAAGTAGCCGGATTCCCGGGGATGCAGCCTGGTTCCTGGGATGGAGCCCGGTTCCCGGAGACGCAGCCTCGTTTCGGGGATGCCGCCCGGTTGTGAGGGAGGCGGTCCGGCTCCGGGGACTGCAGCTCCGCTCCCGGGGACGCAGCCCTGCTCCCGCGGACGCAGCCGGGTTCCGGGGGACGCAGCCCCGCTCCCGGGAGCGGCCGCCCGCGCGCTCCAAGGAACGGCCCTTTTGTCCTCCGCACCCGAACTCCGGGAGAGCCAGGTGTCAGGCAGCCCTAATTGTGCATGTCACCGCGCGCTCCCGGGACACCCCGGAATCACACCGACAGCCCGTGCCTTCAAATAACAAACCGGTTCCCTTATCTGCATTTGTGGAAATACCTCCAGTAGGGTGTGTCTCCCCTCCCCCAATGGGCAAAGTTAAATCAGCAAACCCGAAGTGGCTGACTGAACTGGTTTGAGTCTGGGCGACCCCCTCACACTTGACCGTCCTGTCTCCTCTCCTGTCACCTGGTTTTTCTTCTTCCTGCCCTATTTTCTAGTTGTATCTTTTTACAGGTAAATAGCCTGCATCTTATTTTTGAGGTTGCTAACATTTAAATGGGGAAGTCAAAAACGAACTTTATGTAAGATGCATGACCATTTGGTGACTATAAAAGGCCTTATGCAGTCTCATGTACTTCCATGATTTATTTAGCGTCTGCTCCTTTTTCCAAGAGTACTGACAGAACGAAGGGCCTGGAACAAAGAATGTGCTGTGTGGATGCCGTCCCTGGTGCCAACTTTACTTTAATACCCCTGTTCATTTATGTTCAGGCAATTACTTAAATAAGCATGCTCAAGCAGCTGGGGAGTGCTTCCCTGATAGCATTAGGCCGGTGCCTGATGTAGCTTCGCTGCAGCACTTCACAAATATGTTGGCCTAAAGATAATGCATCTGTAGAAATGTCTTCATTATTAACAAATGGTGCA
This sequence comes from Psammomys obesus, assembly GCF_907164565.1. Classification (NCBI taxonomy): domain Eukaryota; kingdom Metazoa; phylum Chordata; class Mammalia; order Rodentia; family Muridae; genus Psammomys; species Psammomys obesus. Next base: position 12,738,472 of record NW_026592118.1, read on the forward strand.
TTTCAGAATTTTCCTGGGCTTCGTTTGTGTTTTGTCCTGTCAGAAGAAAAGCCTTTACTTCATTTGGATGCACCTCCTCCTTACCCTTTAGTGTTCGTCTGTTGCCCAGCAGATAGTGACCACTGGCCGCAGAGTGAACGGTGTGGGATGTTTTAGAGACTGCAGTGAGACCCTCAGAGTGGAGCCTTAGGTGGGAGAACCCAGACTCACATTTGTATCTCATCTACACCTCTTACTTGGTCGTCAGGTCTGCAGACAAGTGTGAGTTCTCTGTGCCTTAGTTTCCACTTGTGTAGAAGGGATCCAAGGTCCTAATACTCTGAGGGTTAAATGAGACCATCTGCACTGTGGTGCTCAGACAGGGAAAACCCATAGTCAGTGCTTTGTAAATGTTACTTTTACTAAGTGTCATTAGCCATGTGCCAAATCCACGGACTTTAAAAGCTTTTACTATTGAATCTTCACATGGGGGTTCTGCCTAGTGCAGGTTTCAAGGCTTGTCTTTTTTTTTTTTCCCCCCTGGAGATTTATGTCAGAGTTAGCTGTGCATTCTGTCACCTCCCGGTTGCCCATGCCTGTACAGTATTGAAGCAAGCATGTTAAAAATAAAAATAATGAAGGAGTGTCCCCTTTTCACCCATCTATTTTTATCTGGATTACCGTCATTACTTTTAAGCTGAATCTCACAAATAACCCTGTCAAATGAGTGTAGATTTTTAAGAAGGCAGAATGTTAGACAGTTACTTGGAAGTTGTCAAGCTGAGCTGGAAGAGGGAATGGTGTTGGCGGAATAGTCCTGAACAGTGTTTTGTTTCCTTGGAACTTTAAATTGCTCATTCGTCTGAAATTCAGAAAAGCTGCTTGCTTGAAGGGAAAGAAGTCGCCACAGTGAGACTCACACCCTTAGATATCTCGGGACCCATGCTGGCCATCCGCAGAGTAGGCCCGGATTGAGCATGCCCTGGTTCACCTTTCAACTTCCTTGTTACCCAGTTAATACCTTCAATTACACGTTGGCTTTGGAGGCATGACCTAGAGACGAAATGTTTGTTGTTCAGGGAAGTACGTGATAACTGATAGCGTTATGCCAAATTTTCTAATAAACTTCAACTCTGTTCCAGAAGGCACTCAAAGGTATTGGTAAAGCTGGGAGGAAAGAAGAGGTGGGAGGGAGACCGGCACAGTGAGGCCGAGGCTGGGGGCCTTGTTAGCCTGAACTGTGATACTCGGACCACAGCACTGATTAGGGAGATGCTCCTGCTCACTGCTCTCCTGTCTGTGCGTCAGCATAGGCCTGCATCTTCTCAGGGCCTTTCTGTGCAGAAGAGTCTCCTAAGACCTCTCTAAAAAGCAGTCATCCCCCGCCCCTCAGTTCTGCAGATGCAGGATGATGGAGCCTGCATGCTTCCTGCTGCCCAGCCCTGGTGGGCCGCCTCTCTGCTGCTTCACAGGCTTCTCTTTAAAGAGCTAGGCCCCAGGTCATGGGTCTTTGGATACAGCAAAGGGGCCTGGTCTCGAGTGCTATATGATCCCAGGGTTTGTCATAGCTCCTCAGTTTGCCCTTCTTGCAAGAAAGCAACCCAAGGCCAGTTACAGTGGTGGTGGGCAGGGCTGGGATCCAAGAAAACCGATTTATGAACCGGGTCAGATTTGGCTTCTAGACATAGCATGGCAAGCCCTGCTCCCCATGTCTGTCAGCCCATCTGTCACCCTTTCTGCCTCCCACCAGTCTTACCATGGCTTCAAGGAGCACCCCAAATCTCTTTTCTCTGTGTGCCGTTCCCTGTCTCCATGTTCTGCTCTGCTGGCATCTACCGCTAGGATCCCCGTGGCCACCTTAAATGTCTGTACTTTCTTTATGATGTTGGAGGATTCAGTGGTCTAATGCATGCAAAGCTGTGAGAACAGAACCTCTCCGGAGCCATCGCTTTATGTGTTTGCTTTATTTTTTTAAACCCTAGGACTGAGTTGCATCTTTTTAGCACTTGTGTTTATTTGTCTTAACTGCCTTGAATTTATTTCTTGGCTTGGTCTGAGCCCCTAAACGCAGCCTTGAGTGCTTCAGAGATCATCTCCCTGCATTTGCATTCCGGGCAGTTCAGCCTGCCAGAACCCTGCCACTATGCACCTCTCTCAGGCTTTAGGTCCGTTCTCAGCTTCGGTCCTGTGGTTCCCACAGCCTGGAGGATTGCAGAGGTTGAGGGGAGTTGCTGCAGGGTCTTCCCTTGCTGATTAGTTCCTCACCCTTCATCATCTGTCCCATCTGTACCCTGGCTTCCGTCCTGCCCTCACAGTGCTTTACCAAGCTGTTGCCATACCTTACTCACACACAGTCTTGCTGTGGGAGGCCTGGCCTACTGAATCTAGAGTGACCAAAAACAAGAAAGGAGCTGAGGCAATAGCTCAGTCAGTAACATGTTTGGTTGCTCAAATGTTGCACTGTAGTTTGCATCTTATTGCTGTGACAAACCCCATGACCAAAGGCAACTTGGGGAAGAAAGGATCTATTCCATCTTACAGCTCTATAGTTCATCCTGAAGGAAAGTCAGGGCAGGAACCTGGAGGCAGAAACTGAAGCAGAGGATTCAGCAAGCTGCTTACTGGCTTGCTGTCCATGGCTCACTCAGCCTGCTTTTCTGTATCTCCCAGGACCGCTTGCCCAGGCTGGCAACCCCCACAGTAGGCTGACCCTCCCACATCAATCATTAATTGAGAAAATGCCACACAGACTTGCCTAAAGGCCAGTATGATGGAGGTATTTTCTCAGTTGAGGTTTCTTCTTTCCAAATGACTCTAGCTGATGTCAAGTGGACAAAAAAACTAACTGGCAAACATGAGGATCTAAACTCAATCCTCAGTACCTACATATAAAAGCTGGGCATGGTAGTGCAGGCTTGAAATCCCTGTACACTGGGGAGGTGAAGACAGGCAGATCCCTGGGCTAGCCAGACTAGCTGAATTGGCAAGGTCCAGGCTTAATGAGAGACCCTATCTCAGAAAGTAAGGTAGAGAGCAATAGAAAAAGACATCAACAGCCACCTCTCGCCTTTACCCACACATGCATATGCACCCAAATACTTAAATACGTGCCCCAAACACACACACACACACACACACACACACACACACACACACACACACA
>NW_026592118.1:12741623-12748490 GCF_907164565.1 Psammomys obesus
ACACACACACACACACACACACACACACACACACACACACACACACAAGAAATAACAGGGCCCACTTAGTGTGAGAGAGGAAGCATCATTTCCCAGTCAGAAATCTCAAGAGTTGAGGACCTGTCATGTGAAGGACTGGTTACCTTTCCTTGGCTAATCTACAGAGCCTTCTGAAGCTTTGTTTTTGTATTGTTATCACTATGCCAGACACAGGCCTGGCATTTCGTGACCACTTGCTTGCTTTCCATTCCTGCTTAGAAATCAGACTCCAGAGCATCCAGTGACCTGCCCACTAGTAACCTGTTATTCTCACCTCAGGGGAGGTGATGTCCAGAGGTAAGCAAAGAGGGCTTCTCTGTGGAGACAGCACACCTTGGGCATTACAGCAGTCTCTGGCACTTCACAGGATTGCATACACACGAACAAGTACACAGTTTCCATGTGGCATTAAATTGTCATGAGAATGGGAAACTAGAAATGTCTCAGTTGCCTTTGCAGGGAGGGAGTAACTATGAAGCTGTTCCTTCTCAGCAGGCTATCAGGGGTTATGAAAAGGGGCTCAGCAGAGTCAGCCTGCGGTTTGTGGGCTGTGACGTGAGAGGTGCTGACCTCTGGTGGTGGACATGTCAGAACGACAGGTCCAGAAGGTCTGAGGATGTGCGCTCTGAACTACGACCTTCCCTTCTCTTGCTGAGTTTGTAGGCAGGGATATATTGGTTCTTGACCACAAGAGTAGCTAAGACTGTGTGAAACATCTGTAGTCTAAGTGTTCCTGCATCGCCCTCCTGTAGTTAGCATGTTTGCCACATGTTTCAGTGTATTTGAAGTCAGGCCCTAACACAGCTGAATGCCATCTGTAGACTAACAGAGCTACAGTAGTTGTCCTGTAGACTATGCTTTGGAGGGAGTTTGGCCCCCAGAACTTTCTGGGATGAAATCTTGGTCTCCGTGTAACAGGGAAAGATGGCAGATCTTTAAGAGATAGGCCCCAGTGAGGTGATAAAGCTTCTGGGACACACCTCAGGAGGGATTGATGCTGGTCCCAGGTATAGATTGCTTCTTCCAAGGGAAGCCTGTAAGGATCAAGCTAGCCCCACCACTCTCCTGCTTCCTCCCTGGCCGTGGAACCCACTCCTTGTTCCAGCCGCCATGTGATACCTCCCTCACTGTTAGGACACAGCCAGTAAGACACCTGGCAGACATGACGCCGTGCTCTTTAGCTCTTCCCACCACCAAAATCATGAGCCAAGTAAATAACTATACTTTGCCGAGAACTTGGGATTCCATTCTAGAAGTGCAAACCACACTAAGACAGACAGGCAGGAAAAAGTTGTGTTGCCTGAAAATGGGCAGAGGGGAATCTCTGACTTGTTTAAACAAACAGGAAAGTGTATAGGAGTTTGGGTATCAAAAAGTGGGACTTAATCACCAGGCTTTACAAGTGCCCAGAGCCAACTGGAAAGTCATCAAGAACCAAGGTAGCACCTCCCATCCTTAGCTAGGGCCACACGAGTGTACCACCAGAAGACTGTCTAACTACCCTATAGGCCTTGTGGGAAACAGCCTCCAGACCCCATCTCTGGCCAGCTGGAACTCCACCAGCCCACTCACCAGAGTCGTGGGCCTGTGGTTTGATCACTGTGGCTTCCCACTTCACCTGTCAGGTAGAAAGGGAACGATGCATAGTTGAAGATAATCCTAAGGCACATACCATTACCACCACCACCCACCCCCATCTCATAGAGGAGGAAACTTAAGGGAAGAGGTGACTTGTCCTCACTACGTTGGCATAGCCACACGTGTGCTACTCACCTAGAGACAAGTCCATGTCGGAGGCCAAACTGAGGTCATCTTCCCTTCAGAAAGCCCGCTTACCATGGTCACTTCCTGTTTATCCTTTATCCCAATCCTAGCCTGCATCCAGACCTGCCAAGGTTAGTAGAAACTTCTTTTTCCCAAGTCCAGTGAGCAGCAATCAGCCCTCATCACCCTCTTACCCGTAGCCCAGAGTTGCCCTATGCTCGCCTTTCAAAGCTCGTCTTTACTTTTTATGACAGGGATGGAGAGGTGGCTTGGTCCCTGGTGGGCTCCTCACCATGCTGGCTGCTGGTGCCCTCCATGGATCCTTCTCTTTCTTTTGCAGCAAATATAACACGGCGTGACTCACAGCTCCATGCAGTCCCTTCCTCGCTCAATGGAAGATACCACATGTTCCCGAGGCCCCATCTGAGGCCCACTTACCTTCACACAGGTTCTCACCCAAGAGAGTGCTTTCTCCCTGGCTCTGACCAGCATGCATGCTGCCCAGCATTTGGTTTCATTACCAAGAAACCTTAGTGTCTAAGGACACTAAATACACCTCTCCAGCCAGGCCTCTATCCTCCGAAGGTGCCTAGCTGTCAAGACCTGACACAAGTCCCGTGCTTAATCCCCATGCCTTCCTCATCTCTTGCTCTAAAAGCAGCCTGTGGCAGAAAGAGTTTATTTTATCTTACAGCTCCCAGGTTGCATGCCATTACTGAGTGAAGTCAGAGAAAGAACCTGGAGGCAGAAGCCTGAAACAGAGGCCATAGAAAAATGGACTTGGTCCTCGTGGCTTGCTCAACTTGCATTTCAACCCACGATCACCTGCCCCGGGGTTGGTTTCACCCATAGTGGACTGGGCCCTCCCACATTAGTCATTAATCAAGAAAATGTTTCAGTCTTGCCTGTAGGCCAAAATGGTGGAGGTATCTTCCCAATTAAAGGTCTTTTTCCACTTGAGCCAACTTGTGTCAAATTGACAAACAAAACTCTAACCAGCATACTTTTCCTTTTTTCTTCTCTTTCTCCTTTCTTTCTTCCTTCCTTCTTTCTGCTAGCTTAGTTTGATGAATGGCATCCCCTCCTCCTGTTTTAAGAGAATGATGTTTTCCCAGCTGTCTCACCCACAACCTCTCAGGATTGCTTTCTCAGCACTGCCTCCCTGTTCCTGCCAGCCCAGCCCTCTTCATCCTTCAGTTGAACTGCAAGCTGATCTCTGCAGCTTGCTCTGCCCTCTCCAGTCCTTCCAGTCCTGCCTATAAGCTTTCTCTCTTCCTCCTTGCATCAGCCCTCCAGCCTTCTTTAAGGTCCTTTGGCACACACTCAAATGTGTGTGTGCGCGCACACACACACACACACACACACACACACACACACACACACACTTCCCCCAGGCCTGTGTCTTCTCAAGGACTATTCCTCTCGGGTTCTTCTTCCCTCTCCTCTTGTTAAACCCTGCACACTTAACCTAATCCTTAAGATGACCATAGGAGGCAGATAGCCTTATCATTTTTGTTGCAAAGAGGAAGAAAGTAAAAAGGTAAAGGCTTGCAAGTGTGAGCCCCAGATAAGAGTTCATAGAGTATGTCGGTGCCCCCATAGCTGTTGGGTGCGTTAAGGAGACATGGGATCATATGCATTTCTTTATTATTAAATCTCAGGCTCCAAGAATCAAGGCAGAAGCTTGTCCTTGCAGGACCTGACAGCGGTGCTGTAGCAATTGAGACTTTATGTTCTGTAAATATATGTTACATGGATTGGGAGCTTTAGCATTCAAACTCACACATAGGCCTGGAGTACTGCAGGTGGTTGATCTTTTGAAAACATGAGTTGTCTGTGTTGAAGGCACTGTGGGGGTGAGGGAGATGTGACTTTAATAATGACAGATGAAGTGGAGGAGAGTGGGGGGGTACCAAGTCTCTCGAGATGAAGACACATCTCCAGCCACCTGTGCAGTCCAGACATGCTGTGTCTGGTGATTAGACCTGTCAGAGGCGCTCAAGCAGGTAGGACGTGGAGCTCACTTGCAGAGTCTGCGTCTGAAGGAAGGTCTTCTAGGTCTTTTATTTGTGGGAATGAGGTGTGTTCTGCTAAGGGTAGAAAAAAAGAGTCTTGACTTATCTTTGATAATAAAGGAGAAAGTAGTCGTGGGGAGCTAATTTGGGATCCATTGGGCTGAACTGCAGTTGCTCATCAGTCTGTTCAGTGAGCTGCTGTCTTCCATCCCACTTGAACTATTTCTTGGGATCTAAACTTAACATCACATCACTTTGTATTGATCTATCCCACTTGTTTCAGGTTTATACATTGGTTATTTATAAGTCGGTTGCTAACAGGAACTTACTGAATAAATCATGCTGCGGTATATTCTCTTTGAAATGGGATGTTTAGGGCTGGGGACAAAGCTCAGTGGGTAGAATGTTTGCATAGCATGAGGAGGCCTTGGGTCTGATCCTCAGCACTGCGTGAAACAGGCAAGGTGGTACATGCCTGTGATCCTAGCTCAGAATTGGAGGCAGGAGAATCGGGAAGTTCAGGTCACGCTCAGCTATGTAGTGGTCCAGAAGGAGAAAGGAAAGAAGAGGAGGTGGCAGAAACACTGCTACGATTTACTGTTATTGTGACCACCTGAAGTTGCAGGCATACATACTTGGCTGTGTAGCCTTTGGTCTTCTTGGCAGTCCTAGCTTTGAATCTGGATGGATGACCCACCCGTTTTTAAAATGTGTCTATAATTAGTGTCATAGTCACTAAGAGCATGGCCAGACCTAAATTGAGATCCCTTCCTTCGTTCAGTAGCTCTTAAGCAGAGTACTTAAAGCTTTTTTTTTTTTTCCAGGTAACTTAGCCATAACAGCACCCAGCTTCTGTGAGGTGCATTGAATAACAGACCACAGCATTCACTGGAGCATCTAGGATGTGGTCCAGCTTTTATAAACAGCAGCTGTAATGACTGCCCTAAAAAGGGTTTAAAAAGCTCTTAGACCCAGCTCCTTTATCTCTGTATGTCTGTGGCTGCTGCCCCTTTACCTGCCATGGTAGCATGATTGTGTTTACCTTCTTCACTAAGAATACCCTGCAGAAGGGTGATGTTATCATCCCCAAGAGCCAGGTGTGGTAGCACGCGCCGTAATCCCTGCACTCAAGGGTGGAGGCAGTAGGAGTCCCACGTGTTCAGGTCTAGTCTGAGCTACATAGTGAGTTTCACACAGCCTGGGTGAGAGGAGACGCCATCTCAAAGAAGCAAAAACACAAGAAGAAGAAATAGTAATGATAATAGTTCAGGCTTGAGCTTTGGTGATGTGGTCAGATATAGCGGTGTTGTCTCCTTTTTCCTGGGATACAGCATCTAAAATCTTCAGTCTTCAAAGTCATTTTCTTTGTTGATATTGATTGCTGGATGGCTGTCACTTGATAGCTTCAGGGTGAGGCTAGTGACCAGCAAGAGTACTACAGAGTTAGAGGGTTGAGGATTGGGACTTTGAGACCCATTCCTAGCCTCTGGGGAGGAGAAAGCAGCCTAAGGTAAATCAGCAGTGGCTTCCATTAAAAACCCTAAAAGACAGAGTCCAGAGAGCTTCTAGGTAGCTGAATACATGGAGGTTTGTGAAAGCTCAGTGCATCTGCCTTCGATCCCCTCCTTATTACATCTCCACGTATGTCTTTGTGATAAACCTAGAAAATCGGTGGATCCCAAGGAGAGTGTCTCGGGAACCTCATTTATAGCCAGTCAATCAAGGAGCTCAGAGGTAGATTTGTACCTGGGATCTGCAGGGCTGTGGGCAGAGCTGGGCTGAGCCAGACACCTGTGGATCTGATGTCATCCCGGGTGGCCAGAGTCAGAACTGAACTGATGAGAGGATGCAGCAGCTGGGGTCCTGAAGGCACCATGCTCAGTGGGCAGGAATTCCATACCCTTGGTCACAGAATTCTGTGTTGATTAGGAAGGCTGGAGAAGGGGAAAGGAAAGGGGGAGGGAGGGGAGATGATAGGGGCTTGTGAGGGGTGAGAAGAAATGGGACACTGAGAAAAGTTGCTTCTCTACTGAAGGACTAATTTGCTGATGGTCACAAGGCAAGATAGCTGCAGATCATTGCTAGGTTCAGTCCTCTCCCTTCCACTCAGTCTCCCACTCAACTTGAGCCCCTGCTAGAACAGACTGGCATGTGGCCTCCCAGGCCTGTGAACTGATAGAAGTGTTCACAGCTGGTGATGGCCCTGTGCACGGCTTCCCCACATGATGACTTGAAATAGCAACTCCTGACGGAAGCATCTCTGGTTGTTATGATCAGTGGCAAGCCATGATGGAGCTAAGCAGTGGACCTATAATGAGAGGTTCTGTTGCTAACCCTTAACATTGTGTACGTAATTGTGGACCTCACTGAAATTAGCCTTTTGTCTCAGAGTCTAACTGCAGAGCACGAGTGAGGTTTTCTGAGGACTTGGAGATACACTCATCTTGAATTCACCTGCACTGGCTGACAAAATCGATCCCCACCCGTGGTTTGCTGAATTGATTCTTTCATCTGTCTTCCCACCTAAAATCTGCTGAAATGACAGAAACCAGTGAAATCTCTTAGAAAAGTAGCCCTGCTCAGCAAAGATGAAGCCTTGTTCTTAGAGAAAGCAATAACATGAATAAACCTTTGTCAGGTCTGTTCAAGAGGTGAGGGAAACCACAAAGTGTCAGAAATTAGAGAGGCTTCTTAACTGTCAACAGAGTCTCAAAAGTAATACACAAGAAAGAAAAGTAGGACGGAGTTAGAGAGATGGCTCAGCAGTAAGTCTGCTGCTCTTAGGGTCTCAGAATCTACATGATGGCTCACAACTGTCTGTAACTCCAAATCCAGGGGACCTGACACCCCCTTCTGGCCTCCACAGGTGCTGCAAACATGTCGTATACAGACAGACATTCAGGCAAAACACTTGCACACATAAGATTTAAAAAAAAAAATTTAAAGAAAAGAGGGACTATGGTGGTTTTGATAAGAACAGCCCCCATAGGCATATATATATATGTGTGTGTGTGTGTGTGTGTGTGTGTGTGTGTGTGTGTGTGTGTGT
>NW_026592118.1:12748500-12793971 GCF_907164565.1 Psammomys obesus
TGTGTGTGTGTGTGTGTGTGTGTGTGTGTGTGTGTGTGTGTGTGTGTAGGTTCCCAGCTGGTAGAACTGTTTGGGAAGGACAGGAGGTGTGGCCTTTTGTAGGAGGTGTGTCACTGGGGTAGATTTTGAGGTTTCAGAAGACTAGCATTCATGCCCAGTTATGGCTACCCCTGTCCTGCCTAAGCTTATGGGTCAGATGTAAGCTTTCAGCTACTGCCCTGGCTCCATGCCTACCGCCATGCTCCCTCTGAATCCAGGATTAAATGCTTTCTTTTACAGGCTGGTTGTACTGTCTCTTCATAGCAAAGAACAGTAACCAAAACAGGGACTGCATCAATAAGTTTAAGAACTTTCCAGTTATTTTTTGAGTGATTATCACTGGTGTGAATCCTCCTGGTTTATTATGCCCTTCTGCCAATCACCACAGGAGAAAAAGTAATTGAATCACATCTGAACATGATTAAATATATGTGATTCAAAATCATATAAGTAGGTGAACTGTAATGTGGGTGGGTATGTAGTTCGGTCGGTAGAGTGTTTGCCAAACATGCACAGCGCTGAGGATTCTGTCACCAGCACCGTCTGAGCCATGCATGGTGGCATAAACCTGTAATCTTAGCGCCTGGGAGGTGGAGGCAGGAGGATCAGAAGTTTAAGGTGATCCTCAATACATACCGAATTTGATCCTGGGATACATGAGACCCCATCCAAAAAAAAAAAAAAAAAGGAAATTAAAGAAGCTGGGAAGATACTTTAGTAAAGTACTTGTCACACAATCATGAAGACCTAAGTTTGGTCCTCAGAAGTCACATATATATATTATTATTTTTTACACTTTATTCACTTTGTATCCCCCCCCATAAGCCCTTCCCTCCTTCCCTCCCGGTCCCACCGTCCCTGCCCCTTCTTCACATTTTTAAAAAAAGAAAAAGAAAAGTATGTCCTTGGAGGCATGCATCTTTAATGAGGAGGCAGAGGCAAGTGGGTCTCTGAGTTCAGGGACAGCCTGGTGTACAAAGTGAGTTCCAGGACATCCAGGGCTACACAGAGAAACCCTGTCTCAAAAAACAAACACACAAACAAAAAAGTATGTGTTGCAGGATATTTGATTACACTGTGAACCCTGAGATTGTGTTATTTCTACTTGTGATATAGCTCAGCCTTAACACACCTTTAATCCAAGAGCTTTCTGCTTGACTGTTTTAAACAGGATTAAATAAAGTCAACCATAAGTCAAGAGGCAGAGCAAGCAACCAGATGAAATGAAGTGAATGTAGGATTATTTAAAAACAAAAACAAAAAACAGAGAGAGTAAGAGGAAGTCAGGAGGAGGGACAGAGAGATGCACAGGAAGTAGAAGGGAGGGGCGTTCGGTTTGAAGGAGGTTGTTGGGTGGGGATTCCTTGGGGAGGAAGGTCAGCTGGGTGCTTTTTCTGCTTCTCTGAGCTAGCAGGCCTTCACCCCAGCATCTGGCTCCTGAGTCTATTGGTAAAACTGAACGATTGAGATTTTGTTAAGAACAACAAGTATGGCCTGCTGGTGTATATTTAAAATCCCAGGAAGTGGATGCAGGGTCCCTGGGGCTCGCTGGCCAACCCTCCAGCCTAACTACTTATGAAATCCATATTCATCGAGACTGTGTCTCATAAGCCAGGGTGGTCAGTTCCCTAAGGAACGACAGCTGAGACTGACTCCTGGCCTTTCTATGCCTACACACACACACACTCTACATGAAAAAGCCAGCCATGGGGTTGGGGATTTAGCTCAGTGGCAGAGCGCTTGCTAAGGCCCTGGGTTCGGTCCTCAGCTCTGGAAAAAAAAAAAAAAAAAAAAAAAGACGAAAAAGCCAGCCAGGCTACTATCCGGCTTCAGCTTGGCCTCTACTGACATTTGGCTATGTGCTGCCATGTGAATGGGCACGCACAGCCTCTACTCACCGGATGCCAGAAGAGCCTCCAGCTGCACCCCAACCAGCAGCAGAACCCTCTCAAGTTTTACCAAACTTCCCACATGGCCCCACAGATACCTGCCCTTCTCCGAACCCTTTTATTCCTTTTAATTGTGGGCCAGGTCAGGCTCTTCTTCCCTCTCTGCCCCTATCCTGCAAGGCCCACAGGGCACATACTTCGATTTTCTGTTCCGTTTTTACTTTGAATCTCTATGTAATGTTGAATTGATTCCACCCTCATTCAGTCACCGTACGCTGGTCCAGTCTAGGATGTCAGAAACCATGGCTTCTCACTAATAGTGCGGTGTTACTGAGGAGGAAGTTATTTGAACTCCAGGCCTTCATCTGTGGGGTGGGGTAATGACTTCCCTTTCCATAGGGACTCAGACACAGCTTGGGGGCTAATGCTGCTGGTGCTTAGAGCAGCGCAGTGGCTTCTGCTAAGTGGCCACAGTATTGGTTACTGTGTATCACAATTGTTGCTTACATTGTGGTATTTAGCTATTCTGTTATTCTTGGAAACATCTTCGTGCTATTTCAAATAGTGATGATGACTGGCAGCAGGTGTAAATTACTGTCGAGATACTGCAGGACCCATACTAGCCCCTTTATTATCCTCTAGACTTGGAACCCAGTGAGCATCCAGATCCGTATTTCCCTCTATCCATCCTCACCCTGGCCCCCCACCAGCATTCTGACCTCACAGCCTGTCACCGTGCGGTCCCCACCCTCTAGATGCTGTCTAGACACCCTCTTCTCTGCTCCCACTTCCGTTTTAAAGTTAAAGCAGAGGTTGTCAGGGCTGGTGTGGCTCAGTGGGAGAATACTTTTTTTAAGGCTCTGGGTTCCATCCCCAGTGCTGACAAGAAACACACACACACACACACACACACACACAAAATGGTCAGAGATCATTTGGTTCCTAGAGGTGTCTGTGGGGCAGGTGGAGAACTGGGTTGAAAAACACAAGGGAACAGCAGAACCAGAATGTTATGGCACCGTGAGGCATCCACAGATCAGAGTGTGAGCAGCAACCCCTCTGAGTGGACTTTGTTCAAGGGTGAGTGAGGCTGGGATAATTCACACCAGTGCTGATGTGGTGTGACAGCCTGGCACTTCACCCCGCCTGTGGCCTGAATCTGAGGAGACCTGGAAGAGCTTACAGAGGTGAGGCTAGGTATGGCCTCCCCCGCCAACACACATCCCATTTTGGTTGAGATCAGCCATCTAACAGTCAGTGTGTGCCTGTTCCCAAGAGTGAGTGACAGGACAGCCCTCCTCCTAGCCTAAGCAAGAGTTCCAGGACAGGACCTGGAACTGTCCTGGTGGGATTTGGGTCAGGGCAGCCTGAATATGTTCTTCATCTTAGAACCATGGTTTTGCTTAACATGCCTGGCTGCTCCTGGCTTCAGACCAATGATGCCTGGTGATGTTGTCCAGTTGAGAGTTGTTTTAGTTGTTTTTCTCATTGCTGTGACAGAATACCAGGCGAGAAGCAAATTAAATGAAGAAAGGTTTAATTGGCTCACAATGTAAGGGGATACAGTCCACTGTGACAGTGGGTGCATCTGAAGTCAAGAAGACAGAAACGAAGGCTGGTGCTTTGCCCCGTTTGTCTCTATGCAGTCTCAGCTCCCGGCCCATGGACTGCTGCTGCCCGAATCCAGGGTGGGTGTTCCCTCCTCAGTTAACCTAGTCTGGCTAATCTCTGTGGACATGCCCACGTGCTTGTCTCCTAGGACATTCTAGATCCTGTCAGCAGACAGAGGTATCCATCACAGTAGTGAATTAATCAGTAGGCATTATCTCCACACACAAGGCAGCCTGGAGTCCATTTCTGAGTCATCACCTCATCGACCATCCTGCATTTAACTTTGATTAATGCTCACTAGGAAGCCATTATACTGTTAGCCCTCATTTTGGTGTCTGCTGTTTTGATCCTCTTTTCATGTCTCTGCTTGACTAACACAGTATAGTGAACATCCTTTTTATTTTCATCCAATTAAGACCAAAAAGATGAAGCAGTGTACACATTTTTTTTTTTGCAATTTCTTCCTATAATAAAATTCTGTGGAAGTCAGATTGGGAAAAATATTAATAATTTATGATACAGTGAATGCCTCTGGAGCTTGGATTGGTCTAGTTGCTATATTCAGAAATTTTAGAATATATAGAATATATATTGTGCTGGCAAGATGGCTTGGTAGGAGGTAGGAGAACTTGCTGTCCAAACATGAGGACCTGAGTTCAGATCCCCAGCACCCCCACAAAAAGCCTGACATGACTATATATATGCTTGTAACCCCAGACTGGGAGGTGGAGACAGATTCCAGGAGCTGTCTGCCATCTAGCCTAGCTGTAATGACGAGCTTTGGGTTCAGTAAGAGACCCTGTGTCAAGGCAGTGAGGCAGAGAGCAGCAGAGCCATAAGAGGAAACACTCTGCATCTTCCTATGGCTTCTGTTTGCATACCAGAGGGCAAACACACACACACACAGACACAGATGATAGATAGATAGATAGATAGATAGATAGATAGATAGATAGATAGATAGATAGATAGATGGAGTAAACATATTAAATTTTTTTCTGATTTTTTTTGATTTTTGGTTTTTTGAGACAGGGTTTCTCTGTATAGTCTTGGCTATGGCTATCCTGGACTTTGTAGACCAGGCTGGCCTCAAACTCACAAAGATCTACCTGCCTCTGCCTCCCTGAGTGGTGGGATTAAAGGTGTACACTACCACACTCAACTTTTTTCTGAAATCTGAATTCCATGTTTCCTACCAGAATTAGAAAATAGCTTCATTATAAAGTATACTCGCCACTTGTTAAGCTTTAGAAAACTGATTTGCTTTAAAAAAAAAAAAAAATCACAAGGCTATTTCCATATGGTCATTATTTCAGTGATACTTTCTTCCCCAAATATTCCTCTCTAATAACCTAATTTTATGAAGGCATATACTGTGAAGAACGTTTATTTACCTGTCATTATGTCCAGCTTCAGCATCGATCCTTGAGGGCAGGGTACGCCCATGCCGAAGTGCTCATGTGGAGGGCAGGACAACTTGTAAGAGTTCCCTCCTTCCCTTTTGGGTCCTGGGAGCTTTTGCTGTAATCTTTTTAATCTGCTTGTTGTCACTTTTGTCGCAGACAGAATGGGCAGAGAACCCCAGGTCTCTGCTTGCTCCTGTCATATTTGATCTATGCATTTTTTTCCAGTGGCTTATGATTTAGCCAGTAGTGACTTGGATCTGACACATATGGGAACTTGCTGAGTGCAAGGATGTAAAGAAGAGTGGGCCATGCTCACTGACCTGGACAGTTTACAGTCTCAGGAAGAGCCAGGCCTATAAATGCAGCGGGCGTGTGAGAGCTCCCGCCAGGAACTACTCATAAAGCACTAATGGACGTGTCAGAACGGCAGCAATTAAGTCCAACTGCAAGGTGTTGCGGGAGGAAGTGTTCTTTGAAATGGTCTTTGAAGGTATATGAATGTCCTGAGGCCTCTGTAACAAATCTTCAGTGAGCAACAGAAATTTATTCTCCCATAGTTTTGAAGGCCACAAGTCTGACATAAGTTATCAGCAGCCCTAGAGGCTAGAGGAGAATATTTCCCAGGCACACCCCTCTGTCTCTCTCTCTATCTGTCTGCCCAACTCTTCTTTTTCTGTCTCCCCACCCCCACTCTCTCTCTATCCTTCTGCTGGTGGCTGGCAGTCCTTGATGTCCAGCACTGTCTTCGTGTTCCTCTCTGGGTTTCTTTCAACCCTTCTCTCTTTTATGAGGACATGTCATTGTTCCAAGTCCAGGATGGTCTGGTCCCAAGCTCCTTGCCTTGTGTAAGGATCTAACATCTGAAAATCCCTAACTACACAACATATGCATTCAGATGTTTTAAGTGGCCATTCTGGGAGCAGGATGTCACTCTTCCACCCGCTACTGAAAGTATACAATAGACCACAAACAGAAGAGCACCTATGTGCAAAGGCACAGTGAGACTCCTTAGAAACACCTTCCTAAAGTCCACATGTTTCCTTTGAGGATACACTGGTATGACTACAATGTAAAAGTTTCTTTTATTTGCCTGATGTAATTGTCATCTATGAGGCTTACTGCCTCTGTCTGCTAACCTAGGCCTAGTCTTGGAAGCTTCTAGCTTATGTACAATATAATCTAGGCCTAGAATGTTTTCAGCCTCTGAGACCTCGGAGACTTACTGCTGAGTAAGCAATAAGTGAACTCTGAACTTTGAACTCTGGCTGGCTGGTTCAACTCAGCTGTTCTGGCTCAAATTCCTCTCCTAACTGACTGATTCAAACTAGCTTCTCTCAGCTTCTGACTGAATTGCTCTGTTTGATACTAACTTTGGCAATATGTTCTAATCTTATGGCTCCTTATTCTCTGGCTCATTCTTTCTGTCTTCACCTGTGTCTAGCTTGTTCTCTCTTCAACCTACCTTTGTTAAAAACAAACAAACAAGCAAACAAACCTACCTGTAAAGCTGCCTCCTTTCCACAAACTGAACTGCCACCAACTGAACTGCTACAATCTCAATTCCACTACACTGAGCTGCCAACCCTCTCACTCCCTTCACTGCTCTTTAAGGTGTTTCTCTTTTTTCTCTCTTCGAGTATGAGTTAGGCGTATCATTCTGTCAGATCTTTCACTTTTCTGCCTCTCAATTAGACATAATTTTCAAACAGGGGTGCTTCCTTCTACAATGGGATTAAAGGTGTGTGCTAAGGGTTTTTCTGCATTCCAGCTGGATCACACAGAAGTGATCAGAGCAGCCATATTGCTGGATTAAAATTCCTCTACAGCCCAACCACATATAAGCGGTATGGGGTGGGGGGTGAGGTCACAGTAGAGGAAGACAGGTGGGTTCCAGCTAGACTCCTGGAAACTTGAATTAAAATGGTTCTACTGGGGTGAATGGGGCTAGATGGGACAGAAATCAAGTCATTAAGTCCATATAGTCAGGTCATCAAATCCAGTGTTAGAAAGAAAAATATCATTTGCACGTATTCCCATTCAGTGTTTACCATGGTTTGCATTTACACTTAGATGTTGCATATTGCAGACTTCTTTTACATCACATTGTAGGAAGGCTTGCTGCCATCTGGTCTGCTCTTTAGCAGTGCTGGGCTAACGCACAGTTCAGAGAGCAGACAGCCAGTTCCTTAAGTACCAGTCAGAGTACTCCTAACAGTGCAAGACACAAACGCAAGAGGAAAACACCATATTATTCCATTTGAGAGGGAGAGAACTTGGGACACTCAATCCCAAAGGGCTTAAGCCTGGACTTCCCTGTCTCAAGCTGCTTTGGATGGGGTGGTTCTTTGTTTGGTCTGATTTTTTTTTTCTGTTTAACCCCAAATTACTTATTTTTCTCTCCTTTTAAATGCAATTTGGGGCTTAACTGTGATACAAAGGATAGAAGAGGCTCCTCTGAGAATCAGAAAGCTGCATAAACTTTGACTTTGCATGTGGCACTTCTGTGGTTGTAGGCTGTGCTCTGGATCAGTGGTAGTCTGTCCTCCACACCATGGACATTTACTATTTGTGTTACCTGTTTACCATTTTGTTTAATTTTATAATATTTCTTTCATTTTTAAAAACACTGTAGATCTTCCTCAAAAGTCAGTCTACTCATGAAAAAGCATCAGGCTTCTAGTGGTCAGGCATTCTCCAAAGGCCCTCACAAGTTGCCACAGCCAGAGATACCTGAGGAGACATGGCTGAGTGTAGTGTGGAATGCTGGTAAGACAGAAACAGCACATGAGGGAAACCAAGGAAATCTGAGCAGTGTGGACTTTGGTTATAACTGGCTTGTGCTCACTCAGTGGGTTCACTATGTAAGCAGTATACCATAATAAAACAAGATGTTAACAGTGGGGAACATGGCTTCCTGTGACCCAGAGGCTGCATAAGTTTAGCTCCCCACTCCTTCCTTTAACCCAGAAGGCACAGAGTTTTAACAAGGCCTCCTTCCTCAATCAGAGTGATTAGAGGCTGCAGTGGGAGGCAGGCAGAGCCAGAGCAGACTCTGGACTGTGTGGAGACAGACATGAGCACCATGGCTTACACAGGTTTATGGAACCCAACTGTTCACCTTCTGAGTGTGGGATTCTTAGAGAGGACCACAACACAGAAAGGAGAATATGGACCCTGAGGAAGATATGCTCAGCCTGGTGATAAAGTTGATGAGATAGCCACATTGGCTATTGTGTCCTTGGTGTGAGGTGAGGAAAACCCCAGATTGTCTACCTGCCCTTAAGAACTGTAGGAAGTCTAAGTGACTGCTGTGGAGGAACACAAGCAGGCATGGTGATTATGGGCTATTATGACTGGGCTCCATGAAGGGAAAAATAAAGAAGTCCTAATGATCTTCTTTCCTTTCTGTTTCTGACAAACACCATGACCAAATCAATGTGGAGAGGAAAGGGTTTATTTGCCTTTAACTTCCAGGTCACAATCAATCATTGAGAAAGGTCAAGGGAGAAACTTAGGAACCATGGAGGGATACTGCTTACTGGCATACTCACAGGCTCAAGCTTAGCTAGATTCTTTCTATAGCCCAAGGGATGATGCCGCCCACAGTGGGCAGGGACCTTCGAGTCAGTTAACAATCAAGACAACCTTTCTTGGACTAGCCATAGGACAGTCTGGCTAGGCAATTCCTCAGTTGAGGCTTTCCTGTCAGGTGAATCTAGAGTGTGTCAAGTGGACAACTAATAAGTGAAAGCTGATAATCCTGTGTCAGGATTGGTTTATTATTGTGACAAGCGTGCTGGAGCAGCTGTATGATGAATCTCACCTGTGTACTTATGTGTATTGAGGACATCTAAGAGATTGTAAAGCACACCTCCAGCTGTGTCTGAGGAGAATCAACCGAGGAGAAAACTTTTACTCTGGATGTTGTGGCTGGTACCATTCCATAGGTGGGCCCAAAGGGAATAAAAGAAAAAGCCCACAGAACAGCACAGGCCTGTGTTAGTTAAAGTGCTATACTTCACATGGGTATACACTGCCTCAAAAAACAAGGACTTATAAACCTTCGGCAGTGGGAGGGGCTTCAGGGGTGAATGTGTTTGATTCCCTGGGGCTAGGAGTGCCAGAGATACTTCATTTACATGCCTTTGGGGCATTTGGTAGTTATGCTTCAGGGCAGAAAAACCACAGGTAATACCCTAAGAATAACCCTTGACCTGTAGGGCATGGGCGCTGTCTCCTGCTGGAAGACAGATCTGTACCCAGGATCTTGGAGCATCCTTCCTTCACACCTTTGCCTCCAGTTATGTCAAACTGTAACCTGTTGGTGGGGCAGCCTTATTTTGAGGGTTCCTACCCTTCTCTCACCTTTTGGTGTTAAGAATCAGCTTTGGGAAGAACCTGCACTAAGCCCTATGCAGTGGGTATTTGTACGCTGAATTAGTTAATTAACTGCTGGAGTGAGAGTTCGATCATTCAAAGAGATTGCCAAGGAAGGAAGATAGAGTCTATACTGTACAATCCATGTCAACAAGATAGAAAGTGAAAGCTGATGAGAAAAATAACCTAGCGCCTTCAGAGGAAGACTCCATTGAGAGACTGCCTGCCTGCCCACAGGCATTTGGGGGTATTGTGTATCATATGCAAATAGTTGGGGGGCTCTTTTCAACTTGTAAGCCTTTCTCTCACTCCACCCCATCCTATTATGTCGCCTAGGACTTCCAGCACAGTCCTGAGGTAGAACGGATACCCTCTTCTCATCAAGTTATTAGCAGTGGTCTTCCGAATACATAGCCTCCATCCGCTGAAGTGGGAGCAGTTTTTTAGAACTGACGCATTGCTTTTTCTTTTTAGCAGAAGACTCAGAAAGTGGCGTTTATATGCGATTCATGAGGTCACACAAGTGTTATGACATCGTTCCAACCAGTTCAAAGCTTGTTGTCTTTGACACTACGCTGCAAGTGAGTATACCCGGCTTCTGATAGCTCACCGGGGGGGGGGGGGGGGGGGGGTACCTGTTGGCCTGGTAATTCAATCCAGCAATGGCAGCAAGCCTCTCCTGAGCACTTTCAGGCCTTGGGCTGAGGTTTTGTCTGAATCCCCATGGTAACCTCATAAGGAACTCACTATGGCTGAACAAATTCTACTAACACAGAAATTGAATTCTAGCTTAACATAAATCAAAGCTTAGTCCACAGACTCGTCCTCCAGCTGGTGTGGTAAGGTGTGGGATTTGAATCAGCCATGGGTTGGAGCCTAAACCTATTTGTACTAAACTGCCCTGCCTTCCTGGGGCTTGATTGTCTTTCTTGGTTATTCAGTAAATATATGATCAATATTAGAAAAGATGTTGAGGTGGATAATTTCTTGAAAAAGAACTTTATTTGTCTATTCCAGCAGGAAATTTTAACCTGATCATTTTACTCTTAAATTTGTGTTTATTGGCACTCGTTTTGTTGTTGTTTTTTTTTTTTTTATCACTATGGCTTATAATTGCATTTGAAAGTTCTAAGTTACATGTTCACTGTAATAATCACGTTATATCCAGTGAATGATATACATATGCACAAATGTGCATGCACACAGACACACCACATCACCAGACTGCCTTTACTTGTGTTACAAGAAGAAGATACTAAACCAAGAACTTGTGGGCAAGTGGCTTATGAAGGGTGTGCTTCCCCAGGAAAAAAAACCCAACTGTATGGGAACAAAGAGAAGGCGCCAAAAGCCAGCACGATATGATTTCAACAACAGCCTGCAGGGGGCAGACTTGACCTAAGCCAAAATGGAACCCAGAAAAGTTTATCCAGAACTGACCTGGGAGAGGCCTACCTGGCTTCTCCAGCTTTACCTGGCTGCTTTTCATCTACTACCACTGCCTTTTTCCTACATGTTACATGTTAGAGGAAGCATCAGGCCACTGGAACCATTCTTCCTGCCTCTGTTCCTATCACATGGAACCAATAGGAAGACAAAAGTGGTTTTTGCTTTTGCTTAATTGCATTTCCAAAAGTTTTTTTTCTTAATTTATGGAAATACAGTTGGTTTTGTAAGTGAGCTTTAAGACATGTGAGCTGGCAGATTCTCACTGAATCTGATAACCCTCAGGGTCTTCTCAGGTGATCCTCAGGGTCCCTGTAAGCCCCTAAGACTCTCTGATCCTTTGACATAGGACAGAAAGCAGACATATGATTAGAATAGGAAAAGTGGGTCTTAGAAAGTCATTCTAAAAAATGTCTCCACAGCTATTGATACAGATTTCAGTAGTTAAATCACTAGACATTCCAAGTCCCCAAAATAAACTACTGGCCCAGCCCACTACACCCTCAGCCCTGCCTTCCCCTCTCATCCTTTCAGAAGCAGCAGCTCTTGACCCTTCACATTTAAGTAAACAGCCACAAGCACCAGTCCACTGTTTATCTAGATTTTACTGTGCCCTGGGGTTGACTCTCTTTGGAATTAAGAATTTAGCCAGGATGAGTAATATGTGAAAAATGTAATGCTTTCCGGATGCCCAAGGTCGGTAATACTCTAAGAATCACTTTTGCCGTTAGCCAAAGCTGTGTGCACATCCTGTCCAGAAGTCATTTATCCTGTGAGTCGCTGAGCTCGGAGGGAGCTGGAATTGATAAACAAGGAGACGCAGCATGTTGGTATTGGTTAGAGCAAAAGGGGAAGATGTACTTGAAGTTCTCGACAAAGACCAACTACAGTAGTGGTCTTTGACACACCCCTGAGAGCTAAGAAAACAGGCAGGGACCAAAGTGACAGAAGAGCCTAAATGCCCCCCTATATCCAGAGGTGTATCAGCGTTTTGGCTGCTTTGTGGGTTCCTTTTTCTGCCACCCTTATTTTACCCTTCAAACCCCCCAACACTTGGTAGGAAAGAAACAAGGTCAGAAGGGAAAGGGACGCTGATATTGTTAGACTTTCCTGCTGACTAAAAGCATTGAGCTCCTTGGGGCAGGTTTGATCTTTGCTATCGGGATATTCAGTTTCTTCTACTTGTGTCTGTGCACGACCACTTGACAAAGAGCAGCCAACTGCAACAGCAACCGGCAGCAAGAGCAGCACCTGCTGCCGCCTCGGGCTGCAGCACTTAGATACTCCCTCAAGAGTCCCCAGAATTCCAAGCATGGTGCACTTGCAGGAACTCTCTGCAGCTGGCAAAATCCTGTCTCTGCCAGAGCATGAGGCAAAGCATAGTCAGTCATAGACAGTCTGAAGCAGCCCCGTATTCCACACCTGGGATTAAAACAAGAACATATTCCCAAAACATTTCTGTGTTTTTAAAGAAACCAAAATTCTCAGTACACAGAGCTCTGTTGAGTGAATGACTTCTGAAATGGACATATCACAGCACTTGGGAGACAGAGGCAGGCAGATCTCTGTAAATTCGAGGCCAGCCTGCACTACAGGACAAGTTCCAGGATAGCCAGGTCTACACAGGGAAACCCTGTCTGGAAAAAAAAGGAGGAAGAGGAGAATAAGAAAAGAGAGCAAGGTGTAGTGGCACACACCTGAATGCCAGCACTTGGGAAGTAGAGGCAGGAGGACTAAGAGTTCAAGGTCATCCTTAGCTATATGTTAGTTAGAGGCCAGCCTGGGCTACTTGAGAGAAGAAGAGACGAGAAAGGAATTTGTTGAAATTTTATGTTTTGTTTTATTGTGGGTTTTGTTGTGTTTTGCTGTGGTTTTTGTTGTTGTTGTTTTGTTTTGTTTTTTGAGACAGGGTTTCTCTTCATAGCCTTGGCTATCCTAGACTCACTTTGAAGACCAGGCTGGCTTTGAACTCACAGAGATCTGCCTGCCTCTGCCTCTCCGAGTGCTGGGATGACAGGAGTGTGCCACTGTGCCCGGACTGTTTTGTTTTTTAAAGGGGGATGTAAAACAGCATATGTAATGATCACAGTTATAAAAGGCTTAATGGACCTGGTGAACAAAAGAAAGCCATTTCCAAGGCAACTAGAAGGGAGACGCTCCAAGGCTAGAGGATAGCACTGACAAGTAAGAACAGAGTGGAACACTGTGTCACCTATAGACAAGGGAAGAAGAACATTCTTGCACAAGGCTTTCCAACTTGGATCTTGAGAGATCAACTCAGCCACCCACAAAACCCCCTAAGTTTAATACTGTCATTAACTGAAGGGTCCAAGACTCCCCTTGCTATCCCTCAGACCCGAGGAGGCAGAAATCAAATCTATAATATAGAATAGTTCCCACTAAGGGGTTATCATCACCGCCACACCCTGGAATGGCCCATCATGCTGCCCATGGACACTGTGAAACATAGCCACAGGCCAGCTGTTTCCATCCGCCCGAGCTCCTGCCAGAGGAAGACACTGCAGGCATTGGTGTCATCACACCTCAGGGAAGGCAAGCACTGTCTCATCCGACGGTGGAGCAGTGCCATGCACACCACAGCTAGCTCAGGTCAGGAATGCTAAGGTAGAGCTGCGTGGTTAGCTGTTGAGTCTCTGCTGGACCCAGCAATGAACCAGGAATGGCTTCCCAAATGGAAATAAAAAGCCGTGCAGGCATGGTTGTATCGGGATGTTTTTCTGCTGTGGATTTTCTTATTGGTGGAGGGAGGCTCTGTGCAGCTGTCTAAGCACTGACCTTTCTGTGTCGTAGGCCCAGCAGAGGATCAGCTGAGCTTGCTACACAGGCTAAAATCTGGGGAAAATTACTTCTAAAGGCCTTCAGTACAAGTGTCACTGTGACACATATAAATGTGTACCTGCAGCCTTCAGAAGACCCAATGAGAGTCGTGTGGTGACAGCTAGTGTCATCGAACTCCATACGTCCCCAGGATGCTCTACACGTGGGGTTTGTTAACCTCGTGGCCAGAAATTCCAGCTGTCTCCGTTCATCTTCTATAGCATCTCACCCTCAAGTCAGCAAGCCCCTGGAGAGCTTCCTGAGGTATTAGGGTCACCCACTCAGGGCCAGAGGAGACAGCCACAGCCTGAGCCCACAGCCCGCTCTGCTTTTGGCGACCCAAGCTCGCGCTGACCCACCACCTGTTCCCTG
This sequence comes from Psammomys obesus, assembly GCF_907164565.1. NCBI lineage: Eukaryota > Metazoa > Chordata > Mammalia > Rodentia > Muridae > Psammomys > Psammomys obesus. The sequence continues at coordinate 12,762,479 of NW_026592118.1, forward strand.
TTCCCAGAGCTCCCGTGCTGACTAGAGGCCTGGAACGGCATTCTGGTCAGGGCCCATGTCCAGTTCCTCATGTCCCACTTTGCAAGTCCCCTCAAGAGGGCACCCAGCATGGAACTCTGTATGTGAAAGTGTATGGCCATAGCCCAGTGTTCCAAGTGAGATGGCCCAGACTGGAAACAGCTAGAGGACAGGACCCTCATATTTAATGGCTAAAGTCAGGCTTTGGGCCATTAAAGTTCTTGTTAAATAGCTAAACGAGAAGGTTGGATCTGTTTCATTCCTGGGATACGAATCAGTTAGCTACCATCAAAGATCCCTGTGGAGGCGGGAATTCTAATTCCCGCTGCTCCCTGGTTGCCCTTGATGGGTACCTGCACCTGTCTTGGCTTGACCCCTGCACTGGCTGTCTTCTGCCCGGGAATACCATCCCCATGAAACCAGCAAGGCTGTTCCAGGTGCCGTATGCTGCTGTGTGTTTGGCTCACAGAGCTTAGTGGCACCCGCACTGCTCTCAGTTAAGATACATCAACAGCTCCATCCTTCCACAGCTTATAGATTGTGTGTCCCGGGGCTCAACATGCAGATTGCCCTTGAGGAATTATCGAGTGTTCCTGTCTTCATGGTCCTTTGGAAGTGACAGCATCACAGCCTCGTTCACCATGGCTTGAGCATGTCCTGAACTGAGGCAGCAGATGAGCAGCTAGAGCCTCTTCAGCTTCATGGGCTAAACAGTAATTAAGCAGTTTCTGATAAGTCCTCCTGGAGCGGGCCATTCACTGGCTGAGTGTTACATTCCTTTCTGGCCTGCCCCACACATCCACTCCGGGTTTCTGCAGATGTAAGAGAGCGAGGTGTAACAGTTCATTCTGTGTGTAAGCTATTTCCTGCTGTAGGGCGTGGTGAAACCTGTCCCCAGCAAGAAAGTGGCAAGGCTGGCTGGGATTGTCTTGAGAAGAGGGAGTGGCCTGTGTCATGTTCATCCAAGAAAGCTTGTCACAGGGTTTCAAGCCAGCCATGAGAGGCTGAGGGTAAGGCCAGCCTCTGGAATGTGCAGGTCAAAGCTATACCCCAGCCCTTAGGAAACAGAGGCAGGAGAATTGATGCAAGTCAGGCCTGGTCTACACAGTGAGTTCTTGGCCAGCCAAGACTGTATAGGAAGACCATCCCAAAAAGCGGGGAGGGGGCATGAAGGGGAGTTAAAATGAATATACACGCACATGTGTATGTACATGTCATCAAAACTAAAATAGAAGGCTATTCTGAAAAGCGGGATGCACATTATACTTTTAATTTGAGATGAAAATTAAGATGCACAAGAAAAGTGGTTATTCAGTTAGCCTCAAGGCAAGAAGAAAGGGAAGGAACTGGTCCCCTTGCTCAAGATTGGTGCCCTGGTATGGCTGTAGAAAGTGGAGCCCTTCCACTGTGCTGCTTTCATTGTCAAGGAAAATGGTCATGAGCCAGAAAGGGTGAGATAAATAATGATTAGAGGAAGATCCTTTAGAGATTATGGAATGTTGTCTCTGAACAAAACGGAGTCTGATTTCTGCACAGATGAATCACATCCTGATACAATAAGAGATGGAAGAGATTGCCAGGCTGTCTGCAGTGTTGGAAATGCTGTGGAGAGCAGATCTGACACTGAGACCGGAAAAGGAGAGTAGTCCTCCAGCAGCATGAGTGGGGACTCCCACGCTTCCGTGGCACACCCGCGCCACACACACACACAACCAGTGCTTGCGCCACGTGTGCTTTCGGGCATGCCTGTGATCACAGTACTCGCCAGGTTGAGACAGGAGCATCAGAAGTTTGAGGCCAGCCTGGGCTGCAAAACTCCATCTTTAAAACAAACAAACATGAATTGGTACTATTCAGTCCCCTCTTCCATGTTCAATTTCACAGCCCAGGGAACATTGTAAGTGACATACTTGGGAGCAGGGGTTTTAGGCAGATGGATCATGAGAAAGCCAGAATCTCCTCCTGCTTTCAAGTAGTCAGCCTACATAAATATTGACCCCGCCCAGCTGGAGAGCTCAGTGGTTAGTTACATCTGCTGCTCTGGGATCCAGGTTCAGTTCCCAGCACCCACATGGCAGCTCACAACCACCTGCAAATTCCAGCTCTAGGAGATCCAACACCTTTTCTTACCTCCATGGGCACTGCATACCTGCAGTGTGCATACAGACATGCTGGCAAAACACACATAAAAGAAAAATAGAATCTTTTTTAAAAATTAAGCTCCCACTTCCATAGGTTTCTTCTGCTGGGTGGATGTTTTTCCACTCTTAATGTCAAAAATAGTGCTTCATCTAACATCTTTGATTAAAAGAATTCCACTCCCAAAAATAATCCAGCAGGGACGGCCTGTAGTACAAACAACAGAGATGGTTTTTGTGGTTCTTAATAAAAGCTATATTAGTCAGGGTCACTGTTGCTGAGACAAAGCACCATCACCAGAAGCAACTTGGGAGGAAGGGGGTGATTTTGCTAACAGTTCCTTTGAAAGCATTGAGAACAAGAACCTGGAGCAGGAGCTGATGCAGAGGCCGTGGAGGGTGCTGCTTACTGGACTACTCCCGCTGGCTTGCTCAGCCTGCTTTCTTATAGAACCCAGGACCACCAGCCCAGGGATGGCCCCACCCACAGTGGTCTGGCCCCTCCCCATCAATCACTAACTAAGAAAATGCCCTACCAGCTTGCCTGCTCTTATGGAGTCATGTTCTTAGAGTCTCCCCATCTCAGATGATTTTAGCTGTGTCAAGTTGACATAAAGCTCTCCAGTGGCAAGGACTCTGTTGCATGGTTTTCGATCACTTTTCCCTGGCAGGGCTGCCTTGCCAGGTCACCGAGGAAGAGGATGCACTCACTCCTGATGTGACTTGATGTGCTTGCGTGGGTTGAGGGGGAGGGGAGGGGGAAGGATGAAGAGGAAGGGAGGGGGAACCAGTAGGAGAGGAGGCTATAATTGTAATGTAAAGTGAATAAATAAATTAATTTTAAAACTATCCAGCTCAAACATCTTTCTTAAAATAGTGCTTATGGGCCAGCAAGGTGTTCACTGGGTAAGGTGCTTGCCCCTAAGCCAAATAACCAGTTTTCAATCCTCAGGACCCACATATGGCAGGAAGGCCTAACTGCCACAGTTGTCCTCTGACTTCCACACATATACTGTAACATGAGCCATCCTGTACACACACACAATAAGTAAATATAGTAAAAAAAAAAAAAATGGCAATCATGTCAGATAAGACCTAAAAGCATGTGTTTGTTAAATGGAGACAGAATAGCCCAGATAAACAACCTCAAAGGGAAGGGCTTGATTATGGCAGTTCCTCAGGTTGCCACAAACTGTCAGTCCTCCTGGTCTGGTTGGGACTGTGGCAGCATAGTGCATCATGGTGAGAACAGGTGATGGAGGAGACCTATCACCCCCATGGTGGTTCGGAGGCAAAGAGACAGAGGGAAAAGGAAGGGCCAGGAGTGGTGAACTGCTTGGAATCCTAAAACCCAGAAGAGGCAGAGGCAGAAGGATCCCAAGTTCTAGACTAGCTTAGGCTGCACAGGGAGACCCTATCTCAAAAAGAAAGGGGAATAGGGTCTCGATGTCCTTTCAGGGCCACACCCAGTGACCTGACTTCCTCCCACATAGGCCTTTGGGGACCACTCTCGCTCCGGTCCACACTCCAGCAGCACTCTGAATAATGTTTTAGTGTTTCATGTGCGTATCTTGAATTATTAACGTTCATGGGGTGTTTTCCTTGTTTGCATTTGCTGTTTAGAGAATTGTTTTCAGCCCTGAGCTTTTGGCTCTTAATAAATCAAGCGTGACACCTTACAGTATCCCTGAGGATGTTATGTTACAGTCGAACAAAGTACCCTGTGTTAACACACTAACCAGTGCTTGCGCTGCCTTGGCCCCAGAGCTCATGCTTGTCTCTAGTGCTGTAAAGTGCAGCTATAGCTGCTGTAAGCCTTTCTTTCTCATCTTTGGGGGGATGGGAAAACATATAATTTGCTGTGATTTTTAATATAATAGCCAATTACCATTTCAAATAAATGTATTATAACTATGTTTCAGATGAATTCTATCCATCACACATGGGAGAAATTAGGCTGATATTTAATTATTTTGTATGATCTTAATTATAGAAAATCTGTATATTTAGTTACAGCAAAGAAAAATAAAAAGCTAATTGCCTTTCAGTTTCCAAAAAAATAATCCCCACTCCTTCTACCAGATGTGGCCAACCTGCAGCCCGTAGGCCATGTGTGACCCAGAGTATGTTGCTGAGTGTGGCTGGGCACAAAATTGTAAACTTCATTCAAATCTTACAAGGACTGAAGAGACATCTCAGTGTTCAAATCACCTGCCACAAGTGTGAGGATCTGAGTTCAAATCCCCAGGACCCATGTAGCAAGCTGGCGTTGGTAGCATGCTTCTGTAATCTGTTGCTCCTATATAGTGAGATTGGAGACACATGATGGGTGGGTTTGTGGAAGCCTGTCAGCCAGCTAGCCTGGTGTGCGAAGCGGCCAGCAACAAAGAAAACAGCCTGTTCCAAACCAACACCTGAAGTTGTTTTCTGACCTCCACACTTGTGCACACCTACAGACAACACATACAGGTACATGCAAAAGAAAAATGAGGGTTTTTTTGTGATTTTTTTTTTTTAATTTGATGGCACTGCTTTAGATGAGCTTTGCAAAGGTGACAGTGTCGTTACAATTCCAAAAGCTTAGCTACATCGAAATACCTTGAGGTATTTATTTACAGAAAAGCATTTTGCTAACAAATGTTATTTGTAACCTGCCAAACTTCTACCACCTGTCGTTGGTAATTCCTGGTAAGATTTGGCTGAACCCGTAGTTGAGGCTCTTTTCCTCCTGAAATGTGGACTTTAAAAGGATGTTTTGTTTTTTATTTCTCTCCAGGTCAAAAAGGCCTTCTTTGCCTTGGTAGCCAACGGAGTCCGTGCAGCGCCACTGTGGGAAAGTAAAAAGCAGAGCTTTGTAGGTGAGCGGCATGTCTGGGGAAGGCTTCCTGGGAGGGACCTTTTCCAGCAGAGTGCTCCAGTAATTCCGTCCCTGCTAGTTCAGCCTGACAGACATTTTCCAAATTGAAGAACATTCTGGCTTTTGCATACTGGACAAGACCAAACCACTAGTGAATTTAAGACAGCGTTGTAACCTTATTGCAATCTTTTTTGCTTTTCAGGTGGTTTGGGGTTTTTTTTTGAGGGGGGGGGGGTTGTTGTTGTTATGGGGAGAGGGTAGTGGCTTTTCTGTTAGCTATTTCTGAGCCTTCTGGAGGACCTTTCGACTTGCTCGGCTCAGGGAAGGAAGTCAGCACAGGTGTGGTCAGATGTGCTGGAGGCACTTGCTCCGGGCCGTGTGCCGGCCCTGCTCAGTCACTGCACATCATTACCTTGTAAATGACAGCAATTGTCAAAATTTAAGTATCATCAGCCTGCTAAATCGTTTAAGCTGACTAATGCTGGGTAAGCCCTGGATACGGTGGTTCATGCCCCAGCACTTGGGACAAAGAAGCAGGAGGATTGCAAGGTATAGCCTAAATTATCGCAAGACCTTGTCTTTAGTAGCCAAGAGCCAGGGATGTCGTTCATGGTTACAGGCTCGCTCAGGATATGCAGGCCCTGCCTGTGACCCTAGCACTGAAAGGGGAAAGGCTCAGCTTCCAACTGTGTGAACCCTGTCTCAGCTGGCCACAGTCAGTAGCTGTCGCTCTAACATTCAGAACATTATTTTGAAATTAACTCCTTAAGTACCCTCACCCTCTACACTGTAACGTTTTTCTGGAAAGCTTCCTCTTCACAGTTCTAGATTCCAGCAGATAGTAGGCATGAGTGAATGGCAACTCTTTGTTAAACCCATTCCCATTGTGTTCAGAATACTTCTCAGGAAGCAGCCCAAGTACCCAGAAGTCCCACTTCCTCACACTTAGGGAATTCTCCATCTGCTGCTGGAGCCCATGCAGCTACAGTTCTTTGTGGTATTTTATGAGCATTAGTTAGTTCTCTCTTTATCTGCCAATCATACTGTCCATTAGGTTTCAGTTTGCATTTCTAGTTTAGTATTGGAAATACATGCTCTTTCTTTAGTGTACTAGACTGATCCTGAGGTCTTTGGGTTGTATTTTGCAAGATTTTCACTTGCCACTGGAAGCTTTCCTTCCATGTGTCTTTTTGTTTGTCTTTTTCCATGGGTGTGAGTGTGTTGTGAGTGTGTGTGTATATGAACTTTTGCATGTGATGGGGGCAGTGTATATGCAAATTTGCATGTGTGTGTGTATATGTATGTATTCGCAGGCCCAAGATTGATGCCATGAATCATCCTCTATCATTTGTTCACTTTATTCTTTGAGTCTGGATCTCTCAGTCAAACCCAGAGCTTGCCAGTATGCCTAGTCTGACAACCCAGTTTACTCTGGAGGTCCCCTGTCTCTGCTGTCTAAAGTGGGCCACTATATCTGCCAATGTTTCTGAGGATCCAGACTCCTGTCCTCACACTTAGGTGCTTTAACCACTGAGCTATCCCCAGCCCCTTAGTTTTGTTTTTAACCTGTGATTCTTTGTTTCAGGAATGCTCACGATTACAGATTTCATAAATATACTACACAGATACTATAAATCACCTATGGTAAGTGGCATGGACCTCACTGTGTATGTGGCCGGGGTGGGGTGGGTTTCCCCAGTATGCGTAATACATTAGGAAGTCATTATAAGACTTCCAGTCCAAGTAATCAGTGAGCTTGGTCTCACGTCATTTATTTGAGGCTTGGAGAAGGCGTGAGGGGGGGGGTAATAACTGCTTTATTCAGCTTGTCGAGTTGCCCTTTCTCATTTTTTGCCTTGACATAAGTTCCTGCTGCTTGATGGTGGTGCAGCATGATGGTGTGCCCAGTAGTTATCTGCTAGGACCAGGAAGGGTGGTGCCGCCCCCACTTCCTCTTAGTGGTTGGCCTGGGCGCCTCACCCGGAGATAAAGTGGCTACAGGGCTTTATTTTTGCAGGCCTGGTATTCTGAGCTGATAGTCACTCATCATCATCCAGGATTTACGTTTATTATTTATTTCAGTTCTGGGGGAACCCCAGGGCATTGAGCTTGCTAAGCCATCCTCCACCACTGAGCCACAGCCCTAGCCCCTCCTTCATGGCTTTATAGCCACTATAAAAAAACTAGGAAAGAAGACATAGTAACCAAAATTGAAGAAATTCAGTTCTGACTCTTTCCTGCCAAGTTGGAAAAAGCTATTCTGGATACCATTGGTGGCAGACACCCTGGCACCTAGCCCAGATGTTCTAGAAGGGCGATTTGAACTGGAGCCCAGTCTGGCCTAATCAAACACTGCTTGGTTTTGGTCCTGTCTGCTGTGGTAGGGAGGACAGTTATGTGTTCTACGTAACTAGTTCTACTATACAGGGTATGGAAAAGGCAAATGTTACTCCATTGTCCACTAACCTGCATTATTTAACGAGGGAGCTTCTTCCAAGCAGTGTCTCATCAATGAATAAACCCAGCAAAGTGTCTTTACTCAGACTGAAATGGCCACAACATTGATGGGTTCTTACAGTCATGTTTGTGATCCATCATTTGATCAAACTGTCACCGAGTAGCACATGACTGTAATTCCCACATAAAATACAAAAGTGAATTTCTTCATGAGGAAAACCCTAGAAGGAAGATATTTATATGTAGGACACAAAAGTAGAGAGCAGACTGTGAGAGGGAGGGAGGGGCCTTAAGGAGTATGAGTGAGGAATAAGGAAGTATAAAGGAATATATATGACATGAAAATAGGGGAGGAAAGGAGACAAATCTAGAGGGAATAGGTGGGGGAGGCCAATGAAAGAATGACTAAGAATGACATGTATTGATGCATACATACAAACCAGAAATGTCACCATGAAACCTATTACTTTCAACTGCTTACTAAACATTTTTTATTAAAAAAAATTAGAGAAAAATGAAGTTTTACACAACTGTAAATATTCTGTTATATGTAATAAAGGACATCAGATCCCATATAGGAAATCTCTGTGGTCACTTATTAAATAAAAAATTAGAAAAAAATCTATTAAAATGTAAGTATGTAAACAGGCTAAAGCTGTTTCTTAGTACTTGAAAATACATCCTCCTCTGTCCCCGAATTGTCTCATTATAAGCAGATTAACAGGAGTATAGCTGCGGTCACCTGTAAATGGCAACCGTGTAGATACGGCTTTTTCTTATTTGCAGGTACAGATTTATGAATTAGAGGAACATAAGATTGAAACATGGAGGGGTAAGCACTCCCGCGCCTTAACCTCTTCAGTGTCTGGGAGAGATGCTGTGTGAAAAGTGTGTTCTGCTGTCTCAGGTCGTTTCCTGCCCTTAATTATAGCCTGTTGGCTACAGCTCTCTGCTTGTTTCTTTTCCATTTTGAGGGTCTTCCATATTAACTGCATGCTGCTCATCTATGATTGACTGTGTTTACAGTAGCCACACATGTGTGGCCTTACATAGGCCTGGAGCTGTAGAGATGAATGAGCTGACCAGCGAGCATTGCCTCCGACATCTGGTCACCGTGGCCTGAGTCTAGGACAGCAAGCTGTCTGATTAAAGCTGAATTCTTCTTCTACCACTACAGCAAAACTGGGACAAGAAAAGTTATAACTGAATGGCTCAGATGGAGTTACAAGGAAATCATTTCAGGAACTCTTGGGCTGGGGAGATAGTTTGGGGAGTAAGGTGCTGCCTGTGCAAGCCTGAGAACCAGCGCTCAGTCCTCAGAATCCTTGTTAAAAAAAAAAAAAAAAAAAAGCCAAGCATGCAGTGTGCACTTGTAGACCCAGCACTGGAGGTGCAGTGACAGGGGGCTCAGTGGTGAGCAGGCCTGGTTGAACCAACAAGGCCAGAACCAGTGAGAGACTCTGTCCCTCAAAACACACGGTAGAGAGCTTTTGAGGTATTCTCTGACCTACGCACACAAATATGCATACATGCAGATACACACACTCAGATGGACAAAAGAACTGTTTGCCATACCAGAATTCACTCTGTATACTTATATTATTTTTGCATACATCAGGACCAGATTTTAATCTCTTGCTGCCATCTCAAAGACTCATAGTGGACAGGGCAGAACATGGGACAAATCAGAGGACCACAACTAATCAGAGCCTAAGAGCCCTGGCCAGTGCTCAAGAAAAAGCCTTAGCAGAAAGGGTGGGAGCAACCACAGGAAACTTTGTAGCTACGCAGCAGGAATCTGCTCTTCCCATTTTGCTCTTCCCATCACATGTGAGAGAATGACCAGCCTTCAGAGGTAGCTGAGAACTTGCAACCTCCGCTGGGTTCTCCAGACCTCTGCAGGCCCTTTTAATTTTGTGACTTTGAAAGCTTGCCAGGGGGTGTGTTTTATTGAGCATGGCTTTATCAAGGCAAGCTAAATGAATTAAGTCAGCATAGCATCCAGATGGCCTGTCAGTGACATGATTAACAACACCAAGACAGGCACTTCTCATCCAGCTGTGCTGTAGGCATTCTGTCGACCGCGGTTAGGCATATTTACACTCCTAGCTACAGTGATGTTTGAAGATGTGATAATATCAGGATGGTCTCAGGTACCTTCTGTATGCCGACCTCAGCAAACCAGAGACAGTCGATTTCTTTACAAAGAAAATGTGCACATGCTGGCAAGATTCCCAACACGCCCTAGGTTTTGAGCATCAATTTAGTGAAATAAAACAAGATCATTTGAAGAACACCGGTTAAAGTGATACTGTCTCCCAGCTTATGAAAATCCACTCTAAGGGATTCTGTAAATGTTTTATTTCATGATAATAATGTGAACTTGATAGGACCCAATGGCAGCTGCTGTCATTTCTCTGCATCAGAGATTTTCCTGATGTTATCAGTGTCTGTGGAAATATCGGGGGGGGGGGGGCTATTCCTACATTTGATTTTTCTTTAAAGGCATGTCCTAAAAACAGTTGAGGCTGCTTAAAATAACCATGACTGCAATAGTAGTTTGGGATAAATTAAATTATCTTTTATTTGAGTTTTCTGGTTCGTCTAGTTATTTTCTGTTAGCTGAGGATATTTGAATGTAAAGCAGCATTGCACACAGCAGATCTGTAACTAACTGCCTGTTTTCCTTCTACAAATGCAGAGTTGTACTTACAAGAAACCTTCAAGCCTTTGGTGAATATTTCTCCAGATGCCAGGTAAACATGGAAGCTTTTTCTCCCACACTTGAAAGCATTCTTTGCCATTTAGGTGTTTTATTGCCATGACGGATAACTAGAAGTAGACAGACATAACCCCCAGTCTATGTAGGGCCAGCCTCCTTAATCCAAATACTATGCCAGAGGTTGACAAGTGTTGGAAATCACAGCAAAGTCAGGCACATAGTTGGACTCCTGGCACTCAGGGGAGGCTGACCTAGGAGGGTGGCAAGTTTAAGGCCAACCTAGCTACATGCATAGTAAGCATAAGGCTGGCCTGGACAGCTTAGCAAGACCTGAGGCAGAAAAAGGGAGTAGAGTGAGGAATGGAACAGTCATATAAATACAAGTAATTGGTAATGGGCTGGGAGGTTGGTCATCCAGGCTAGTTTTGAACATCTAGCTCTTCTGTGGCAGTGGCAGTAGAGGAATCCTGTTACAGTTACTGAACTTGGGGTTTCACTCTTAACCCCAGCATTCGGTCTGAGAGGCTAGACACTGGGATTGGCGGTGGAACATTCTCACAGTGATTTCAGTGCAGACCAGAGCCAGCCTAGAAGGAGCAGGAAGGACAAAGCAGGACCAGGCCCAGCCTGGTTGGAGAGCAGCTGCTGGGCTCAGCCTTTGGCTCTCAACACAAGACAGACAGAGTAGGAGACACTGTTAAAGCCAGGAGTTCTAGAGAGAGAAGACACTTGTTTTTGTTACCTTATTTCCAAATGGCAGGGGAAGATACACCCCATAGGCTTCTTGGCAAAGGTGGCAGAGAATATGAGGACACTCAAAGAATGCAGTTCCACAGGGTGTGCTGGCAGAGCAGGCAGGTGCCCTGGGAGTCTGGTACCCAGTCTCAGTGCTGGGCTCACTGCTGGCTTTCCTGAGGGCTCGAGGCTTACCTCTTTCAAACACAATCCCTGGACACACTATTAAAAACCTGCCATTCTGGAGGTCCATGTTTCCCTCTTGAGTTTGAGATACACCGAGATGGACAGAGATCTCCCATGTAAACCTTTGCCATGACTACTTTAAGCTAATCAACTTCAGTCTGTTAATATAAAAGCAGTGAAAATACTGTAAAACAGGGGTGATCCAAAGTTTTTCTGATTTTTCTTGAAAGCCTCCTAATGATTCTAATGGCTTTTCCCGCAGCCTCTTCGATGCTGTATACTCGTTGATCAAAAATAAAATCCACAGATTGCCAGTTATTGACCCTATCAGTGGGAATGCACTTTATATACTTACCCACAAAAGAATCCTCAAGTTCCTCCAGCTTTTTGTAAGTAGTCCCTAAAGATACAGTTGTATTAGCTGTCACTTACGTTAAGTAAATGGACTCCTGTTGCTCTTGGTAGAGGAAAACGTTAGCTCCAAGGTCTCCATTTCACATTTTGGTTTCTCAACTCACTACCGTGTGCGCTGTGTGCTGTCCATGTTGACGCCAGCTCAAATGCCTTCATTTCTTAGTCCTAGTATTAAAGTAATAAAAACGGGGAATGCTCCCTGAAGATGGGCATTGTGTCGCCTCCATGTGCGGGGAGCTAAAGCAGTTTGTAAGTCAGTCTCGCCGAGGTCTGCTGCATGAGATGGGTGGAGCCAGGGCTCAGGACAGAGATTGCTTTGTGGTGCGTTTGTTGAGGACACGGTTTTAGAAACATGAGCAAAAAATAAAATCCACCATCTGCGGGTTTATATCATTCTCAGCTACAGTGGCCAGAGACTACTAAGGCAGGTCAGATGGGAGCAAGAGACACCTCCCCAGTGGACTTCTGTGGTTTGTGTTCCCAACCTCTGAGACAGGTAGTATTAGAGGAGGCTCCACAGGAGCAGGAATGCTCTGGGAGGCTTTCGTGCCCCACCCCATCACCTGTCTAAATGTGGAGTGAGGTCTTCAGTTAGGAGGAGCAGCGCAGGTCCAGAAAGATCACTAAAGTCATCTTGCTGAAGGGAATAAATACTTAAAAGATGCTTCCAAGGGGCTTTCGCAGGATCCTGTCTGCAGCTTCGAGTCAGGAACCAACTAGGCGTGCAAGTCTACGGAAGGGCTCAAGTTGCTCTCCTGGATGCAGCCTTGCCAGGGCTATGGGCTTACAGAGGTGTCAGGGTTTAGTGATTGAGACATGCATCGGTAACCCAATTGGTCACATAGTCTAATAGAACATCCAGAGACACATTGCATTTTCTGCTTAAATAAATGTTAAAGAATTTGTGAAAAGCCCATGACATTTACCAGGCAACTGAAGGAGAAAGAGCGAGCGAGGGTGTTGTCCATCAGTCAAATAGCCAGGGAGTGTGACAGCCTTTCCTGTTGAAATGTCATAGGACCAAGTGCTTGGGTGAAAGGGCAGGTGCTCAGTGCCCACGGTTGCTGGGCTGGTGGCTCAGTCCCTCAAGCCCATCTGTGACAGCAGGCCAATGGCTGGCACTATCCTGGGAGCTTTGTGCACCAGCCTTCTCGCAGCCCTGTCCAGTTGGTGCTGTTAACGCCATTGCTGGTGCACTGGTCCAGTCTGTAGAAAGAGGGTTGCCTAAATTTGGACTAATATGGCAGATAGAACCTTGCAGCCAGAATATTTGGCCCGGGGTTCTCAGATAAAAATACATATCTTAAATAAAGAAACACCATGGCCTGGCTTTTACTGCGTTGTCAGGGTCACTTTGGGGAAGGGGAGCGATGCCCCTCCAGGCATGTGAAAAGCAAGCATTCTAAAGCGGGAATATCATCTATGGAGATGGATTAGATGACCTAATAGGTCTTTCTCTCTCTTTTTTTTTTCTCTAAATTTCTAGGAGTCTCATGATTTGAATATTGATGAACTCTTTGACTTGAACATTTTGTTTCTTCTAATTGTTCATCTTTTCCTGATAATTATAAGGTACACCAGGAGGATGGCGTCAACTATGCCCTTTCTAAAAGGTGGATCTTTGAAACCATAAACTTACTTGTTCTATCCAACCTGATCCTAGACTTTCTTCCAGCTTATTCCTCCTCCTTTGAAATAGTCAGAAAAAAAAAAAAAAGCTAAGTTTTAAAGCTTCTTTCTGCTGTGTTCAGTTGGCTTATTCTTTGTTCTTAATAGTCAAAAGTTGCATTCATTTGGGGAGCGTGCAGTCCATGGAGGTGGGATGGAATGAAGAACAGCTTAGCCTCAGCCAGTCAGGCCTGAGATCTGCAGATACACAGGCCTTAGCACCACTTCAGGTCCCAGGGCTGAGTGTAGATTAAGAATAAAGTATTCTTTCCATGCTGGGTTTCAGGTCTTAATTCCTGAGACAGACCTGTCGATCCCATCTTCTCCCCAATGTTTTGGTGAGAAGAAAGGGAAAACATGAATACACAGAATCATTTTTTGTAGGAAGATAAGGTGTAGAGCTATGAGTGGTTTGAGGGAGACAGTTGTGATGTAAAATCCTCTGATGACAACGAGACACCAAGCTGACGGTTAGGAAAGATTCCCTTTAATTTGTTGAACATAGTTTTTCATTCGGATCTGGATAAATGAGCGTGGAAGGGTACGCTAGGGACCTAGAGCATTCTCATGTCTCTCCTTGCTCAGATGTCTGATATGCCAAAGCCTGCCTTCATGAAGCAGAACCTGGACGAGCTTGGAATAGGAACGTACCACAACATTGCCTTCATTCACCCAGACACTCCCATCATCAAAGCCTTGAACATCTTTGTGGAGAGACGGATATCAGCATTGCCTGTGGTGGATGAGTCAGGTATGTGCAGCCATCCCAGCCACGCCTCCTGCCCTGCCGGTGGGCCGAGAGGAGTGGGGAATGAGGCAACAGGCAGAGAAATGCTCTCTGGGATGCAGTTCCCGTAGTCAGCAGTTAGGAAACAGTCTGTTTCCTGTTCCCATTAAAATACCATCTCTTGTTTGTTTTTAAATGACCCCTTTTAAATAAGCCCGTTTGTTTTACTCAACACTGTTTAATCCACATAGTTACCCACTTAAGACTTTTTTTTTTAAATAATTTACTGTTCTTAAAATGTTTTTCTAACATATGTTTTCATTTTTAGGAAAAGTTGTAGATATTTATTCCAAGTTTGATGTAATTGTAAGTATGTTTTCATGTCTTTAAGCCTGTCATTCAGAATACATCTTAAAACAAATGAAAACCAAAACCAGATTGAGTTGTTTATTCCCTGATGTAATAATTTCTGACTTTCTGGGTGAGAGTCTTAGAGAATTTTAGTCTCCTCCCAGTGGTGACATTTCTACTATTCATTCATTTACCAGTGAACTGTGTGTAAGTATGTGCTGATGTTACACCAGCCTTGAGCTGCGTGATGGGCTGCATTGCCTCTATCCTACAGCTCATGCACCGTAAGCAGCCATGTTTCTTTGTGAGGTGTCTCTGCCTGTGGCTGTGCTCCAGGAACGCACGAGCTGGGTCCCTGTCAGGGCAGATTCCTGCTCAGGTTGGGAGACACCGCCCTCAGGAGACAGCCAAGAGACCAGAGCTATGCCTTACAGTCTCCTTGGCGTGCCTTACGTGAAGCAAATCTGTGATTGTCAGCACTGAGCTTCCTCACTCGTGCTACATCTTCACCTTTAGCACCTTCTTTCCCACACAGTCTTAAATGTAGTTTCTGTGTTTTACACTGTTTGGAAGAAAGGAAAACAGGTTCAGTAGCTGAAATGTATACAACAAACATTGCTGCAGTTCTGACCCTGCCACTAATTACGGTTTTACAGCTGCCTCAGGTCTTTCAGTTCAACCCATTCTGTTTAACACAGTGGATACCAAAAATCTTTTCATCAGAACCTTGGGCGAATGGACCCACTAAACTTGATGGGACTCCATGGGTCTCTTCTAGATCTTGACTGTTCCCCACGCCTCCCTCATGGAGTCCACGAGCTCTGAGAACTCACTGGGAAACACTGATGCAGGTGCCCTCCCTGTGAGGCATCTCGCCCTTTGCAAGTGTTAGTCGCTTTCTCAAGAGATGTTGTGCATGTGTGGCGTGGAGCCTTAGTGGACAAGAGTGGGCGAAGACTGTCGGAAGACACTGTTAGAACTTGACGTGCAAGCTGGAGAGTCGGCGTAGTAGTTAAGATGCTCAGTCCTGAGGACCAAAGCTCAGATGTCAATGCCCGTGTCAGGGGGCTCACAAACACCTGTAACTCCAGCTTCAAGTGATCTGATACCCTTTTCCGGCCTCCGTAGGCACTGCACACACATGCAATCATATGCATACACAGAGACATGCATGTATGCACACACACATAATAAAGTAAAATCTATAAGTTGTGGTCCTGCATGCCTATAACCCCAGTATTCAGGCAGGCAGAGGCAGGCAGAACTCTGTGAGTTCAAGGCCAGCCCGGTCTACAAAGTAAGTCCGGGACAGCCTTGTCTTGGTTGAAAAAAAAAAAAAAAATCAAATTATTTATTCATCCAAATGGAAATGAAGGATGTATTTTTTCCTATGACTCTTACAGAATCTTGCTGCTGAGAAAACATACAATAACCTAGACATCACGGTGACACAGGCCCTGCAGCACCGCTCACAGTATTTTGAGGGTGTGGTGAAGTGCAGTAAGCTGGAAACACTGGAGACCATCGTGGACAGAATAGTAAGAGCTGAGGTGAGAGACCTAGCCCGGCACATGTGTTCCCTCACGTGTGCTTTGGCAAACGCAGCAAGTAGCGAGCAGAAGGCTTGGGAGACTGAGACATAGCCCGAGCAGGCAGGCGGCAGGTCCCGGAGGATGGGACGGGTTTATGGCCATTCTGAACCCCAGCACAGTACTTGGCACCCAGGTGTGAAAGCATTTGAGTTGAGTTGAATTTGATCATTTTTTGTGAATGGAAAGTGTTGGTAAGATACTTTCATAGTATTAAAAAAATGTATACTTGAGAAGACAAATGTTTCCCAGGAGCTTTTACTTAGTACATCCTGTCAGAATATCTGTGAATTTAAAAAATAAAATGTGCACCGTCAGCTGAGCGTGGTGGCACACGCCTGTAATCCCAGCACTTGGGGAGGCAGAGACAGGGATCTCTGTGAGTTCAAGGCCAGCCTGATTTACACCATGAGTCCAGGACAGCCAAGGCTACACAGAGAAACCCTGTCTTGAGGAAAAAAAAAAAAAGTGTAATATTATTTTAACAAAGTAAACGATAATAAGGTGAAATGAAACTTTATTTGCGTGTGTGTGAGTGTGTGAGCACACGAGTCACCCACATATATGAAAATCATTTCTTTCCTTTCCCCTTTATGTGGGTTCAGAGATTGAACACAGGGCTTCAGGCTTCTTTGACAAGCACTTTACCCCTGAGCCATCTTACCGGCCCCACAAAAAAACATTTTAACATTGATTTTCTTTCTTTCTCCTCTCTACCCTTGATTGAAGTTAGTGGTAAACTGTGTAGGCCTTCCCAGCCTGAGTAGCCCCCACATTGCCTGTGCTTATTGATTGTGGGATTTTCAAGTGTTCCCTGCACAGTGCTCCCTGGAAGGGAGCGGTCACACCAGTGTGTCAGTCCACCTCTCACTCCTACAACCGTTCCTTTTTTCTCAGCTAGGCCTAGGACTGGCATTGTGTGCCCTTGTCCCTCCCCAGCCCCTTCCCCTCAAGTGTTATTCTCAAGGACTGAAGGATATAGTTTTGTTCCTTCTAGAACACTCCCTACTAAATGAAAAGAGTTCCTAACGACAGGCCTGTCTTGATGTTCTAAGGACAGATCTGCAACCTAAGAGGCAAAGCACCCGATTAGCTTTGAGACCACTAAGAGGCATCCGTAACTTCCACAGTGAGAGCTGTGTGTGTGACGTCGGGTGCTGCATTGAGAGCGTTGCTGCTAGAATTCCCTGAGCCCTCAGGTCTTCCACCCTCTGTCCTAAGAATCCAGCCTCCATCTGGCATCCGAGTTCATTCCTCAGTTTCCCCCTCCCCAGCTATTTTCTTTGCTCTCTAGCACAGCATTTTAATAGAAAATCTTCCCTTGTTTTCTAGAAGGTTCTGACATATTTAGGAATGCATCGTAATGTCTCACTAATGTCCTTAGACTGATGTACCCTCCCTAGGTCATAAGCAGGAATAGGGAAGGTATCATCCCTCCCTGCGACAACGGTGGGCGTAGCTATGAGATAGAATCCATTGTGAGAACTGCAGATCATCTTGTAGGAGAGCGTAAAAGTTAAACCACGAGTGGTGTGTTGCCATGAGAAAAGGCCAACTACTGAAGCCAGTAAGAGTCTGGGAGTTGCCGGTCATGTGTTTGCATAGAGAAAAGGCCAGATGGACACAGCAGGACAGCAGCAGCTCCTGCTGCGTGTGGAGTTGAAGTTAATGCAGGGGCACTGAGTGCCCCTGCTGTTGTATGCCGTGGTGGAGGGCTACGGAAGTCTGTGGTGCGAAGGAAGCCACCAAAGAGAAATAAGCATGTAAATAAGTTGTTTTCTCGAGTCACTTGTAGCAGCTCTGGCTCTTACTTAAACCCCTTCAGCAGATGGCGCCTCTGAGGGCGTGCTTGACACTCTGGCCTGTGTGACAAGCAGAGTACCTTAAAAAGGTTCCTCAGACTTACTTTGACAGTCATCTCTGTCTGCTAGGACAAAGGTAATTTCCCTCTGACCCTGGATGTGTAAACCGTCATTTGAGGCTGCTAATGAGGCTCAGTGGGTAAAGGTGCTTGCTTCCAAGCCTGATGACCCGAGATCTGTCCCTGGGATCCATACGCTGTGGTGTGTGAGTGCACATGCCTCCCCCATACATGAACACGGTAAAAATAGAGAAAGTAAATCATCACTTTATCCTAAAGTCAGTTACAGTGTGATGTCGCAGGATTACTGAAGGGCCTGAAAGTACTTTTAAAGAACCTATGTAAAGAAATCTCTGTTGATTGACACTGGATAGATACCAAAGTACTCATTTATTTTTTAACCCTAAAGCAAGTTATGACATCAAAACATTATCCTTTGACAAAATATATAAGCCAGATATCATCCTCTGTCGCTCCTCCCTTGTCCTGTGTTGTGCCAGGAGCTAAGGCTGACTGATGCCTCAAAGGTCTCCCAGGGCACTGCTGGCCACCACAGGCAACGCAACAGGACTCACTGGCCATCCAGTCCAGGGAAATGATGGCAAGCTTAAGGTTCAGTGAGAGATTCTACCTAAAAAAAAACAACGTGGGGCTGGAGAGATGGCTCAGGAGCTTCGGGTTCTTACTGCTTCTCCAGTGGACACAGTTAGAGTCCAGCACCAAAATGGCTGCTCGCAACCATCTGTAACTCCAGTTCCAAGGGATCAGACAGTCTTCTGGCACCCAGAGGCACTGTATGCAGGTGGTCCACAGACATGTACACAGCCCAAAACACCCATATGCAGAATAAATAAATAAATAAAAATAATTGAAGCAAATTAAAAAAAAATTTTTTTTTTGTGCTCTATGTTCACCTCCATGGGCGAGTGCCTACAGACACACACACAGTAAACTCACACCTGGTCTCTCTCTTTGCAGGTCCATCGGCTGGTGGTAGTGAGTGAAGCGGATAGCATTGTGGGTATTATCTCCCTGTCAGACATCCTGCAAGCCCTGATCCTCACACCAGCAGGTAAAAAAGGCAGATTTCAAGCCGGCATAGTATCACATGTATTTAATCTGCCACTCGGGAAGCAGAGACAGGAGGATCTCTGTGAGCTCGAGGCCAGCTGGTCTGCATAATGAGCTCCAGGCCAACCAGGGTACATAAAGAGACCCTGTCTCCAAAAAAAAAAAAAAAAAGGATGGATGGATGGATGGACGACAGGTAGGTGGTAAATAGATAGACAGACAGTTGATAAGTGGTGGGATGATAGGCGGGAGGGAGGGAGATAGACAGACAGACAGATATCTAGTGAAGATTTCCAGGACAGTCAATGAGGTGCTAAAGTCGTCTCCCTCCCACACAGCAGGGCTATGTGTATTCTGCTCTTCAGACTTTTTTGGCTTTCCTTTTCATTTTGAAGTTCAGATGTGTTTCTTGGGTGAGCAAAATTTTTAGAAAGTGTAGAGAGGAGCAAGGGTGGAGGGCACAGGCGGAGAGCTAGCTGTGTGTTTACGATAAGAGATAGCCTGGTGGGACCCAAAACACTGTGACATCCTTCCTTCACATTTTCTCTGCATCCCCTCCCCACCTCTGCAGAGGTACCACAGGAACCAACTAGCTTTTTGCCACAGGGTCACAGACCCAAAGCAGACGTGACCATAGGTGGCGCATACTTTGAACTCTAATAGTTAATTATTAACGCGTGTCCACTTATGGACAATTATATGGTATTAGCATTGCTTTTTGAAAACTAGTCTCAGCTAAGACTAGCTTTTGTAATTAGTCTTTCCCTAAAGCCACCCACCATAAGAGTCCCCAACATGTGCTATAGTCCTGCTCGACTTCCCACATGCAAAAGCCACAGAACCAACCCCATTAAAGAGTCACCGTCACGTGACCAGCAACAGCTTCATGCCGAACTTATGAGAGATGAACTGGGCAGTGGTGGCGCGTGCCTTTCATTCCAGCAGTCTTCTTGAGAGGAGGGACAGGCAGATCTGCATGCATTCAAGCCAAACCTGGACTGCAGAGTGAGTCCAGGACAGCCAGGGCAACCCAGAGAAACCCTGCCTCAAAAAACAAATAAAAAGTTATGAGAGACCATGTGCTGAATCCAAAACATACATCCGCAGATGGGCCTCTGTGGTCATTTTCAGACTGACTGCCTGAAGTTCACAGTAAGGTTCATAGTCATGAACAGCCAAGCCTCAGATGAATGAGTTCTCCATGTATGACTGTGTTGACACTACAAACCAGTGCCTTAGTTACTTTTGTAATACTGTGAAGACCTCATGGGCAAAACAGCTTATAAAGGAAGGGGTTTGCTGAGGCCTTATAGCTTCAGAGGGTGGGTCTGTGCAGTGTGGGGCTTGGTAGCAGGCAGGCATGGCACCAGCACAGTAGCTGAGAGCGCCCATGGGAGACAGCGCTTGAAATCAAAGCCCACCCCAACTGACACACCTTCAACAAGGCCACACCTCTTAATCCTTCCCAGCTTCCACCAAGTGGGGGACGAGCATTCAAGTACTTGAGCCTCTGTGGTCATTCTCATTCAAACCACTACAACCTTAAAGTTGGAAAGAACCTAACACCTTCCAAAAAAATGGAAGGGAGAACTGATACTCATCCCTTAGAGTACCATAAAGCACTGAAAGTGAACAGTTACTGTGTTGCAAGCAATACTGGCTGGGGAGTCGCATTAACCTGGAGCTTGTGGTTGGTACAGGCACTTCCCATGCAAATGAGAAAACTGTTGTCTGGGTAGACAGAGCCCCACAGGTAGGAAGTGCCATCAAGGACAGGCCCTGGACTGAGGCACACAGGCTTCTCAGCAGAGTTGAGGGCAGGCCCTCATTTAGCCCCTTGGAAAGAGCCTTTGGATCTCTTTTCAAAGTTAAGTGTGGCCTGCCCTAATAGGCACAGGTGGAGCCCAGCCCTCAGAAGGCAGGCCAGGCTGAGCTCCAGAGCGAGATCCTGCCTCAGAAAACTAAGGCCAGCGGCTGGAGGCATGGCTCAGAGGTGAAAAAGCACTGGCTGCTCTTGCAGAGGACCCCAGGTTGACTCCCAGCAACCACATGGTGGCTCACAATCACCTGTAACTTTGCTCCCAGAGAAGCTGACCCCCTCTCTGGCCCCCTTGGGTGTTGCACAGACATGGTGCAGAGATGTGGGTATAGGCAAAGCACCCATACACATAAAATTCTTTAAAGAGTTCGAATGAAAGCTAGACAGATGCTTTGGGTAGCACAGTGGCTGTGCCTACCATCCCATGTAAAAACTCAGCAGGCACTTGTAGCTGCTACACAGTTGTCTTTAGATGTGCATATGCTTTTTTTAAAAAAAAAAGTATGGAAGCTGAAATCATAACAGATTCTGACATTTAAAATGGCAAGATATGATAAAGCTCAGAGCCAGAGTGATGGCGGGAGGGAGTGGGGCTGCTGTGGCCACCGTTCCTCCTACCTATCTGTTTAGAAGCCTCTGTGCTGTCGTTAGCCACTGCCAGGCGGGGCGGGAGCAGCTTGTGCAGGGGCCCCGCAGCGAGTACAAGCACTGAAACTTGCACTTTCCATCTTCTTGGCAGGTGCCAAACAGAAAGGGCCAGAGACTGAATGACCACCGTGAATGTAGACGCCCTCACAGGAGAACTTGAACAAAGTCTCGGGGTCACGTTCTGCCTCATGAACACTGGCTGCAATAGAAAAGAATAAAATGGCTAAGAATGTATATCAGGGTTTAGCGATGGGTATTTTTCCAGTGATTTGTAAGCATAGGAAAAGATTTTATATGCTTGAATATTCAGGCTTGCATTCACAGACTGTCCTCAGACCCATCTGAGGGGTTTTCAATGCTGTATGTCATTAAAGTGCACTGTGTCCTGAAATTAGTACTACTTTTCATTTCAAAGAAGTCACTGGGATGGAACAGGTGACAGTGAGTGAGTGAACGGCACGTCCAGATCACGGTGCCTTATGTCTAAACACGCAGTATGTCAGCGCCGCTGCCGCACACCCAGAGTGCTGCCGAAGAGACCCCAGCCCAAATGTGAACATCTTCAAACCTTTTACCCGATCTCTCTCCACTCGACTTGTTGAAAAGCTGTAATCTGAGTACAGGCAACGGAAAACTTCAAGTGATGCTTCTGAAAGTGCTGCGTGTCCTGTCCGGGCCACCGTGTCAGTGAGGCTGGCTTGGCAAGTTTTATTTATTTTTACTCTCATCTTTCGGTGAGTGGACTTCACCATGCCTACAAATAAAACCTTGGTTGTTCTCCTAAATGGAAATCTCCTGATTTTAGTTTGGCTCTGGAAAGGCTGTGCCTTCTAAAGACAGCCACTGTTGGGTTTTTCAGATGTTTATGAAAATGGGCCGTGATCGCAGGGATGAAGTGCCGGAAGACATCTGTGTTTTTTTACTGTGTTGACATGTAAACTCATGATGTTTGTGTGGCCGCTGACAAGACGCTTGTAACTTTTATTGTGACACATAAAACAGTATTGTCATGCAATTAAAGGGAAACAATGTTCCCTCATGTCAGTGCTCTGAAAATGTTGACAATATATACATATATATATATGTATATATGTGTGTATATATGAGCAGACTTTGGGGTTTTGTGTTTTTGGGTTTTTTTTTTTCCAGATTGAAAATTAAAATAAATCCTATCTACCAGTTTGCTAAAGTTCTTTAAAATAACATATATTTGAGCATATGCAAATTAAGATTTTACATGGAGTTTCCCACCTAGATTTCTTCTCAGATAAGAGTAGATGAATTGCCGTCTCCCTCTTACCCATCACCAGAAAAGAACTTAAAAAGATTTAGTTTGTGAATTTCATTATTAAATGGGAAAAAAAAAAAAAAAACATTTTTATTTTTCGAGACAGGGTTTCTCTGTGTAGCCCTGGCTGTCCTGGAACTCAGTAAGTAAGGCTGGCCTTTGAACTTGAAGATCCACCTGCCTCTGCCTTCCAAGTGCTGCGATTAAAGGCATGTGCCACCAAACCCAGCTTAAAAATGCACATTTTTCATTAAGAATTGTCACACAAGGCGCTGGAGAGATGGCTTCAGTTAAGAGCACTGATTGGTCTTGCAGAGGACCTGGGTTCGGTTCCTGGCACACATGTAGCAGCTCCCGACCATCGTAAGCCCAGCTCCCAGGGAGCCAACATCCTCTTCTGGCCTCTGGGCCCTGCATGCCTGTGGCACACAGATACACTCGAAATATAAATAAATCTCCTTTAAGAGACTCGTCACAACACTCTTGCCTTTGCAGCACATGGGAGGTAAAGGCAGAGACCTTCCCAGCTTCAGGGCCTGCCCCCCACCCCCAACCCAGCACTCCATCCCAAGGCCAGTCTGGGCTGAATAAGAAGGCCCTGTGTACGTGTGTATGCTAAGGTATCAGTTTATTTCCTGACAAATGAAGAGCACACACACAGCCCCCTTTGAACCAGTGGTGGCTGAAGGTAATACTTGAAAGAAAGCAACAAAACTCGTCTGAAACTCAGTTCCCATGTGGACAAACGCACAACTCACCTAGCTCGCTCGCTTTGGTGTCTGGGCATGGGCTTCTGAAAGACACCGCCCCCACATCCCTTTTTCTGATGTGCCTTCACGGGGAAGACAACAACCCACGTTTGTCCCTACCTGCCACTGTCAACAGTTCACCTGAACCCCCTTCAGTAAGACACAGCAGAAATCACCAAGCCTAGCCACGTGTCACCCCAACTTCAGGGCCTCCCCCCATGCACTCAATCATCCTAAGAGCCAAGCCCCTCCCTTAGGCGTCCAGCCAGAAGCAGAGCACCCTTGTGCTGTTCCAGCTGTTCTGGAATGACATGGAGGTGAACGTGAGTCCTCTAGAATACACATCTTCTGAACATGCACGTCTAGCTCCTAGATCGGCTGGGTCCTAGATTGTTGGTTGGGAGTTTTCACCCAAACCTCCAGGCGTCTGGTTCCTCTGATATTGCTGGGCTATGACCCGCCCTTGAAGTTGGCATGATACCGCTCCTTCCCCGAAGCCCAGCCCTGGGCTTTGCTTGTCAAGCAGCACCTGGACCGGTCCCTGCCTCATAGGCGTGGTTCCCTTTGCCTCCTGCCCTCCTTTGTGCTTCCGCCCTTAGGCAGGCCCCCTTTGCACTTGACACTTCTGATTAGGAATCACCCCAAAAGCTGCTCCTAAGATAATACACGTGAAGAGTTCCTGGAAGTATTTCAGCCAGCAGAAGAGGGCAAGAGGCCAAGGGCGCAGTGCCTTCCTGGCCTCAGACCTCTGCCAGCAAACAGCTCTGTGACTCTCACCTGGGGAGGAATTTTCTCTTCTGTTGTTTGAGGTGGGCTTTAGAGTAGCCCAGGTTGACCTAACACTCATTATGTAGCCAAAGACGGATGGACTCCTGACCCGTCCTGTCTCTAACTCCTGAGTGCTGGGGTAAGAGACGTGTGCCACAATACCCAGTCGGGGCAGCGGTGAGGACTGAACCCAGAGCTCACCCTGTGTATGCTAGGTGGGCCCTCGCCCTACTACCACAGGCTAGCCCCTCTGTTTTGGGTTTGGTTTGGTTTTTGTTTTCCAGTGCAGGAGCCAAGCCCAAGGCTTCATACATACTAGGCAGCCTTTCTACCAGCAAGCTGCACCCCACCTCCGCATGAAGTCGGCCTTTACGTGTCATCTTTATTGTACAGCATGTTAATGCTTTGGCTGAGTTCACACCATCCTGTCCTAAATGGCTGCAGTGGGTTGAACTGTCTCCCACAAAGACTCCGGTATCCTCTTGCCTGACTGAGCTGGCAACACTGACCTGATTTAGAAACTGGGTCTTTGTGGAAGAATCAAGTTACGATGCGGTCACGAGGGTGGCTCATCCAGTAGGACTGATGTCCGTGATGTAAGAGGGAAATCTGGACACTGACACACAGGGAGAAAGCCATGTGATAACGTCAGCAGGGAACGGAGTGACGCAGCAGTGTGCCAAGGAAAGTCACAGATCTTGGCAGTGCCAGAAGCTCAGAAGACAGAATGCCCCCGCCCCCACCCCCAGAGGCTGCAGATCCTGGGTTCAGACTGCAGCCTCCAGACTGAGAATGTTCTGTTGCTGGAAGTCGCCCAGCTTGTCATAGAGCGTCACGGCAGCCACCAAAGCTGACAGAGATGCCTCCCTGGCTACTTTTCTGCAGTTCGAAGTTGACGTGCATGCTCACCTTTTTGGAGAAGGGGCATTAAATAAAATCAAAACCCAAGTCTTTTTGTTGTTTGTTTGTTTTGTTTTTCAAGACAGGGTATCTCTGTGTGTAGTCCTGGCTATCCTAGAACTAGCTCTGTAGACCAGGCTGGCCTTGAACTCACAGAGATCTGCCTTCCCCTGCCTCCAGAGCGCTGTGTTTAAAGGAGTGCAGCACCGCCCAGCTCAAAACCCAAGCCTTAAAAACACAGAAACAACCTATGAGTCAGCAAAGGGTGGCTTGGCCCTGCACAGCAGCATCATTTTCCCATGAGTACGCACTATGCTGGGTCCCTGTGGGAGGGGAAAAAAAGATATTCCAGGCTGAGAGAAGAATTTCAGTATCACTTGAGTTGATACGTTATAACCAATGAAAGAGTATGCTGGACAGTTCTATGTCAACTCAACACAAGCTGGAGTTATCTAAAAGGAGGGCACCTCAATTGGGAAAATGCCTCCATAACATCAGGCTGTGGCGCATTTCCCGAATTAGTGATTGATGGGGAGGGTCTAGCGCATTGTGGGTGGGGCCATCCCTGGGGTGGTGGTTCTGGGTTCTATAAGAAAGCAGGCTGAGTAAGGGAGCAAGCCAGTGAGCAGCATCCCTCCGTAGCCTCTGCCTCAGCTCCTGCTCCAGGTTCCTGCCCTGTGTGAGTTCCTGCCCTGACTTCCTTCAGTGATGACTAGTGCTAGGGAAGTGTAAGCAGAATTAACACCTTTCTTCTCTATGGTGGTGTTGGCCATACTGCTTCATCACAGCAACAGAAACCCTAACTGAGACAGAGGACTATAAGCCAACCCCACATGGTCCATATTCCTCAACAAAGTAAAAAAGTAGGAGAGGGTAGGGGAATGAGACCACATTAGTCAATATGGGATCCTTAAAATGACTTGATAATTCAGAGATGCTGACTGGATTTTGGCATTAAGGAAAAATGTTTGGGGTTAGCATAATTATGACAGTATGGGTAAGGTTTGAGTCAAAAAACAAGTATTCATCTACTAGAAACTCCTAACTCGTGAAAAATAAGAGTTAAAAAAAATAAGAGTTAATAAGAGTTAAAAAAAAAAAAAGAGTTAAAAATAGTAAAAGTTAATACTTTTTTATACAATACTCCATAGTTCAGGCAAAGGTACCTCCAACCAAACCAGATTTTTATCCCCGGGTCGAATGTGGCAGAAGGTCTCTTACCTCCACCCAGGCACATGCAACATACACATAACACACATACCACACAGTAAATAAATACGATTTTTGTTTGTTTTTCAAGACAGGGTTTCTCTGTGTAGCCTTGGCTGTTCTGGACTCACTTTGTACACCAGGCTGGCCTCAAACTCACATAGATCAGCCTGCCTCTGCCTCGCTGAGTGCTGGGATTACAAGAATAAATGTGATTTTTTTTTTTAAAGATGTATTCAGCATGTGTGGTGGCACATGCCTTTAATCCCAGCGCTTGGGAGGCAGAGGCAGGCAGATATCTGTGAGTCTAAGACCAGTCTGATCTAATAATTTCAGGCTAGCTAGGGTTACACAGTGTCGGAGCAGTGCCTCTGGCAGCTGCTTTGATATTTAAATCTCAGTGGAGAGACTGCTTTTACCAGACCTCTAAAGGCAGGGTAGAATTTGCAAGTCCATGTCCTTTTGTTTGTGACAGCAGGTGGGATAGCTTGTGAGGGTCACACCTCTTCCTCAGGCTCCTCGTGGAAATTAAACCATTGTTCTGAGATGTTTTACTGGCAAAAAAGAAACTCCTCACAAATAAAGAGGTCAGAAGGCTGGAGGCAGAGGAGGAGGCAGAGACTGGAAGCTTGCTGCTCATGCTGCTTGCTGCAGCAGCCTGCTTTTTGCTGTGGCTGTCGAGTCTGGACCTTTAAAAAGTTTCCTGTGTGCTGTGTGTTTATTTTATTAATATTAATCCTCACTCCCGACTCAAGAACTGTTCAACTCTGCTGGCTGGCTCCTCTTAATTCTTAATTACAGAAGAATTAAGAGGCACATGGCCTTGTGGGAGAAAGTGTGTCACTGGGGGTGGGCTTTGAGGTTTCAATAGGCTAAGCCAGGCCCAATGGCTTTCTTCCTGAAGTTACAGAGGCAGATCTAGAACTCCCAGCTACTTTCCCAGCACCATGTCTGCCTGCCTGCATGTCCAGCATGTCTGCCATGCTTCCCACAGTGATGACAATGGACTAAACCTCGGAACTGTAAGCCGGCCCCACTTAAATCCTTTCCTTTATAAGAGTTGCTGTAGTCATGGTGTCTCTTCAGAGCAATAGAACACATGACTAGGACTCAATCCATACCTCCTCTCGGTACAAACCATGCTTACAGTTATGAATCTAGATCTTTTCCTGGGCTAATACCTCCTCTCGGTACAAACCATGCTTACAGTTATGAATCTAGATCTTTTCCTGGGCTAATGATGACCAGGGAAAACAGCCAAGACCCCAGCAGGCTGCATGCTGAGCTAGGCTGTGCTTCAGGGTAGAGGGATTCAGTACATTTGTGCTGAAGGTTTTACTTGCAGTCCCTCAACACACCAACATGCACCTGAAGTCCTCGTTACTCAAGAGGCTGAGGCAGGAGAATTGTTGAGGTCAACCTGGACAACATAGGGAAATGTTTTTTGTTTTGTTTTGTTTTGTCTCCAAAAAAAAAAGAAGAAGAAAATGCAAACAGAATCTGGAGGATTAAGGGAAGGTGGGCATGGGGATTGACTGAGGACACAAATTTGAAAAGATTGGCCATCCTCAGCCTAGCAGTCTAGGTGCCAAGAATGCCTTTTTTGCTTGTTTGTTTGTTTGTTTGTTGAGACAGGGTTTTGCTGTGTAGCCTTGGTTGTCCTGGACTCACTTTGTAGACCAGGCTGGCCTCAAACCCACACAGATCCACCTGCCTCTGCCTCCCTGGGTGCTGGGATTAAGGACATGTGCCAAAACATCCAGCTAAGAGTGTATTTTTTAAAAATATTATACTGTTATTTATTCTTTAAGGATTTTATACCATGTATTTACGCCTCCCAGATCCTCTCTACACCGTCCACATTTCTGTCCTCCTCCTCTTTTTCTC
This sequence comes from Psammomys obesus, assembly GCF_907164565.1. Taxonomy (NCBI): domain Eukaryota; kingdom Metazoa; phylum Chordata; class Mammalia; order Rodentia; family Muridae; genus Psammomys; species Psammomys obesus. The sequence continues at coordinate 12,790,541 of NW_026592118.1, forward strand.
TCTTTCAATAACTCAAGGCCAATTTGTGCGGTCTACATCCTCTTGGGAATGAAGTCCACCCCTGGAGTGTGGTGGGCCTGCATGGGCCACACCCTCTTAAAATGCCTTTAAAATGTCTCATAACCCATGTACTGGCTGCTTTTAAGTGTCCACTTGTCACAAGTTAGTGTCCTCAGAGAGCAATGCCTCCATGAGATGCAGCTCTAAAGCATTTTATCAATGATCAATGGGGGAGGGCTGAGCTCATGTCGGGTGGTGCCACCCCTGGGCTGGTGGTCCTGGCAACAAAGCGAGTCCAAGAGAGCCAAATGTACACAGAGAAACCCTGCTCAAAAGACTAAAACCAACCAAACAAGCAAGCACAGTCATCTTAATCAGTGTTCCCATGACCACGGCAACTCTTACAAAGGAAACCATTTAACTGCGGCTGGCTTACAGTTTCAGACGTTTAGTCCATTATCATCATGGCAGGAAGCACGATGGTGTCCCGGCAGGTGCTGGAGAAGGAGCTGAGGGATCTACACCTTGATCCACAGGCAGCGGCCAAAGAACTGGAAGCCACTAGGCCTGGTTTTGAGCTTCTGGGACCTTAAAGCCCACCCCCACAGTGATGTACTTCCTCCAGCAAGCCACAACAAGCTACAACAAGGCTACATCTCCTCATATGCCATTTCCTGTGGGCCAAGCTTTCAAACACATGAATCTATGGAGGCCAAGCCTACTTACACAAGCAAAGCAGTTTTCTTAGGAAGTGTGAACATTTATTTTTTTTTCAGTTGGTTGTTTGGGTGGTTGGTTGGTTGGTTGGTTGGTTGCTTGCTTGCTTGCTTGCTTGCTTGCTTGCTTGGGTTAGGTTGGGTTAGTTTTTTCAAGACAGGGTTTTTCTGTGTAGCCTTCGCTGTTCTGGAACTTGCTCTATAGATGAGGCTTACCCTGAAGTCACAGAGATCCACCTGCCTCTGCCTCCTGAGTGTTAGGATTAAAGGCAATACCGCCACCACCCCATGAACATTTTTTTTTAAAGCACAATGCATGCCTCCTCCTATTTAAAAATTGTCTTAATGTTCCAGTCCTCTGTGAAACTAGCACTGTAGCTCAAGGATGCTTTGTCAGAAAGCGAAGTGAGTACAAGTTGTATCAGCAGCCTGGAACCTCTGAGTCCTCTGCAGCCTCTGGGATATGGTCCCTGAGGGGAAGACATGTGGATGTGACAGAAATCTCCAGCTATCATGTGATATGTCACACAGACCTCAGCTCATGCCTCACTGACCCCAGGGTAGACCATTGAACACTCAAGGCTAGAATGCAAAATGATGCCGCTACCACAGAATTAAAAAGAAGAAAACAATAATTTAAAAACTATAAAAAGAACACGGGCAGTGGAGGCACACATCATTAATCCCAGCGCTTGGGAGGCAGAGGCAGGCAGATGTCTGTGAGTTTGAGGCCAGCCCAGTCTACAGAGGAAGTTCCAGGATGGCCAGGGCTACATAGAGAAATCCTGTCTCAACAAACAAACAACATAAAAAGAAAAACTAACATTAAAAAAAAAAAAAACTGAAAAGAAAAGAAACAAATCTCTTCATTACCAAGTTCAAAATCAAGCAACTGTCTGTCTTCTCCTCCTTTTTATAATGTGCATGTGTATGTTATAGGTACATGTGTGTATGCCAATACCCATGTGTCTGTGAGTGTGGGTGTGTGACCCCAGACTGAGGTCAGGAGTCTTCCTCAATGATACTCTGCCTTAATTACTGAGGCAGGTTCTTGAAACTGAACCCAGAGCTGAGGTCCAAATCCAGCCTTGTATACCCACAATCCAAGTCCTTGGAAAGTAAAGGCAAAAAGGATCAGGTCAAGACCGGCCTCAGCTACAAGCAAGTTCTAGGCCAGCCTAGTCTACACGAGGCCCTATTTCAAAACAAAACAAAAGCCAAGACTATTATGGTGCCTTACTAACAATACTAAAGCCAACAGAGTGTAGTACGGCTGTAACCTAACACTCAGCAAAGTCAAGCCCGAGGACTGCAAATTCAAGACCGGCCTCAGCTACAACCGCCTCGAGATGCCGACTCAACAATAACAAACCTGTACTACTGGTATTTTTTCTGCCTCTGTAATTTCAACTTTTTTTTCTATCCCTTCATCCTTCCCGGATCTTGTCCTGTCCCCGAGCAGACTTTTTAAAGAGGATACCAAGCTTATTAACATTCAGACTTGAGATTCAAAGTTCAATGTGCCCATCAACTTTGAGTTTCCATGGTCATTTGTAGCATTGCCCAGGTCTAAACATCTTCACTTTCCTTTATGATTTCTTTCACCCGTGAATTATGTAAAAAGATAGTTCCTGTTTTCTGCAAGTCATGGCTTCTCTTTCTGCTTTTGTTATTGATTTCTAACTTAATTGCATGTGGTGGAAGAATGTGGTCAACGGCAGAAACTTGGAAATCTGTTGAGGCCTGCCTTCTAGCCCAGGACGATGTCGATTTTCATACATTTTTAATTCCTTCTTGACTATATACCATCACTTGCTGAGAACAGTTTTCTCTAGGTGCCCATTACAAAAATTAGGTTTTGTGTTTTGCCTTTACTGGTCAAATATTCCCTATCCCTATCCATTTTAAACACCAGTCAATCGATCGGGTACCATGAGGAGGTCCTAGGATAGCCCATGTGGCTTTGATTCCTTTTTGAGGTCCTTCTGTTTAACTTATTTTGTATAAGTAAAACCAGTGTAGCCCTCATACGCTGCTTGGCTATGTCAAGTTCTTTTCTTTTTGTCAACTAGAGGTTCCTAACGCTGTGTACTGAGGGTCGGGGGCATAGTTCAGCAGTACAGTGCTTGCCTAGCATGCACGTGTGCCTGGGTTTGCTCCCGACCTTCGAACTTCCTTTCTTGCCTCCACCTTCCCAGTGCTGAGATCATGAGCACGCACAGCCACACTCCATTAATGAGGTGCTGAGGACTGAACCCAGGACTTTGTCTTTGCAAGTCAAATGCTCACCCAATATACTCTTAGCCCTGTTCTAACAGTGTCTTAGAGCAGGTCTTAAGTACAGTATTTCTTACCAATACTCTCTCAGCTTTGCTCTTGTGAAACTCTCCCTCAAAACAAAATCTGGATGAAAATGACCTCTCTGAGTTCAAAACCAGCCTGATCTACAAAACAAGTCCAGGACAACCAAGACTACACAGAGAAATCCTGTCTCAAAAAACAAAAAAAGAAACGAAAATAAAGAAGGAAGGAAAAAAAAAAGAAAGAAGGAAGGAAGGAAGGAAAAGAAAGGAAAGAAAGAAAGAGAAGAAAGAAGAAAGAAAGAAAAGAAAGAAGAAAGAGAAAGAAAGAAAGAAGAAAGAGAAAGAAAGAGAAAGAAAGAAGAAAGAGAAAGAAAGAAAGAAAGAAAGAAAGAAAGAAAGAAAGAAAGAAAGA
>NW_026592118.1:12793981-12802362 GCF_907164565.1 Psammomys obesus
AGAAAGAAAGAAAGAAAGAAAGAAAGAAAGAAAGAAAGAAAGAAAGAAAGAAAGAAAAGGAAGGAAGGAAGGAGAAAAGAAAGAAAAAAGAAAAGAAAAGAAAAAAGAAAAGAAAAGGAAAGGAAAGAAAAGAAAAGAAAAGAAAGCCCTCTCTGAAGAAGTCTGGTGACCAGACTAGCGAGGGCGTCCATGAGCAGGCTTCCTCCCACCACCTCATTCTACTTCTGTATTTGGATCACCTCAACTCAAGCAAATTGTCTCCCAACACCGGGCTTGAAAGTTACACAGCTGTAGATTGAAAGGAAGACAGAAAGGGAGTACCAGAAACACTAGGGTCTGTTCAGCGCCCAGCAGTCAAGTTTCCTGGTGGTGCTTGGAGTTTTTGACTCCCAGAAGAAAAATGTAACGTAGAAGAGGATGTAGGGCTAGGAAGGAATCTACTGTGTTTTGGAAGGAGAGAAAGGAACTACAGTGAACTTGGGGACATTCACAGAGCGAACAGGTGCAGGTAACTGGGAAGGTGGAAATTGAGTCTTCCCATACCCCAATCTTGGAATGCTCACTAAGTGGGTCACTGTGCTAACGTGTGAAGACTCTGATTCTTTTTAGCATCTACAGATACTGTGGAGGAGTAAGGCAAGCTCCGCTCATCCCTCCATGGGTTTCCACTAGCACAGCGGTTCACGCGGCAGGCAGCATGGGTGCACCAAGAGCGACACCCCGGGAAATCTGAAGTAAAGTGAGCATTTCCCAGAGATGACCTAATCACAGTGGAAAACATTGGCCTCACTCATAGCATCATCACAAGCCAACAATGTCGAAGGTCAGTCCTCTACCAAGGTCACTCTCCCCCAGACAGGAACAGTATCTGCTTCAGGTTACAGTTAGGGAGAGTTCTCTAGAAATAGCCTTTGTTAGGAGGTAACTCTCCTGTTGGATAATGCCATAGGAAGAGTGTTCTTTGACTCCTGGTTCCCAGCACGTATGGGTAGGGTGGGTAGAAGTCCTAGGACAAGATGGAGGCAAGGAGAGAGGACAGGAGAGACCAACCAACAGGTGAGGCACACCACTGGACACCTCCGGCTCCAAACCTCACCTCTTAGCTTGGCACAGTTTGGCCTTGGAAGTTTTGGAGATGTGTGTGTGACTGACAGCATTCCCATCAGGTATCTCTCAGGAAAGAATCATGAGGGCTGTCTATTGAGTTTATTAACGCGATAGTGGAGAAAGACTGCAGAGTTTAATAACTTATTGTTATTTTATGTGCATTCGTGTTTTGCCTACAGGTGTGTCTGTTGGATCCCCTGGAACTGGATTTACAGATAGTTGTGAGCTGCTGTATGGGTACTGGGAAGTGAACTCAGGTCTTCTGGAAGAACAGCCAGTGCTCTTAACTTCCCAAGGCTGCCGATTTTATTGCTTTTACTCTTTACTTCTTTCTTTCTTTCTTCCTTCCTTTCTTTCTTTCTTTTTTCTTTCTTTTTCTCTTTTCTTTTTCTTTATTTTATTTTATTTTGCTTTATTAATTACACTTTACTCACTTTGTATCCCCCGCCCCCATGGTTCCCTCCCTCCTCCCGTCCCAATCCCTCCCTTCCTTCCTCCACCCTCTGCATGCATGCCCCTCCCCAAGTCCACTGATAGGGGAGGACTCCTTTTCCTTCCTTCTGATCCTAGTCAACTTTTTCTTTCTTTTTTGGATTGTTTTGTTTTTTATTTGTTTCTTTTTGTTTTTCAAGACAGGGTTTTCTGTGAAGCCCTGACTGTCTTAGAACTCACTCTGTAGATCAGGCTGGCCTCAAACTCAAGAAGCTCTGCCTGCCTCCGCCTCCCTAGCGCTGGGTTTAAAGAGGGGTGCCACCACCAGCCGGCTCAAGCATTTTCTATAAAATCTAAATGCCCATCTGGCCTAATAAAGAATTCTGTTTATGTTGGGTGTGGTGTCCCATACTCATAATCCCAGAATGTGAAAGGTAAAGGAGAGAAGATAAAAAAAGTTTGAAGCCAGCCTTGGCTACAGATTAAGCTCAAAGCCTACCTGAAGTACATATATTTTTAAAAAATAAAGTGAAATAGTGATTGGCATTCAACCTTTTATGAGCATGGTTGTTAAAAATGTGTGTTTGCACAACAACACTTGGAATCTGAAGCAGGGAGATTGTGAGCCTGAGGCTAGCCTGGGCTATAGAGCAAGAGCCTGCCTCAAAAAAAAAAAAATCTATCCTGTTTGCCTTTCTGAATGAGGGCTAAGCCTCTTCCCTCGGGTCCTCCTTGTTGCTTAGCTTTTTAGGTGTACAGATTTTAGTATGATTATCCTATATTATATGTCTAATATCCGTTTATAAATAAGTATATACCATGTGTGTCTTTTTGCTTCTGGGATACCTCACTCAAGGGTGATCTTTTCTAGTTCCTACCATTTGCCTGCAAGTTTCATGATTTCTTTGTTTTTAATTGCTGAGTAGTATTGCATTGTATAGATGTACCACAGTTTCTGTATCCATTCCTCAACTGAGGGACATCTAGGCTGTTTCCAGATTCTGGCTATTATTAATAAAGCTGCTATAAACACAGTTGAGCAAAAGTCCTTATTGAATGATGATGGATAGACATCAGAAGTAGGAGAAGACAAAGAACAGGACAGGAGCCTTCCACAGAGGACCTCTGAAAGATTCTACCCACCAGGGTATCAAAGAAGATACTGAGACTCATAGCCAAACTTTGGGCAGAGTGCTGGAATCCTTATGGAAGAAGAGCGAGGTAGAAAGACCTGGAGGGGTCAGCGGCTCCACAAGGAGAACAACAGAGCCAAAATACCTGGGCCAGGGGGGCCTTCAGAGACTGATACTCTAACCAAGGACCACGAATGGATAGGACCTAGACCCCCTATTCAAAGGATGCCCATTGGCTGCTCAGTTTCAAGTGGGTTCCCTAGTAAGGGGTACAGGAACTGTCTCTGACATGACCTCCATGGCTAGCTCTTTGATCACCTCCCCCTGGGGGAGGGGTACAGCCTTGTCAGGCCACAGAGGAAGATGATGCAGCCAGCATTGATAAGACCTGATAAGCTAGGGTCAGATAGAAGGGGAGGAGGAAAAGGACATAGAGGGAGAAGAAGGGTGGGTGGGACTGGGAGGAGATGAGGGAGGGGGCTGCAGCGGGGATACATAGTGAATAAATTGTAATAAATAAATATATAAATAAAATTAAATTTAAAAAATCTAGAAATACATTATACAAAATTATTGACAGTGTATAACTGCAGCTTACTGGAATTTATAAGCTTTTGATAGGGTTTTTATCCATATTTTAACATGCATAAGTAAAAACTAATTCTTCGAACATAATTTCTTTCGGTGAACACCCTAAGGGAAGGCCCAGCTCTGAGCTCGGCTTTGGTTGAAGAGGCCTCCCGTGATGGTGAGTCAGCACCCAGCCTCTGCTCACACTTCACCCTATTTGAAGCCAAATGACTTAATGCACCAGGAGGGTTCATGAAATGTTGGCAGTTGTCATAATAAAAAAAATTCCCTTCCATAATCCAAAATTTTGGAAGTAATAAGACTGAGGGTGTAACTCCGCAGCCTGAAATGCTCTGGAGTCCACCCTCCACACCGGAAACAGCACAAAAGTTAATGAATCCATATAGGTCCCAGGACATCTCTGATTTATACATTCAATTACCCTCCCACCGCAGGGCTGTTAAGAGCTGGGCCACACATCTCTCACCAGCACGGACTCTGATAAAGCCCTAGCCTTGACAAAGGCCAGCACTTGGACTCAGGGACACCAAGAGTGACGAATGGAAACAGCCAGCTTGAAAGCAAAGGGTGGCCTGGTCTCGAACTCCTGACAGGTGGTCACAGGCTGGTGGCCTTAGTGACAGGATCCTACTCAGAGAAAGCGGCAACTTGAGGAGCCTTAGAGGCCTCACTCTGTACCACTGACTGGCCTGCTGTTGTGATGTGAATAAGAATGCCCCCCCCCCGCCCCGCCCCATATATCTCAATGCTTAGTGGCCAGGGAGTGGAACTGTTAAAAGGATTAGATGGATTAGAAGGTGTGGGCTTGCTGGAGGTAGTGTGTCAAGGGGGGGGGGGGCTTTGAGATGACCATGTCAGGTGCGCTCTCTCTCTCTCTCTCTCTCTCTGTCTGCCTGCCTGTAGGTGGGGATGTAAAACTCTCAGCTACTGCTCTGCATCCTCCCTGCATGCTGCTCTATTCCCTGTCACGATGATAATGGACTAAACCTCTGAAACTGTGAGCCAGCCCCAGCCTAACTATATGCTTTTTTAAAAAATAAGAGTTTTGCCTTGCTCATGGTGTCTCTTGACAGCAATAGAACAGTGACTAAGACACTTGTCACCGGGATATAGCCTAGGAAGGGAGGCTGCTGAGAACCTTCACACAGCTCTTCCGCCCAGTTCCGGGGTCTCCCTAGAACAGCAGCAAGCAGTCAGTGTACCCTACAATTTCACTCCTCTGCAACCCATCACATAGCCCCATGGGTGCTGTCTCTATTGCATGGCAGCTGCCACCTCCTGGCTTCTACCTCCCTGGGTGTCCCCCGGCTACCATCCTGTCTCCATAGCTGACTGTTCACACCTTCTGTTCTATTTCTCTGAGAGCCTGTGCCAGCCATCACAGCTCATCTGTTGGAGCAGAGCTGAGTAGGCCACAGGTCAGCTTGGAAACTGCTGTCCTGGTAGGCTGTGGGAACATACCGCTGTATTCCTGGCAGTGTGGAAGCAGAGGTGGGGCGGTCACCACAAATTCCAGACCAGTTTAGGCTACCTAGTGAATACCAGACTTCCCCGGCCTGCATAGGGGATCTTTCCCAAAAGTAGACACATATATAATAGACATACAACATACACACACAGTATAATGGGCTTGGCTTCTTGATGTGTGTGTGTGTGTGTGTGTGTGTGTAAGTTTTGTGTAAATATGATTTTGTTCTAATCCCAGGTATGGGATGTGGGACTGATTCAGATGGTCCACAGCAGCAGACTATTTGCCTTGTGCGGCCTCTGAGAGGGGCTCTTTGCCAGCTGCAGTTGGTTTAAATCTGAGGACTCTTGAGAGGGAATGAATGTCACAGCCCAGAGAGTGTTGAAGGGGCTCCGAGGAAGAAGAAGGCTGCTGGCACTTCTCCCCTGCTGCTCCTGGTCGCTGCTGATGCCGTATGACAAGAAGTTAGCAGTATCCTGAAATGAGGGTTGGACTTCTCCCAAGGGAGCCAACGACCCTAAAGAGCAGCAAGCAGCTAAGGAAAGCTACGGGCCCTCTCCCCACTAACCTTCTTTCTCTCCTACCTGGTGTTGTGGTGTTGGAAGGGATTGGGGTGGAGAAGGGAGGAAGGGATTTAGGAACCTAAAATAAAATAGTTTTCAAAAGTAACGCCAACAATGTTCCCTCCAGCCTGTTTTGTAAGCTCGGTCATGCTCACATCCAGCTAACAATGGAGACTTTTGATGAGCCGCCTCTGCACAGATCCCAGCTAGACTTCATGCAGCCCACTGCGATCGGTGCACTTTCTTCCTGCAGCCAAGAGCTGCTCTGATGGTTGCCACTGGGTCCCCTCCAGCTGGCTGTGCCTCCCTCAGCTCTTAACTACTATAGTTAGTTCTCTCTTCTGTCGAGCCGCCTCCCTGAAGGTCAAGCTTTGGAGGTACCAGCTAGGACGGCTTTTAATTCAGGGAATCATTGGAGACTCCTTTCGTGATGCCGCTGTTGTTTGCTTTCATTTGAGAAGACCGAGATAACTAACCTTTTCCCCATTGCCATCAAAGCGAAGTTGGTCTTTACCCAGTAATGAAAGCTTTAGCTGAAGCCAATTAAGATTAAGTAAAAGGGTCTGGGGAGAGTAAGCATGCAGGACAACTTGGAGGGAACGTTGGGAAGAAACCTCATCTTCGGCGCCATATCATATGCTGTGTGTCACGCTGAGCACACAGCCAGCATTTAACACAGAAGGCAGAAGAGGAGAAAGGGGGACGAAGAGTGTGGGAGCATTACCCAGTCTTCACGAAGCCTCAGAGGTGCAGAAGATTGAAGTGCCTTGTGCAAGAGCGTACACATTTTTAGTGGCAGAGAGGGAACTTAATTTCTTCAGTTACTATTATTGTGTGTGTATGCATGGGGTATGTGTGTACAAATGTGTGTGTGTATGTTCATGTATGGTGTGTGTGTATGTGTGTGTATGGTGTGTGTGTGGTGTGTGTGTGGTGTGTGTATGGTGTGTGTGTGTGTCTGAATGGAGGTCTCAGCTCTGTCTACCCTCTATGGAGTCCAGGAATTTCACTCATCAAGCTTCATTACAAGCACTTGCACTCACTGAGCATCTCGCTGGCACTGGAGCAGCAAGAGTTATAGCCAAGAGTTCTTGTTCTACACTGAAGTCACTGCTTTGGTGACAGCCCATTTCTGCCATAAAACTGGCTTCCCAGTCAACGTGGCACAAGGGTTAAGCTCAGCCCTTTCTTTCAAAGGTTTGAGATTAAGCAGATTGTTTTATCTGTGTGACAGATAAAGCCTTCCACAGGCCAGCCTGGAACTCCCCAGAGAGCCCGAGCTGCCACAACCATTCTGCCTCAGCCTTCAAGTGCTGAGATCAAAGTGGGAGCTACCCAGCCTGGCAATAAAGTCTTCCACACGGAGTCACGAGTGTTGTTCCTCTTTGAGCCACACTTTCCACGTTCACACGCCGGCTGCTTTGCCTCCCGTTGTTATCTTTCCAAGGATTGTTGCTGCTTGCCACTCTGCTACATGTCAAGATCATGCTGAGCTCAAGGGGCGGGGGGGGCAGGACCCTCACGCCTTCTGCTGTGCTTTCAGTGAGGAAAATGTCCCCCAGTGGCTTCTGTATGTGAATATTTGGGCCCACAGTTGGTGGCCCCATATGGAGAGGTTATATAACCTTTAGAAGGTGTGGCCTTCCACCTGGAGAAAAATATATACATGCACTAACCTCATTTACCAAGGGTCTACCCTGTGACCGGATTATTTCCCAAAGGTCCTGCTTTCAAATACTGTCACACAGGGTTAGAGTTCAAGGATACGTTCAGCCTTAACAGACGCTAAATTACATTTGCTTGTTTGGGCCAATTGTTATGGTTTTGGTTGGTTATTTATTATATATAATAATATATAATTATATATTTATAATATATACTTATAAAATATATACTTATATAATGTATATACTTATATATACTTATAATATATATTACATATTACATATTATACTATATACTATATTATATATTGTTATATATTACAATATTAAACAATATTAATATTATATAGTATATAATATATGTATATAATATAACAATATAATATAAGATGTATATAATATATAATATAATATATAAAATATATACAAATAATATATGTATATATAATTACATTATATATAGTATATATAATATATAAAATATATATTATATATATTGAGATAAGGTCTCACTATGTGGTCAAAACTAGACCAGAACATAGGATCCTTCTGCCTTAGCCCCTAGGGTTCTGTGATTAGAGTGTAACCATGCCTGTATTTGTATTTGTGTTTATGACCATATAATTACATTGAAAGTTAAAGCATACCTCACCTTTATGTGACTTTTACATGAAGCCACTGCTTATCAGAAAGAGTTGCCCTTGGTGCCCATTTTTAACAGTCCCTTGTCAACTTAGCTGGAAGCAAATCCAAGTATTGAAGACTTTTTCAAGACAAAGCCTCATGTGTCGCAGGCTGGCCTCAAACTCTCTGTGTTACAGAGGAGCACCTGAACTGATCTTCCTGCTTCTGCCATGCTTGATTTCTGTGGTGCCAGGGATGGAGCCTGGGACTTGATGCACGCTAGGAAAGCACTCTACCAAATGGTCCACAGCTCCAGAAAATCAAGACATTAAAATGTATGTGTGCAAGCTCCTTTTTAAATACACAGCAGATCAACCCTAAGTGAGACCTCTTCCCTGAGGCTCAGGGGACACCTGGGAAGAGGTGGAAGCGTTGTTAGAGCAGAGGTTGGAGAGGACAGCTGGCTGGTAGGGTGACTTCTGGATGGGACATTTCACTCATGACCTCACAGCTGTGGTTGTCTGCATCAAGACTGGCACAAGATAAGCCGGCCCACGATCCAGTACAGATAGGGCATGCTCCAGAAGCCCCATGGCAGCCTGAGGAGCTATTGAAGGCTACTGGGGAAGGAATCAGTTTTGTCAGGGTGTACACTCCGGAACATTGCCCATATTCCAGTTGATGGCCCTACACCCCTGCTCATGGGAGAAGTACATGTATTCTGTGCACAGAAAAACCCTGTCTCATATAATAATAATAATAATAATAATAATAATAATAATAATAATAATAATAATAA